>NC_139354.1:22835959-23343459 GCF_055883805.1 Amblyomma maculatum
ATGTTGCGAAGTGGGCCCTAAGAAAGAAAAACATTCCGCGCTGAAACTCCAGCCCTTTTGGTTGTCAGCCGCGCGTGTTGCCTCTCGGCTACTCATGGCACTCGTTAGCAGGGACTGTTTAGAGGCTTCAAGCGATCGATAGCTTCATATATCTTGCAATGGACAGTAATCAAAGATTACAGCCCTGAGGCGGTGGCGCAGTGCTTAGGACGCCCAAATGCTGCGCCCAAGGATGGGGGTATCGAATCCCGACCATGATTGCCGCTTTTCGAAGGAGGCGAAAAACAAGGCAGTAGTGTGCCGTGCGATCTCAGTACACGTTAAAAAACAAGGGGCGGTCAAAATTTTCAGTCCGAAGCTCTTGGTTTACAAAGACACCGGCTGTGATTTATTTAGTAGATGACAATAGACACTAATGTCTCCAAACGTGCACAGCCTGCAATCCTTTACAATGTTTCTGGCTGTAGCCTTCAGGACCAAGGCCTCGGCAACAGAACCCTCCCCCCCCCCCCCCTTAAAGCTTAAGATCTTCATGATCTGATGAACGTTTTTCATGAGCGCCATTACGGAACTCTAAAGTACAAGATGGGTAAAAATTTTCCGCTCATACCCTGGTTAGCTTCCCTTTCTTTTGCCTCAGTTTCGCTCCTACCCTTCTCTCATTAACTCTGTCTCACCAAGAACGTTAATTGCGTGCAAACTCCGTGCCACGCTTACCGATAGAAGGCATCACTGGAAGGAATTCTCAGCAGCAGCGCTTGTAGAACGTTCTGGAAACGCCGGCATCTCGCTCGCGGCGCGCTAGCGTAGGCTGAAAGATTCAATCCCCATTGCTAGCGGTGGCGACGGACAGAGGCCATGGTCGAGGGCGGGGTAAGCCAAAAAAGTGCGGCATGGTGGGAGAGGCCAGAGCAGCTGGAAATGTCACCCGTCGTAACCTCCGTCGGGAAGTGGATGTGGAATTACGTATAGCAGTGCGAACAGTGCACGGAAAGGACAACGACAGATATAGGGAAAGAGTGAAAGGTGTTCTGTCTGACGTCATCCTTTCAGCCCTCTGTTCGCGCTGCTACACAAAATCCCATGAGCCAACTATTATAGCCCAACAAGCAACTCTTCAGTTTGTGGAAGGTGTGTACTCGGATAACTAAGTGCGTACTGGTAGGGTTGTATATCACAGAGTGCGAATTAAAGATAAAACATATTTACGAGACATTAGACGAAGCTTTCACCTTAAAATTTTGAGACATTTCTCAGCCTCTCCATAATTTGTTTTATTTACAATCCGCCATTGTTTCAGCCGCGAGAGATCAGCACCAATGTTACTTAATAAAATGTTTCACCCGGTGATTGAAAATAAGAGTGACACACCGTACACTGTAAAATAACGATTACGCAGTTGCCATTTACTGTAATTGTCCTTCTACGAAGCGGTGAAGCGGTGAAGTGTACAGCATGACGGGGCGAAATTGCGAATGCAGTTTAAATCGGGCTGCATAGTATCTGCAACACGTCATAAGCGGAAGTCACATTACTGCCAAGCTTCTATAAGCTTAGTTTCACTTAGTTTTGATTTTGTGCTGGAAACAAAGCTGGCTTTTATGAAACAACGTTTTCTTTGTTCGTAACAATAATGGTGTTGTGTTGGCCACAGCTTCTATGTCCCGGTTGGTGTCAATTACCCAAATGGGCTGATTTTAAAGAGGTGAATTGGCTTTTAGTTAATTAAGCACGCCATTACAAGACTGCTGTGAATCCGCAGTGATTTTCTTTCTGGAAGTTCTTTTTTTTACTCTTTTTGTCTTCCTGTTTTTACTAATTGTCACAACGTTTTGGTTTGGTTTCTAGGGTTTTACATATCAAAGTATCCTTGGCGACGAAAGACGCCGTAGTTGAGGACCTCGAGAATTTAGACCACCTGGAGTTCTTTAACGTGTACTGGTATCCACACGGGCGACTTGCCTTCAGCCTCCATCGAAAAGCGGTCGCCGTGGCCGAGACGGTAAGGGGTGTTGACGTGTAGAGGTAATCTTCACAGGAATAAAGTCAGTTGATGGTCCAACGCAATCCTGCCTTCTTTTCTTGCTTCCACACATTTCCGCTACCTTTATTTTTCCACCTGAAAAAGGATAGTGTGTAAGTATGTATAAAAACTAAGATGGTATACTAAAATAACAGGCCTAGATATGAACACAAATGTACTTCGGTTCTCAATAGCATGACTATCAAAACTTTTCCAAACAAGTTCTCAGAACCCTTAAGGTTTCGTGCGGGTTTTAATGGAAACAATTCACTCGTTTTGTTGTCTCAAATTGGCCTCTGTTTCAAACAACCTTTATGTCTAATGAGCTAAACTAAAAGGACCTTTATCTCGATGGTCATTCATCTCAAAGCATACATGTAAAGTGGTTTCATTTTGTCCAATTTGCCGCTTGAAAGTCGTCTCGGGCAGTGGCTGGCTTATCATTATTTTAATTTCTGCTTTCTTCAATAATTTTTGCTCAATTCATTGTGGCCAATGGTTGTTGGGAGGCATATTATGGCACAGGTACTTCTCCCGAGGGGCTTCTTATAATTTTTTATTAATGGGGGGAGAAGTGTTCTGCTATGGGCGCCGGTACGAGTCAATTGGAAACGCATTATCAGAAACAGAAAAAAAAAGGGAAGCTGGTTGAATGATTGTGCACGCCACAGTTATGTATACCTACTTAACTTAACCTCTAAACATTCATGCATGTGACTGATATGAATCCGTGAAGCGCCTACCATTGGAGCAGAGATAGCGGTGCTATTATTAGCACCGCTATCTCTAAAAAGTAGCGCAGGTGGTCACGCAAAAAGGAAAACATTAATTAACGATAAAGGGATGTCGAGCAATTTTTTGTAGTCCTACTGACTTCATAGACTGGAAATCGTAGAATGAAAGGAAAAGTTTCATATGTTTCGTGGCACTAATATTTAAAAGTAGCGTAATTACTGAATAGAGCGCCAGCGCATTTCGGGCTTCTCGAGCATGGTTGCGGCGCTGAACTAGCAGATGTTCAAGAGTGTTGGCGCCAAATTCCAGGAATGTCGGCTTTCAGCAATGCCTCTCGGCGGAATGCCAAGCCTCTACGAGCAGTTACATGCACTGCGTAGCGTGCTGTGTTAGCACAAACTTGTTTCCTTCTTGCAAATGTTGCCGAAATTGTTTCTGTCTTTAGAACTGTACCCAGTGCTCAATAGCTGCGTCATTGCATCGTTCGCCACCAGCAAGAACCTAACAAGGCCGGTACAGCACCCGTTTTACGGTAGGGACCCTAGTGAAAAAACCATATGAGTCACAATAACCTCATACAAATTCTCATACTAAACTCATACTAATCTGATACAAATCTCATATAATCTCATACTCTACTCCTTCATGATATGAGAAATATATGAGAATTACTGAGATTTGTATAAGCTTAGTACGAGAAATCCGTATGAGGTTATTGTGACTCATATGGTATTTTTCACTAGGGGAGCGTCTGGACCTTAACCCCGTCAGGAGCCTATGAATAGAGGTTTCATGGTACATCTCGTCATATGACTGAGACCCGCATACCTTACTTCATTTGATGGCCCTTCACGGCTAGTCCTGTAGTCGAGACAGGCTGCTGCATTGCGCTGGCATTCTGAAGTTGTAGATGGCAGAGGCCGGGCTAAGCGCGGCTGAAAAAACTAAGCGCTTTTTAAAATACACATTTTAACAACAAACGAATAAACTTCCTGCTTTTATTACTTTGGACGTAGATAAACACAATATCCTGATAAATGATATGAAGGAAAATTCATGGCGCAAAAACTAAAACCAGGAGACGCGTTGCCGTTAAACAAAGGCTAATGTGTATGATTTGAGATTAGAAATCAAAATGTGAGCTCAAACTCAGCAGCCGCACTTTGTATGCCCTCTGAATTTCTGTCTAGATGCCCGAAATAGTCTTCCAAATAAAGCTACCACAAAAGAAAACTACTTCATTATGGATTGTTTTGGCAGTATAAAGAAAAACTATGCAATCTCCCCGTTATGGTTTACATGATTCAAGGTATGCGCATTTCTTTATCGAATGCTATGTTTGCTACAAGAAAACACCACCATAATTATCATCACCATCAGCCGGACTATACCCACTGCAGGTCGAAGGCCTCTCCCATATTCTTCCAAATAAACCGATCTTGTGCTAGCTGCAACCACTTGACCCCAGCTAACTTTTTAACCTCATCCGCCCAACTAACTAACTTTCTGTCACCCCCTGCTGCGCCTTCCTTCCATTGGAATCCAGTTTGCTACCCTAAATGACCATCGGATATTCCACTGCAAACAATCCATAGATTTTTGTTAATTTCTTTATCGAGGAAAGAATCATTTAACAAGGGAGCTTCAGTGTCACATCATGCAGCGTGAGCCTTCCGATGAGTGTAACTCCTCAATCATCTTTAGTTTTGAACTTTTGGTGTCCGCTGTTGTTATTTCGTTACGGTAAATGTCCCAAGATCGTTACTGCATCAAACGACACTCAATACCACGATATCAATTCCCATTTACTAATGCTTTTACAAAGTCCCTCCGCATGGTATACAGTTGTTTCTTTTTTGTATCACATACCATACGCACTAGTTCATTATGATTACATCTGGAGTTTTCTAGTGCTTTGTTTTCTCTATAATCCCTTTCCTAATCTTTAATTTCGATGTTGTATCAGCAATTGTGCTTACCATTGATCCCCATAATGCCATTTGCCTCATTTCAAGCCACTCTATAGGCTTTTTTTACTTCTTCGTTATAGCTATTATTAGGCTATGCTGGTTTTATATCGATTTTGAAAGTATATTCAACAAGAAAAAAAATTGTCAGTGAAGACTGAATTTAGATGCATCAACTGCACATTAGCATTAGCTGTGTGTAATTGAAATAAAAATTTCGCTGGTGCGTGAACCACGTACGTGGTTTACAGGAAAATGCAGAGTACAAGCCCCCAACCTTCCGTCAGTTAACACAACAGGTGACCGGAAGCCTACTCCACGACCGTTAGGCAACATAAGAGGCAACCAGAAGCGTACTCCGCCCTTTTCGTGGCGGCCTCTTCTACTCTCTTCACCGAAGTTCTGAGCGAGGGAGAAAGTAGCTAATTTCCGTCCGAATTCTTCGGCGGCTTTAAGACCGCAAAGCGGAAAACGACCTGTTTACTTGGCCAATACAGCACAAAATCTGAACTAGAAAACAAAGAACTGAGGAAGGGTAAGGGTATATAAGCAACCGCCGCCCCACTCCGAGACACCATAGCGTCGTGAGGAAGCAGCGATCAACCACTCCACAATGAAGCCACTGGTATGCTTTGCATCACAATCCTAGCTGGAATATCTTGAAGTGCATGCTCGGGTTACGACGGAGTACGTAACACGTACCCGGTCTCGCATCGTCTTATTATAGGTCACGCGGATCAAAATATCCCGCAGAGAATGGTGCTGAGAAAACTATTTCTTCGTCGTATGCCGCCATCAGATTCATTGCAAAGGAAAGGATATTTACCTAGCTTATAAGAAGTGGGAACCTCATAGGATTGAAAAATGAAATGAGCTTTGGAACGTAGCGTGCTCCAAATATTTTAGTCATCCGCTGGAAACTGTGTTTGTCGTTATGCAAGAAACTGAATTTAGCGTGGACAAATAAAAAACAAAATAAAATAACGTCGCCCCGCTCGAACCGCCAAAAGCACGACGGGCAAATAATAGTGAGTGACCTAACAATTCCTTCTATTACTTGGAATGACAAACTACAGCTTGTCTGAATTTGTAGAAGTTGACATTACCACAAGTAGGACGTAGGAATCTGTTCAAGGCGACGTATAGGTTTCTTTGTGCCTTTTAGGTGGAACTCTGTGGGCGATTCTCCTGCCCGAGGGATGCGCACGACAAACACACAGTGGGCCGTATGATAAACATCTTTAATCTCACAGGGATCGGGGATCGTCGAAGTCGGTGTCGTCGTCCGGGTGGCTGCGGGTCGTTGAGAGCGCCGGAACGAAGAGCCAGGGACCAAGGAGCCAGAGACCAAGAGAGGGCGAGACGGCGCGTGCCTTCTTTTATAGCCCCCTCGCGCGGGACCGGTTATCCCCGCGCGAGCGGGGAGAGGGAAACAGGCACGCGCGCAGGGAGCACTGGGAAGTGGCGCGGCCTTCGAATGCGCGGCGCGCCACGAGCCCTACAACTCTTAAACTTAAAATGCGCATTACGAAAGCAAGTGCATGGCTGTCGGAGCCTATTCTTTCTAACATGTATTGGCCTTGTATATTGTAATAACCGTGATAAAGTCTGGAATAACCCTTACAAAAATGGATATTGAATTTCTGTTACCCACGTAATGTGTTTTTGATGAGTCATCAACCACTCAAAGGAGATTCAAGACTAGATGTGTTTTAACATCATATCCGCAGCAGACTTTCCTTTGAGATCACACATGAAGTTTTGTGCTTGGAAAACGCGACAGTATTTTTGGGTAGGATCTAATGTGGAAATACATTGACTTTATCAAATGAGGAAATGTATACATCACTAAGTGAATATATATTATTTCTTTGTAAACTGCACACTTTCAGAGCCCTATGTTTTCATTTCTTATTAGCTTATGTAGGATGTTGCCTAAGAAACAATTTTTATGTGTTTTAACATGAGATCCGCAACAGACTTTCATTTGAGATTACGCAAGAAGTTTTGTACTTGGAAAACAAAATAGTATTTTTGTATAGGAGCTAATGTGGAAATACATTGACTTTCTCAAATGAGGGAAATTATACATCACTAAGCGAATGTATATTCTTTACTATGTTTTCATTTCTGTTTAGCATGCACTGTAAAAACAAAAACAACTTTTTGGACATTTGTTTCATTCAAAACACGCTTACACCCTGCGTCTTGGGTGTTTGTGCCATTGCAAATCACTTCTTGCCAAGCGAATGGGTGCTGTGGTTGGACAATATGCTTGAGGGTGTTACGGGCAAGGATATTGTTGTGTACGCGAACCGACGCACTGCCACACCGCCTCCAAGCTAACGAACGCAAGGCCGCTCCATTTCCAATGCCTCCTTGCACCTGCGAGCAGGCCGTTTTGGAGAGACCAGCAGGGGTACCCCGGCCTGCGCCGACGACGACGCGCGGACGTAACCCGAGCCGTGCGTTGACTCAGAACTGGACCGTCCTGGGAGCATGTGCGCGACCAGGGCACGAGAAGCAATGCCTTCTTTATAATGCATGATATTTTGCGTGTTTCTTAAGCTTTCGAGCTCCTTCTTGCTCTGCGTATAGATTAGCCGAGCCCTCAGTCATCGCAACGCTTCCCGAAATGTTTAGATACAAATAAGATTTAGTTACCAGTAAAATAGTGTTGGCGCTGCTGCGCTTGCCGGTATTGAAGCTTGCTCGCACTTTTTTTCCTTAAAGGTTCGTGCTACAGCTCCGTGTTCAGCGAAAATTACGCCCAAGGTAGCAACCACCGAAGAGCCAGCGCTAATAAATTTGCCAGCGATGCCAAACTCGACATGTTAAAATGACTGCAGTGGACAAAATAGTGCGCATAGGTATCTAGAACATTAGATGCAAGTTCTAATGGTCAAGAAGTTGTAACTGTTAGAGCAGCCGCAATGGCCTGTACACTTCGAAACATGCTTCGAAACAGTATGTCCCAATCTTATGAATGCAGTCCAGACATAAGAAGCAAATACGTTACCGACATTACCAGTTCCCCGAGTGGCCGAGTGGTTAGCGTAGAAAGCTACGGAGTGAGAGGTACCGAGTTCGAATCGCGCAAGAGGTGCAGTTTTTTTTTTCGCTTAGTTTTAATTTTTTTTTTATTTTTTAGCTTTTTTTAATGTAGTTGAGGTGCTTCGCTACGTTTTAGCTTTTACTTTTTATCCAAAAGTGCTCATTGGTCAACACTCATGAATAACACACAAGAAATGCACACATTAGGTACCAACCAGAAACACGGTGGCCAACTTTCTTGTGAAACTCATCAAAAATGCATCAAGAAAATGTATAGAAATGTTAATGTGCATGATGAGGAATGTAATTACCATTTAATCAGAAACTCATTAAGCTTTTTTGTAAGGGAAGGGGCCGAGTCAAATCGCTCGCGATGATGCAGGTCACCTCCGAACACATGAAAGTTTAGCAACATTGAAATATGAAGAGAGAATCTGGCTCCTTGCGTCAGAAAGTTTGAATATATTTGCGAAAGCAAAATGGCAGATGCAGTTCTCTTTTATTGTTTACTCACAATTTGCCATCTAAAATAATTCAGCCAGTCCTTCACATAGCTGTAGAGCTTGTATCTCAGGGGCGAAACAACTGACCGCTACCGTAACCTGTTAAGAGACAATGCCACCTTGCTGCCCATCTACGCAATCATACAAAATGTGCCGAATCACGCAGCATTCATCAAGATCTTCAACTGTTTAAAAATATTGGCGTGTTGTCCTAAAACAATTCTATTAACACAATATGTACACTACTGGCATATATCGTCTAAAGTTTGCTTGATGTACTACTCAAACTTCAAAGGCTGTTTTTCCAAATTGATACTAAATACAGAATTGCGCTTTCTATACACAGGCAATCTCTTTCTTCATATCTGCTCTCGTTGTTTCCGCCATTGCCGGCGGACTGGGAGGCTACGGCGGTGGATACGGACTTGGATACGGTGGTGGTCTTGGTTACGGCGGTGGCCTTGGATACGGTGGAGGTGTTGGAGTGGGAAGCAGTGTGACGCTACTGCGTGGCGGTCCTGGCTTCTCCAGGGCAGTGGCCGGACCTGTCTTCGTCGTCAGAACGATCCACCACGTGGACAAGGTTCACGGAGGAGGTGCCATCGTTGCCCACAGCGGACTCGGAGGCTACGGGGGTGGAGTAGGATTCGGCGGAGGCCTTGGATACGGAGGAGGCCTCAAGTACGGTGGTTACGGCCTCAAAGGATAGGTGTGTGTGCCTGTGTGTTAAACTTCAAGACCTTGTGCCGTGACGGTATGGGCAGTGGGTTTGGGTCGAAGACGTCGACAAGAAGCTTTGATATTCTCATTGAAGCTGGTCACCAAGGCAACCCCAAAGAAAAGGACTTCGGTCATCGTACCGCCAGAGTACGGCTGGTCAGAAGAAAGGCGCTTCTCGCTACGGGTCCACAAGGAACATTTTAAATAAATGATTTACTTCAAATATTTTCTGCTGTACGGCGGGCTCTCGTGCCGTGCTAGCCAATTGAATACTGCACTAGTTTTCTGAGCCCGTAAACGCGGAACTGACCTCGGGCGTTATGAGCGACTTTAGGTTGCGGTGAAAGACACAGACGCCTGTGCAACATGTCATATCAGTGGATGTTAAAGAACACCACTTAATCGGAATTACCGGACCCTTCCACTATGGCATCGTTTAGATACTACCTATGCAGATTTATGAACTTTAACCCTATATACTATATAATTCCGTTCCATATTCGCCATACTATACCACACGATATTGTACCATACCACGCCATACCATGCCATCCCACACCATATCAAAATATGCCACATCCTTATGAATCTTTACAGGATATGACACCTGAACTCTGTCTGGTTGTTTGGCAAAAGGTTTATGAATCCGACTTATTCAAGTTGCTTCCTAGAGATTTTTCGAAGAGCCTTGAGCAGCACCTTTAAAATAAGCACATATTACAACTGTTGGCCGGGAGGGATTTGGCAAGCGGTCATGCGGAGAGAGTAAATTTTATAACTTCACTATGGTGAGATGCTTGCGGGTGCTCACCTGCTTTGCAATTTAGGCACGTAATTGGTCCAGATAAGCAAAAATTAGGCAAGGAGATTTTATAACCATAAGGGAGAACGCCTCGCCTTAATTGAAGAAGGTTGCTCGCTAAAAACAGGACAACATATCATCCGCAAAATCCATGCGTTTTCTTTGCCACAAGCAATATCTGAAAAATACAGCCGTAATATAACTCGCGCTCCTGGCTCTCACTTATTTGCTACTATTGTAGTTCTACCATTACCTTCGCTTCTTTCTCTTGCTCCCTCCTTAAGTTTCCTACACTAACGCGTTGACTTGATCTTTGCGAATTAACCACAGGCTTTATTTTGTAAGGGCTGTTTACTACCTACCTTAATATAATAGCCTTAAATGTTGGCCACGAACACATTTTTCCTCCTATTCCCCCTATCCAGCCAGTAATGGCTTGTGTGTAGCTAAGCCACAGCTGCACTATTTGACAAAGAGTATGTTTTTACAAGTTCTTTATAACGCTTTTTGGTTGCCCACGTTTCTCGGTCTCTTTGCAACAAATAGATAAGTGCTTGTGAATTTTGTTATCATAAAAATGATCGATGATTTGCCCTTTTTTGCCTGTATGGCTGTTTACGAGAGCGAACGACGCAATTGTGCTCCTAATAAAATTGGAGGTTTAAACGAGCCACTTATTTCCTGTCTCGCGAAGCGTAACCCTCTACGCCATGCTGCAAATGGCTCCGATCGCTTATATAGATGGGATGGCGGTTTAGCCTAACCGGAGACATCCACGTAAAATACTTTTTTTGGCGCTATCAAAGTATGCATGTGTAAACGGCTGGTATCAACGCTACGTATAATTTCCTTTATAACGAAACGTTTCCTAGCAAACTCACCTTTGGTAGGCCTTACACCCCTCAAAGAAACAGCCCGGCTGCAAAAATGAACTTACGTTCTCCAACCTCCACGACGTCACTCCCTCTCGTATTTTAGCGTCTATCCCAAACCTAAAACACACATTCTATGCAGACGACCTTACTCTTTGGTGCACTTCTGGGTCTCCTGGAGCAGTAGAGGAGACCCTACAGCAAGGTATCGATGCAGTCGTTAGTTACCTTGATAAAGTAGGGCTATCTCCCGCACCTGAAAAATCCGAATTGCTGCTGATTGCGAAAACTCGCTATCAACGCCAACATAACCAGCTGATCAATCTCACGATGGCAGGTCACCCCATCCCTCGTGTATCATCCTGCCGGATCCTCGGATTTCATATCCATGAGTCAACCAATCAGGCCAATGTATCTACAACCGTTAATGTTTGCAATCAGCTTACGCATCTAGTTCGCCGCATAGTCAATAAGCACGCCGGGCTACGCAAGGGTCAAGTCAGGCAGCTTGTCCACGCATTAGCACTTAGCAAAATTTTATATACGATTCCTTACCTTACACTAACTTGTCGCCAAAGACATCAGATTGAGGTTGCGCTTCACATATTGTACAAGGCCGCCCTTAACGTCCCTGTACATACGTCCACGGAGCGCCTATACTCTACGGGGCTGTTCTTGCCCCTGGGAGACCTCATACAACAACATCGCGACCGGCAAATGGCACGTCTTTCTAGCACAAAACAAGGACATTAGATACTACAGCAGGTTGCACTCAAACCTATAGACCTCCCTATAATTACCCTTCCTTCTTCGATCCCGGATAACCTCAGAATAATCTCCATTCCAAAAAACGTTGCACCCGACACTAACACAGGCAGACGTTCCGCTCGCGTTTCCAACCATGTTCACCCAACAGATTCCACGATCATCTACACAGATGCATCACGAGCTAACGTCGGAGCGGCTGCTTACTCAATTCAAAGCTGTAGCGATGTAGTGACGCATACCCTCGGTCCTTACATAGATCCTCCTCCTACAGCGACTCTCGAGACCCTACCAATAGTTACCAGTATTTAAGACCTTGCACAAGCACCCCCTAACCCTTCGGGATATACCATATACACTGATTCAATACAAGCTATAACGCGCCATTCACACGGGTCGCATTCCTGAAGAACTACACGATGATCTACACAGAGCTCTTACCAAACTACGTCCCCACACTGTAACACTGAGGTGGATTCCTGGTCACGCTGGAATCCCAGGAAATGAGGTAGTGCATCGCCTCGCCCGCGAACTTCAACACCGGGCGCCTGGGATTCCCTGGCCTTATCCGCCAACGTGGGACACTACTCTTCACTACAAAACGACAACATTAGAGAAACTCTCTGTACACTTCCTCTTCCTGATAAATCTCTCACTACCACGCAAATCCGCATTCTTAGACGCATACAACTAAATACACTGCTTACGCCTGCCCGATCTTTTCTATACAGAATCATACATTCCCCTGCATGCCCAAATTGCCCAGAACACTATGCAAACTTGGAGCATTGCATCTTTTCATGCCCTGTCGCCTTCCAATCTCCTCACTTTCCACACCCTCCTCAACCAACGTGGCGGGCTTGGTTAGCCTATGACCAGCTGCAAGATCAGTTGGCCTTGGTGACCCTGGCCTAGGACATTCTTAACGCTTAATGTAATGCGTTAAATAAAGTTTTTTCCTCCTCCTCCTCCTCACTCCCTCTTCCCGGCTATAAGCGCAGGTCATGTATCGCTAGGCTGGTGATGGTTTCATTGCTAGTTGGACTCTAGTGCTAATCTACGTGAAAGGGCGAGCAAATCTTACGTTCCTGAAACCTGTAATGAATATTTGGTTTCTCGGAGCGAATGTATGCGCGCAGCGCCCATCTCTGATGCCGCGACAGATGTGAAAGCCCTGATCGTCTGCTGTGAACAGCACCGGTGCATTGAGCTCGTACAGTGCAAATAATCGTCTGTAAAGCAAAGTCTACCTGTGGGCGGAGCGCAAGGGTCCTCAGCACAACCAAAAAGCGTCGTCAGATGGACACAGCATGCGCCAGAGACTGTCGGAAGTGTTGCAGGAATACTTGTAAGAACTCTTGTTTGGGCTATTCGGTTCATAATTAACAAAAACTACGGCGCGAAGGACGTGCCCTTTGCTTCCAATATACGACAAACAAAACGCTTTTACGTGCATTTCATCCAAGAAGACACACAAAACATTAGCTCGAGGAGGACAAATGCTCTAACAATGCAGACATCGAATCGGAATGCCTCCTAAACTAGCCACCCTTTTGATCTCCGCTGCACACTTCCAAACTTAGCGTACTCTGCAATCAAAATTACTTTTCCTAGTTCCCTCGTGCACTTAGTCTCTCACTCATAAATAAGCAGATAATATTAGATGTCATTTAGGACGGCTTAGGCTGACACCATCATAACCACCAGGTGGCATGTTGATGTGCCGTCTTGAAGCAACGACGCTAGCACATATTCTAAACGTTCCTATCCCGCCGCTGGCGATGTTCCTCAACAGGAGGGGTGGGGGGCATTTCCCGGAGCAATGACTTCACTAACAAGAAGCCAGTACTGTTAGAAGCAACGCGGCAAGTGACTTCAACTGCCGTCAAGTGGAGTGCTCGCCCCCAGGCGTCTTCTTTATTGTACCGTATTGTTATACCTTGGCCGAGAACCAACGTATTTCAATGTTTTGGCCGCTGTCGTCACGTCCACTTCTTTCCTAGCCACATGTACCAGCCGCACGTACGTGGCACAGCAGAAAAAAAATCCTCACGCTAGTTTCGGAACAATTTATTCTACGTAGTGGTAACCTCGATGCTCATTGTCCACTCATTCTCGGAGGAACGTAGTGGCAGGCAACCGATGAAGAGAAACAATATGTGCTACATGGCCTCTCTGAATCCTTTAGAAGGATTAGACCAAAATAACAGCTAAACAAAGGTAAAGCACGCCTAGTGTCTGACTTGTGTTCATAAATTAGATTGGTTGAGTCGCATTGTGTGATTGATTGCTCTTAGACTTTTTCAGTGTTTTCTTCGTTTACGTTGTAATTCCCAAATGTATATCGTCATTGGTTATACCTTTACAGCTGAATTGTATTAGACCCTGCGGAGAGTTTGCGATACCTTCCGAAATTGTACGTCATGCTATGTTCTACTAGTACGGGGGCGTACAATATACTCCGCAAAGCGACTGTATGTCTGAATCAAGTATTGCTTCCTTTTGTCTTCCAGAAAAACTCCAGTAGGCTGCATCGTTAGGAGCACTAATGTTTTCACTAGCGTGTAAGTAATGGTGTTGTAACATACATTACCCTATATTTTCATGGTTTCTGGGCGTCAGGAAGGGCAGTACGGCACAATCTAATACAGGAGCGTTGAAGTGTTTGTTGATCGACACTTCCTGCACAAAGTATAGTATCTATTGCCTTCAGCTCCTGCCCCTTCCTATTGCACTGTGCAAGCAGAGAGCCCCCCCCCCCCCCCCCTCCATGGTAGGTTTTCAAAAATTAATAGATGAAGCTGTTATCGTGGGTTATATCGTTTTAACCCTTTGTTGCATGATAAAGATTACGTGTGCAAAGTGTGAATTTTGGTGGTTTTTTGTCTTTGCATCCAGAAAACCGCAAGAAAATTGTTTGCTTCTTTTAAATAGCTTATTTCATAAGATATAGAATGCCCACTACAGGGAAAATCATGCACTTGAACTCCGGGGTGAAAGTTCAGACTAGCGTTTTTCATTCAGCAGTCAAGGTTTTCTGCTACCCACATGGAAACTTGAATACACTATGCTAGAAGCGGTGTTACTCTGCCTTATAAAACAGAAGCATTTGCCACTAATACATGTTCACTTTGCACTTTCTGCAGGGATGCGCGGATTTGATCTTGCAATTACTGATCTCACGTCATAGAGAATTATATGCCACTTGAAAGCGAAAATGACACAAACAACATGCACATCGTTGCAAACAGTGCTTGATTTCGCCGGTAACCTTTGGTTCACTACGGCAGAAGCTGCTTCTAGTTCCACGGAAAGATCGGCTTCATCAGCTGTGGCCACTGGTTGGGTTTTTATCAGCCCTGCTCCATTGATAACTTGAAATAACAAAGTTGGATGGTGCACTCTGCTGTGAGACGGTGGTAAAAGAGCCATGCATTGATAACCGCTAAGTCTTAGAGAAAAGAACGTCAGACATTTCGTCGACGTCGGTATAAGACAACAATGTCTGATTGCAGCCCACCGCTATATATTGAGACCCGATGCATAGTGCAGAACACAAAGTGAAAAAAATATATCAAAAACCATGCGTGTGATGCTATTGTGACAGAGCACTGAAGATGCTTACATGGGATCGTATTCCGAGTATGCGTCGTTATCGAAAGTGTTCCTATCTCCTTAAAACGCCTAAACAGGACGTGGCCATGGTGGACACATACCGTTCCGTTTCCACCAATAAGTTGACCCTAGGTCACGAAGATAACGAACCTTTCGATAACGAGGCAAACTCGAAATATGGGCCATGTTTTGTACGGTCGTTTTATGCTGTCATGCATGATGTCCACTGTAGTAGGAATTTCACTAAAGTTATGAAAAATTATCTACGCTTTACTCAGCCACAGTATTTATAGCACAAGTCTCTGTGTGCCTCTTTTATCGCTTTTATATAATTAAAAGCTTCAAATTATAGGTTAAGGCTAGTTATAAAAAAAATATTGGATATGGACGACACTTGTCCGTTCGGCCAGGACGCAGCCATTATTGAAACTAAGCTTTCAAACATGGGCGATACCGCGGCGCCATCTGGAGCGGTAGAAACAAAGCTTTTTTTTGTCCCATGTTGTAACTAGTACGCACATGGGTACCTGTAATGCGCTAAAATTGCTCTAAATATTGTAGTAATTTATACATTGTAGTGGAAAGCGTGCAACAAAGGGTAAAAGGTGGGCAGCAGACGTTCATTCGGCCATGACATGAAGTGGACGTGCCGAAAGCATTTCTTCTGGTTTCCCGCGGTGAAAGGACGCTAACGTGTTCTGCCTCCTGTTGCGATTGGATCTCGACGGAGTGCAAAACGCATTTCTCATAGCGCTCAACTAAACTCGTGTCTGAAAACACAACCAGTAGAGAAGCCCAGTTCACAGCACTATCATCGTTTTAACGGGAACGTTTATACAATGGACGAGTAATCCGTTGTAGCTGCCTTAATTATGTCACCAGAAACTACGCCGTTGCGGAAATATGGCGCGAATCAAGTTATTCAACTTCGCCAGACTGTGAATGTAGGACAGCAGTTATAATGCACAATATTTGTGGCCTCTTTATTTTGTGATAACGTACGCTATGGCGTTTTCCTATAACCCGAGCGACAGTCTAAAGCCTCTACCTAAGCTAAGTCACCTTCGTCATATTGTCACGAGACCAGGTCTTAGAAGTCCCCGAGCAGACGTCGCACAGCGGCCGCGAGCTAGGTCAGGCAGCGGCTCAACACTAACATTCAACACCTCAACACCAAACAACACCTCAACAACCTAAACAGCTCAACACCAAAACTCAACAACAAAGCTCAACACCAAACACCAAAATTAAGCCTGAACACAGCAGTAAGGGTCTTGTATTCCAGGTAATCGGTAGATCTTTCAGCTCAGTGAACTGCTGGCGTTTGTCTGTCCCAAGACGGTGTCGCCGTCGTACTCTTTCTGGGAAGCGTCGACGGGGGCTCGTCCACATAAGTACAAAGTACTCGGTGGCGGCGATAGCAACAGGCTTGCTCGGCTGTCGTCGATCTCAGCAATCAGCAGTTCCCGAGGTGTCCTCTTTCTTATCTGTCCCCCGCTGAATTACCGTTCTTATGGCTGAATTTAAAGGTGGCGAAGAAACAGCTACTAGATAGAGTCTCAGGCGGTGCCGAACATAACCTGGAAAATTGTAGCAACACCCGCGAGTAGCCGGAATCTTCCATAAACGTCGCGAGCCACCTTCCGCGACAAAGAAAACGATAAAGCTGCGTCTTGAGACAACGCGCGTTAACAAACAAAGCATACAGAATCGATCTATGCGCTTGAATCACAGTGATAAGGCCGCATGCCGGCGGCTGTTGAAAAAGAACACATAAATATTTGAATGGTTTGCGACAATATCTAATGAGCTGCATTAAACAGCCTTAATTTCGACGGTCGTTCATCTCAAAACATAGAGGTCAAGAAGTTTCATTTTCATTTAATTTTGTCCAATGTGTCATTTGCAAGCCGTTGCAATTAGTAGTTGCTTATAATTATTGCATTTTGTGTATTGTTGAAGTATTTCATTCAAGTCATTGTGGCCGATGGTTTTTGGGAGGCATTTCAATGGCATCAAGTTTTCTCCCTAAGGGCTTTTATTAATTTCCCATTTATGACTTGGGTGAATACAGTGCTATGGGCGCCAGTTCGAGTCAATAGGAAACGTATTATCAGAAAGAAACAGTAAGTTGATTGAATTTTTGTACACGCCGTAGTTACGTATACCGATTTAACATTGGCGCTGAACATGAAAATATGCGACGGATGTACCCCTCACGCGTCTGCCATTGGAACAGAGATAACGGAGTTCATAATAGCTCCGGGATAAACGCAGCGCTGATGATTTTGACAGGAAAAAATATTTCACGTTAATGTGTGGTCGAACAATTTATCATCCTTTTGGTTTCAATGACTCGAGCGTGCAGAATGAAAGTTTTCTATCTTTGATGGAATTAATAATAAAAAGTTACGTAATTACCGAATAAAGCAACGTCATCTTTCGGAAGGTACTGCACTAGCAGGCAATATGGGTGAGAACACCAAATTCCTGGAATGTCGGGTTTCCGCGATACCTCGCTACAGAATGCCAAGCCTCGCGACGCTGAAAAAAAATAGTCATTCTCTAGTTTTACCTCTCTCGACAAGGAGTTCCATGAACTTCGGTGCGTACTCTTTCAGTACAAATTTGTCTCTTTCTTGCAAATATTTCTGCAAACGTTTGTGTGCTCAGAAGTGTACCCAGTGCTCTCTAGCTGAGAAGTTGCCTTAACCCTCACCCGCAAAGACTTAACAAGACCGGCACGGCACTCGTTTCCCGCAGGGAACGTCATGACCTTAACCACCACAAAAATGGAGATGAGTCAAAAAAAGGAATCTCTGAACGCGGGTATGGTTACAATTTCCAGGGGACACTTCATCATACGACTGGGACCTGGACACTTTTCTCCATTTGCTAACCCTTCACTGCGAGTCCCACATTGGAGACAGGCTGCTGAATGGGCGAGCCTTCTGAAGTTGTAGATGCTGAAACCTTCACAGAGGGCGACGGGAAAAACAAGGCGCCTTTATAAATAAAACTTTTAACAAGAAACGATTAAACTTCGTGCTTTAATTATTTCGAACGTGATAAAGGATAACGAAACAATTTTGGTGTCGCAAAATTCTAAAGTCAAGAAATGCATTGCAGTTAAACAAAGGTTTGTGTGTATGATGCGAGATTAACAATGAAAATGTCAGCTCAAGCTCCGCAGCAGTAATTCGTGTGCTCTCCAAAACGTTCGCTTAGATCCCGCTATGTTCTAAAAACCCGGAAGAGGCTTGCAATATAAGCAAGCAAAGATGAAAACTGGCCAATTGGGGAATTGTTGTGACCTCAGCCTGCCCATGAGTGTAACTCCTACAGTAATGTAATCTACGTTTCGCGTGAACATTTGTGAATGCCTACTGCAGTTTTTCGGGCTTTAGCTAGTAAAGCCCAAGCAAAAGTGCTTTTTTTTTCATTTTTTTCAAATATAAGTCTATTTGTTTATAATGACCATCAGCATAATTGAGGGGCTCACAAACATTACACCAGTTCTTTCAAACAAGGCCTTGACTTATTCAGCTTTAATTGTTACCCGTTTCTGTCGCTGCCGCTATTTAATGACGGGAAATATCCTGACATCATTACTGGATCAAACGACACTCAATACCACGATGTCAGTTTCTTTTGCTGAAGCTTGTACTAAATCCCTCCGCAGAGTATGCAGTTGTTTCCTTTTTGCCTTAAGTACCCTATAAACTGAGTAGTTTTTTATTCTTTCTTCAATAATTTGCCAGTGCTTTATTTTCTCCCTTATTCATTTCTTGCTTTTTCCGTCTGGCGCTGCATTAAAAATTCTGCTTGCCATCCAGCCACAGTGTTATTCGCCTTATTCCTAGCCTCTAACTATAGGCTTCATAATTGCTTCGTTATCGCTATTATCAGCTGATCCTAGATTTATATCAACCTTGAATGCCTAATCAATAAGGTAAACAACATTATCGGCAATATTTAAATTTAGATGTTTTACCTCCATATTTGAATCAACAGTCTGAAACCAAAATAAATATTTAGCTCCATTGTGGGACCGCGTATCTGTTTTACAGGCTAGAACACAGTACTAGCCCCCAAACTTCCGTTAGGTAACACAAGGGACAAAGAGAAGTGTACCTCGCCCAGTTCATCGCGCGGTATATACTTTCTCCTCCGAATATTCAGGCGAGAAAGTTGTCTAATTTCCCTCCTTATTCTTCGGCGGCTTTAAGACCGCTAAGCAGAAAGCGACCTCTTTCCCTGGCCAATGCCGCACAAAGACGCAACTAGAAAAGAAAGATCTGAGTAAGGGTATGGGTATATAAGCAACCGCCGGCCAACTGCGAGGTGCCATAGCGTCGTGAGGAAGCAGCGGTCAAAAACTTCACCATGAAGCCAGTGGTACGCTTTGCCTTGCTCTTGTAACTGGAGTATTTTGAAGCATACGTTCGAGACGGCGGAGTTCATAAAACATATTCGGCCGCATATTCTTAATTTAGGTCGAGCGTATCAAAATATTCTGCAGGAAATGGTGTTCAGAAAACTGTCCTCCTTCGTGCGCCGTCATAAAATACATTGCAAAGGACGTAGGATATTTTCTTAGCTTATAAGAAGAAGTAAATACTCTTCGATCTCGAGCTTCTGGTAATTTCCTGGAAACTGTGTTTCAACACTGCGGAAGACCAGCTATAGTGGGCGACATAACAATTCCGACAGTTACCTAGAATAATAAAACCACGGCTTGCCCGAACTTTAAGGAAGCGGAAATCGCCACCAATTATAAGCTAAGACCGTGTTTAATTTGGCGTATAAATATTTCTCCTCTGCCCCTTTTAGTTGCATTACTCAACGTTAAAATGTGCATTACGGATAAGGCGATTTAGTTGAAATGTAAAAAATTGTTAGGTGGAGCTAAAGTAATGAAATGTATGAATGCATGATTTAATTAATCACAAAGCAAGTGCATGGTTTTCGAAACCTATTCTCCATCGCATGTATTGACCCTGTATATTCTAATAACCTGGATAAACTCTCGAACAAGGGGCCGAGTAAAGTAACTTGCGATATTTGGTGCTGACTCCATACACATAACAGTTCAGCGACTTTTGAAATATCAAGGCTAAATCTGGCGTGCAGCGTTCGAATTTTCGGATATATTAGCAAAAGCGAAATGGCCGGTAATTTCTCTTTAATTTCTTATATCCATATTTTGCTATGTACAACGAATTCAGCTAACCATTCCGAAAGCTCTGGAGCTGATGTGCAAGGGGAGAAAGAACTAACCGCAACCATAACATGTTTAGAGACAATGGCACGTTGTATCGCGTCCAAGGAACCATCGAAAATGCGCCGAAACATGCATTACTGACCTGGTTTTCAACTTTTAAAATGTTGCTATGTTCTCTTTAATCAACACTGTGCGGACTATTGGCTTTTTTTGCCTGCATTTTGCTTGATATACATCTGAAATTTCAGAGGCTGTTTTGTCAAATTATTACTAAATACAGAATTACGCTCTTTACACAGGCAATCTCCCTCTTCGTATCTGCTCTCGTTGTTTCCGCCATTGCCGGCGGACTGGGAGACTACGGAGGTGGATACGGACTTGGCTACGGCGGTGGTCTTGGTTACGGCGGGGGCCTCGGCTACCGTGGAGGTGTTGGCGTGGGAAGCAGTGTGACGCTACTGCGTGGCGGTCCTGGATTCTCCAGGGCAGTCGCCGGGCCTGTCTTCGTCATCAGAACTATTCACCAAGTGGACAAGGTTCACGGTGGAGGTGCCATCGTGGCTCACAGCGGACTCGGAGACTACGGTGGTGGACTCGGATTCGGGGGAGGCCTTGGATATGGAGGCGGCCTCAAGTACGGTGGTTACGGCCTCAAGGGATAGATGTTTGTCTATGTGTGTTAGGGTGCACGAATGTGTTCTGTGACAGTCTGGACAGTGTGTTTTCGATTGAAGACGTCCACAAGAAGCTTCGATATTCTCCTTGGCGATGGTCCCCAAGGCAACCGCAAACAGAAGAGGCTTTCGTCATCGTCATCGTATCGTCTGAATACGGCTGGTCAGGAAAAAGACGTTTCTCGCAGAGTGTCCACAAGGAAAATTTTAAATAAAAGCTTTACTACGAGTATTCCCTGCTCTACAGCGGACTCACCACTTGCTGAATCATGCCGACTGGGCAGCAATTGAATGGCATCGCATCGACGTTTGCAAATTACGACTTTTTCGAGAAATCAATTGTAAATTGATCAGAAATGGCGAATTAGTAATATGTACCTCGTGCCGTGTTAGCCAAGCGGATTGTGCGCTCGTTTTCTGAGCCCGTGATCGTGGTAATGATTGCGGCCGTGCTGAACTGGTTAAGGTTGTAGTGAAAGACACTGACGCATGTGCAAGAGGTCATGTCAGTGAACGATAAAGAACCTCAGTTTACGGAAATACCAGACCCTTTAATTATGGCGTTTATTATTACTGCTGGAGTAGCTTTAATATGTTTAACCTTATATACTAACCATTGTATTCCATATTTGAGAGACCATACCACACCATGTGATACCAATGATACCACACCATACCATGCCAAACCACACCATGTCACATTATGCCATATCATTATGAATGCTTATAGGATATGAGTGCTGAAATCTGTCTCTTTGTTTGGCATAGGGCAAGTGAATCAGATATTTCGAGCTTGTTTCCTAGTGAATCTTCGAAGAGCCTTAAACAAAACCTTTAAAATGAGCACTTGTTACAAACGCTGCTCACGAGGGTTGAGGCAACCGGTCATGCGGACACAATACATTTTATAATCTCACCATGCTGAGATGCCTGCGGGTGCTCCCCTGCTTTACATAGCACGCAATTAATTGTGCCATATCAGTGTGAATTACGCAAGGAAATTTTATAACTATAGGAAAACGCCTCTCCTTAATTGAACAACATTGCTTGCTAAAAATGGGACAACCATATCATTCGCACAATTCATGCGCTTTCTTAGCGGCAAACAATATCTGAAAAATAACGCCTTATTATAACTGTTCTACGAATAACTCCCTTTCTTTCTCTTGCTACCTCTCAAAATTATCTGAAGTAACATTTTGACTTGGCCTCGCAGAGTTAAAAACAGGTTTCATTGTGGAAGCGCTGTTTACCACGGACATTAATATAATGGCCTTGAATGCTAGCCTCGAATACATTTTCCTCCTCTTCCTCCTCCTCCTCCTCCCCAATCAGTCAGTAATTACTTGTGCATAGGTAAGGCTCGGCTGCACTGGTTGACAAAGAGTATGTTTTTATAGGTTCCTTACAACGCTTTTATGTTGCGCATGCTTCTCGGTCTGTTTACAAAAAAAAACAAACAAGTACTTGAAAATTATATTACCGTAACAAAAGTTCTATGACTTGCCCTTTTCTACCTATATGGATGCTTTTTCACTGCAAGCGACACCGGTGCACCTAAGAAAATTGAAGGTTTAAATGAGTCACTTATTTCCTGTCTCTCCAAACGAGCCCTCTGCGTCATGCCGCAAATGGCTCCATGACCACTTTATGAATGTGCATGGCGATTTAGCCTAACCTGAGACATCCACGTAAAATTATTTTCTTGGTGCTATCAAAGTATGCAAGTGTAAACGGCGGGCATCAATGGTACGTTTTCTTCATAATTTATAGCGAAGCACTCCATAGGAAACTCCATAGGCATTGGTAGGCCTCTGCATACCGCGAAGAAACACCCGGCATCAAAAAAGCACTCATGCTGTCCAAGCACCCACGACTGTTTTATCAGTTACTTTATGTCACGTACTTACGACCGTTCCGTTACGTCCTATTTCCGGTTACAAGTGAAGGTCGCGCACCGCTAAGCTGGTAATGATTTCATTTCAATATGGATCCCAGTGCTAGTCTATGTAAAAAGGGCGACGGAATCCCACGTTCCCGAAGCCGTACTGAATATTTGGTTACTCAGAGCGGATGTATGTGCGGAGAGTCCGTCTCCGGTGAGTGGTAGACGCGGGAACTCCTGACCAACTGCGTTGAACAGCTGAGATGCAATGGGATCGTACTGTGTAAATTATCGTCTGCAAAGCATAATCTACCTCTGCGCGGAGCGAAAGACTCTGAACCAAAGAGCGCCGCCAGATGGACACAGCATGAGCCAGAGGCTGTCAGAAGCATTGCACGAATACTTTCAACAACTCTTGTTCGGGCTAGTCTGTTCATGATATACAAAAGAATACAGCGCGAAGGACAAAGTCGAAGCAAGGACGAAGTCAAAAAGGATAAACAAACGAATGGTACAGTGCTCGTACTCTGCTTGCAATACACGGCAAACCAAACGCTTTCGCGCTTTTTTTTCACGCAATGAGACGTGCAAAATAATGCCTAGAGAAGACCAGACACTCTTACAATGCACCAATAGAATCGGAATAATTCCTCAACTAGCCACCCTTTCGTTCGCCGCTCCACACTTCCCAACCTGGCGTCTTTTCCAATCAAAAATTAATTTTCCTATTTATCTCGTATAAGTAGTCTCTCTCTTATAAAATAAGCAGATTATGTTAGATGTTATTTAGAAAAGCTTGGGCTGACACCATCATAACCACCAGGTGACATGTTGATGTGCCCTCTTGAAGACACCTCGCTAGCACTTGTCCTAGATGTTCCGATCCCGCCGCTGGCGACGTTCCTCAACAAGAGAGAGGGTGGGCAGTATGTTCCGGAGCAATGCCTTCAAGAAGACAATAATGTTTGAAGCAACACGGAAAGTCACTTCAACTGCCGTCATGGGAGGTACTCCCGCGCAGGCGTCTTCTTGCTTTCACCGTGTTGTTGTACCTTGGTCGAGAATCAATTTCTTTCCGTGTTTTCGCCGATGTCGTCATGTCCATTTCCTTCCTATAGCCACCTGTACCAGCCGCACGTAGGTGGCACAGGAGAAAACAAATCCTCATGCCAGTTTGGCAACAATTTATTCTACGTAGTGGTAACTTCGATGCACATTGTCTACTCATTCTCGGAGGAACGTAGTGGCAGGCAACCGATGAAGAGAAACGATATGTGTTACACGCCGCCTCCAAATCTCATAGAAGGATTCGACCAACATAACAGCTAAACATAGGTAAAGCACGCTAAGTATCTAAGTTTCGTTCATACATTAGATTGGTTGAGTTACACTGTGTGATTCATTGCTCTTCGACGTTTCCAGAGTTTTCTTCGTTTACGTCGTGATCACCAAATGTATATAGTCATTTGTTATAGCATTATAACCGAATTGAATTAGACCCCGCGGAAAGTTTCCGATACGCTCCGAAATTCTATATCATGATACCCTATATTTTCATGGTTTCTGAGCGTCAGGAAGGGCAGTGCGCCACAATCTAATACAGGAGCGTTGAAGTGTTTGTTGATCGACACTTCCTACACAGAGTATAGTATCTATTGCCTTCAGCTGCTGTCGCTTCCTAGTGCACTGTGCAATGGGAGAGGCATGGTAGTTTTTCAAAAATTAATAGATGAAACTGTTATCGTGGGTAATAACATCTTAACCTTTTGTTGCATGATAAAAGATTACGTGTTTGGTTTGGTATGGTTTGGTTTTGGGGTTTAACGTCCCAAGCGACTCAGGCTATGAGAGACGCCGTAGTGGAGGACTCTGGAAATTTCGACCGCCTGGTGTTCTTTAACGTGCACTGAAATCGCACAGCACACGGGCGCCTAGCTTTTCTCCTTCACTAAAACGCGGCCGCCGCGGCCAGGGTTCTAGCCCGCGTCCTTGGGCACAGTAGTCGAGCGCTCTAACCACTGCGCCACCCAGGCGGGGTAAAATATTAGATGTGAAAAGTTCGAATTTTAGTGGTTTTCTGTCTTTGTGCATCCAGAAAACCACTAGAAAATAGTTTTGCTAGTTTTAAATAGCGTAATTCATAAGATATAGAATGTCCACTACAATGGAAATCATGCACCTGAACTCCGGGGGGGAAGTTTAGACTAGTGTTTTTTATTCAGCTCTCAAGATTTGCTGCTGCCCACATGGAAACTTGAATGCAATATGGTAGATGCGGTGTTACTCTGCCTTATAAAACAAAAACTTTTGCCACTAACACATGTACACCTTGCACGTTGTGTAGAGATGCACGACATTGCTCTTGCGTTCGCTGATCTCACGTCATTAGGCAATATATGCCAATTGACAGCGAAAATGACACAAACAACACGCACATCGTTGCATAAAGTGCTTGATTTCGCCGGTAACTTTTGGTTCAATCCGGTAGAAGCTGCTTCTAGGTCCAAAAAAAGATCGGCTTCATCAACTGTGGCTTACGAATGGGTTTTTATCAGCCTGTCCCAGTAATAGCTTGAAATAACAAAGTTGGATGGTGCACTCTGCTGTAAGACGGTGGTAAAAGATGCATGCATTGATAACCGCTAAGTATTTGAGAAAAGAATGTCATACCTTTCGTCAACTTCGGTATCAGATACCAATTTCTTATTGCAGCCCACCGCATTATATTGAGGCCCGATCCATAGTGCGTAACACAAAGTGAAAAAAAAACAAACAAACAAACAAACAAGCATCAGAAACCATGCGTGTGATGTTTTAAGTGACCGAGCACTGAAGATGCTCACATGGGATCGTATTCCGAGTTTTTGTCGTTATCGAAAGTGTTGCTATTTCCCGGGCTTCGAGTCATCTTATTGGTGAAAACGCCTACACAGGACGTGGCCATTACTTCTGGTTCTATGGTGGACGCGTCCTGTTCCGGCATTTCCACCAATAAGATTACTCTAGGTCATGAAGATAACGACACTTTCGATAACGAGGCAAACTTGAAATATAGGCCAAGTTTTGTACGGTCGTTTCATTCTGCCATGCATGGTGTCCACTGTAGTAGACATTTTACAAAAGTTGCTATAAAAATTATCTCCGCTTTAATCAGCCACACTATTTATACCTCTTGTCTCTGTGTGCCTCTTTTATCATATTTACATAATTAAAAGCCTCAAATTATAGGCTAAGGCTAGTTATAAAACAATTATTGCATATGGACGACACTTGTCCGTTCGATCAGGATGCAGCCATTATTGAAACTACGTTCTCAAACATCGGCAATATCGCGGCGCTATCTCGAGCGGTAGAAACAAAGCTTTTTTGTCCCCTGTTGTAACCAGTATGCACATGGGTATCTGTAATGCGCTAACCTTGCTTTAAATATCATAGAAATGTATACACGGTAGTGGAAAGCGTGCAACAAACGGTTAATGTTGGGCAGCAGCCGTTCATTCGGCCATGACATGAAGTGGATGTGCCGAAAGCAATTCTTCTGGTTTTTCACGGTGAAAGGACGCTAACGTGTTCAGCCTCTTGTTGCGATTGGATCTCGACGGGGTGCAAAACGCATTTCTCATGGCGCTCAACTAAACTCGTGTCTGAAAACACAACCAGTAGAGAAGCCCAGTTCAAAGTATTGTCATTGTTTTAACCGGAACGTTTATACCATGCACGAATAACCCGTTGTTTCTGCCTTAATTAAGTCAACAAACAACACCGTTGCGGAAGTATGGCGCGAATAAAATTCTTCAATCTCGCCAGACTGAATGTCCGACGGCAGGTATAATGCACAATATTTGTGGCCTCTTTATTTTGAAATAACGCATACGCTATGGCGTTTTCCGATAACCGGAGCGACACTCTAAAGCCTCTACCTGAGCTAAGTCACCTTGGTCATATTGTCACGAGACCAGGTCTTAGCAGAAGCCCTGAGCAGACGTCACACAGCGGCAGCGAGCTAGGTCCGGCCAGCGGCTCAACACCAAACAACACCTCAACAACCAAAACAAATCAACACCAAATCTCAACACAAAACGCGAAAATGAAGCCTGAACACAGAAGGAAGGGTCTTGTATTCCAGGTAATCGGCTAGGTCTTTCAGCTCAGTGTCAGATCGCTGCTGTTGCACAAAACTGCTGGCGCTTACCTGTCTCAAAACGGTGTCGCCATCGCCCTCTCTCTGGGGAGCGCCGGCGGGGGCTAGTCCAAAATAATACTAAGTGCTCGGTGGAGGCGATAGCAACAAGCTTGCTTGGCTGTCGTCGATCTCACCAATAAGCGGTTCCCGAGTTGTCGTCTTTCTAATCTGTGTCACGCTGAATTCCCGTTATTATGGCTGAATTTAAAGTCAGCGAAGACACAGCTAAATAGAGTCACAGGCGGTGCCTAGCATAACATGGAAGATTGTAGCAACACTCGCGTGTGGCCGGAATCTTCTAGAAACGTCGCGACCAACCTTCCGCGACAAAGAAAACGATAAAGCTGCGTCTTGGGACAACGAGCATGAACAAACAAAGCATACAGAATCAATCCATGCGCTTGAATCACAGTAATAAGGCTGCATGCCGGCGGCTGTTGAAAAAGGACACATAAATATTTGAATGGTTTGCGACAATATCTAATGGGCTGCATTAAGCAGCCTTTATTTCGACGGTCGTTCATCTCAAAACATTGAGGTAAAGAAGTTTGATTTTCATTTTATTTTGTCCACTGTGCCACTTGGAAGCCGTTGCAGGTAGTAGTTGGCTATAATTACTGCATTTTGTGTATTCTTCAAATATTTCATTCAAGTCATTGTGGTAGATGGGTTTTGGAAGGCACTTCAATGGCATCAGGCTTTCTCCCGAAGGGCTTTTAATAATTTCCTATTTATGATTTGGGTGAATACAGGACTATGGGCGCCGGTTCGAGTCAATAGGAAACGTATTATCAGGAAGAAAAAGTAAGTTGATTGAATTTTTCTCCACGCCGTAGTTATGTATACCCATTTAACATTGGCGCTAAACTTAAAAATATGTAACGGATGTATCCCTCACGCGACTGCCATTGGAACAGAGATAACAGCGTTAATAATAGCTCCACATTAGGGATAAACGCAGCGCTTATGATGACGACAGGAAAAAAGATTTAGCGTTAATGGGTGGTCGAAAAATTTATCATCCTCCTGGTTTCAATGACTCGAGCGTGCAGAATTGAAGGTTAAGTTTCCCATGATTGATGGAATTAATATTAAAACGTTACTTAATTACCGAATAAAGCGACGTCATCTTTCAGACTGCACTGCACTAGCGGACGATATGCGGGAGAACACCAAATTCATGGAATGTCGGGTTCCTGCGATACCTCGCTACAGAATGGCAAGTCTCGCTACATTGAAAAAAATAAAGTGATTCTCTCCTTTTAGCTCTCTCGACGGGGAGTTATATGAATCTCGGTGCGTACTGTTTTAGCACAAACTTGTTCCTTTTTTGTAAATATTCCTGCAAACGTTTAAGGCTCCAGAAGTGTACGGGCCCAGTGCTCACTGGCTGAGAAATTACCTTGACCGTCACCTACAAAGACTTAACAAGACCGGCAGAGCACTCGTTTCTCGCAGGGAACGTCAGGACCTTAACCCCTCAACCAATGGCGATGAGTCAGCAAATGAATCTTTGAACGCGGGTATGATTACACTTTCCAGAGGACACTTCGTCTTACGACTCGGACCCGCACACTTTCCTCCATTTGATAACCCTTCACTGCAAGCCCCACATTGGAGACAGGCTGCTGAATGGGCGAGCCTTCTGAAGTTGTAGATGCTGAACCCTTCACAGAGGGCGGCGGGTAAAACAAAGCGCCTTTATAAATAAAAATGTTAAAGAAGAACGATTAAACTTCTTGTTTAAGTACTTTGAGTGTAAATAAATACAATCTCGTGATAAAGGTTAACGAAATAATTTTGGTGTCGATAAATTCTAAAGTCCAGGGACGCATTGCAGTTAAAAACGATTTGTGTGTATGATGCGAGATTAACAATGAAAATATCAGCTCAAGCTCCACAGCAGTAATTCGTGTGCTCTCCTAAACGTTCGCTTAGATCCCGCTGTGTTCTAAAAATCCGGAAGAGCCTTCCAATGCACGCTAGCAAGAATCAAAACTGGCCTATTAGGGAATTGTTGTGACCTGAGCCTGCCCATGAGTGTAATTCCTATAGTAATGTAATATACTTTTCGCGCGAACATTTGTGAATGCGTGCTGTAGTTTTTCGGGCTTTATCTAGTAAAGCCCTAGCAAAAGTGTTTTTTTTTTTCTAATTATAAGCTTATTTCTTTATGATCACCATCGGTATAATTGAGGGGCTCACAAAAAGTACACCACTTCTTTCAAACAAGGCCTTCACTTATTCAACTTTAATTGTAACCCTTTTCTGTCGCTGCGGTTATTTAATGACGGGAGATATCCTGACATCATTACTGGATCATGCGACACTCTATACTACAATGTCATTGTCTTTTGCTGATGCTTCTACTAAATCCCTCCGTAGAGTATGCCGTTGCTTCCTTTTTGCCTTACGTACCTTATAAACTTGTAATTTATTATTCTTTTTCCAGTAATTGCTAGTGCTTTGTTTTATCCCTTATTTCTTTCCTGCTTTTTCCGTCTGACGCTGCATTAACAATTAGCTTGCCATCAAGCCACGGTGCTATTCGCCTTATTTATAACCTCTAACTATTGGCTCCCTAATTGCTTCGTTATCGCTATTATCAGGGGATCCTAGTTTTATATCAACCTTGAATGCATAATCAATATGTTAAACAAAATTATCCGCAAGAACTAAATTTAGATGTTTTAACTGCATATTTGCATCAACTGTGTGAAACTAAAATGAATATTTAGCTCCAGTGTGGGAACGTGTATCTGTTTTACAGGCTTGAAAACAGAGTAAAAGCCCCCAAATTTCCGTTAGGTTACACAAGATGCAAAAAGACGCGTACCCCATCCAGTTCGTAGCTGCTCTATATACTCTCTCCTCCGAATATTCGGGCGAGAAAGAAAGTTGGCTAATTTCCCTCCGAATTCTTCGGCAGCTCTAACACCGGGAAAACGGCCTCCTTCCCTGGCTAGTACCGCACAAAGACGCAAGTAGAAAAAAAAAAAAAGATCTGAGGAAGGGTATGGGTATATAAGCAACCGCCGGCCCACTGCCAGATATCATAGCATCGTGAGCAAGCAGCGCTCAACAACTTCACCATGAAGCCAGTGGTACGCTTTACCTTGCTTTTGTAACCGGAGTATTTTGAAGCGTATACATTTGAGTTAAGACTTAGTTCATAAAACGTATTCGACCGCATTGTCTTAATTTAGGTCGGACGTATCAAAATATTCTGCAGAAAATGGTGCTAGAAAGCTGTCCTCCTTCGTCTGCCATCATAAAATACATTGCAAAGGACGTAGGATATTTCCTTAGCTTATACGAATAGGTAAATACTCTTCGATCTCGAGCTTATGCTAATTTGCTGGAAACTGTGTTCCAACGTTGCCGAAGGCCAGTTATAGTGGGCGATGTAAGAATTCCGACACTTACTTGAAATAATAAAATCACGGCTTGCCCGAACTTTAAAGAAGCGGACATCGCCACAAATTATAAACTAAGACAGTGTCTAAATCGACGTATAAATATTTCTCCTCTGCACCTTTAAGCTGAAATACTCAACCTTAAAATATGCATTATGGATAAGGCTATTTTTTGAAATGTAAAAAATCGTTAGGTGGAGCTAAACTAATGAAATGTATGAATGCATGATTTATTATTCACAAAACAAGTGCATGGTTTTCGGAACCTATTCTCCATCACATGTATTGAACCTGTATATTCTAATAACCTGGATAAAGTCTCAAACAAGGGGCCGAGTAAATTAACTCGCGATATTGCTTGCTGACTCCAAACACATCACAGTTCAGCGACTTTGAAATATCCGGAGTAAATCTGGCGTGCAGCGTTCGAATTTTTGGATATATTAGCAAAAGCAAATTGGCCGGTAAATTTCTCATATTTTTATATCCATATTTTGGTATGTAGAACAAATTCAGCTAACCATTCCTAAAGCTCTGGAGCTGACGTGCAAGGGGAGAAAGAACTGACCGCAACCATAACATGTTTAGAGACAATGGCATGCTGTGCCCATCTAATGAACCTTAAAAAATATGCCGAAACATGCGTTATCGATCTAGTTTTCAACTGTTTAAAATGTTGCTATATTGTCTTTAACCAACACAGTGCGACTATTAGTTTTTACAGCCTATATTCTGCTTGATATACATCTAAATTCTCAGAGGCTGTTTTGTCAAATTATTACTAAATACAGAATTACTCTCTCTACACAGGCAATCTCCCTCTTCGTATCTGCTCTCGTTGTTTCCGCCATTGCCGGCGGACTGGGAGGCTACGGAGGTGGATACGGAGTTGGCTACGGCGGTGGCCTTGGTTACGGTGGTGGCCTCGGATACGGTGGTGGCCTCGGATACGGTGGAGGTGTTGGAGTGGGAAGCAGTGTGACGCTACTGCGTGGCGGTCCTGGCTTCTCCAAAGCTGTGGCCGGACCTGTATTTGTCGTCAGAACGATTCACCACGTGGACAAGGTTCACGGAGGAGGTGCCATCGTGGCCCACAGCGGCCTCGGAGGCTACGGTGGTGGACTCGGATTTGGTGGAGGCCTTGGATACGGAGGAAGCCTGAAGTACGGTGGTCACGGCCTCAAGGGATAGATATTTGTCTTTGTGTGTTAGGGTGCACGAATGTGTGCTGTGACAGTCTGGACAGTGTGTTTTCGAAGAAGCTTCGATATTCTCCTTGAAGATGGTCCCCAAGGCAACCGCAAACAGAAGAGGCTTTCGTCATCGTCGTCGTATCGTCTGAGTACGGCTGGTCAGGAGAAGACGTTTCTCGCATAGTGTCCTCAAGGAAATTTTTAAATAAAAGCTTTACTTCGAGTATTCCCTGCACTACTGCGGACTTACCACTTGCTGAATCATGCATCCTGGGTAGCCATTGAATCGCATCACTCCGACGTTTGCAAATTACGTATTTTTCGAGCAACAAACTGTAAATAATTAAAAATGTGCGAATTAATAATATGCATCTCGTGACGCGTTAGCCAAGTGGATTGTGCACTCGGTTTCAAAGCCCGTGAAGGTGGTAGTGACTTCAGCAGCACTGTACGAGTTAAGGTTGTGGTGAAAGGCACTGACGCCTGTGCAACAGGTCATGTCAGTGAACGTTAAAGAACCTCAGTTTATGAAAATAACTAGACCCTTTAATTATGGCGTTTATTATATATTTCCGTTAGCTTTACAATGTTTAACCTTATATACTAACCATTGCATTCCATATTTGAGATACCATACCACACCATGTCATACCATATCACAACACACCATACCATGCCAAACCACACCATGCCTCATTATGCCACGTCATTATGAATGCTTGTAATATATGACTGCTGAACTCTGTCAGTTTGTTTGGCATAGGGCAAGTGAATGAGATTTTTCGAGGTTGTGGCCTAGTGAATCATCGAAGAGCCTTAAACAAAACCTTTAAAATGAGCACTTGTTACAAACGCTGCCCGCGAGGGTTGAGGCATTCGGTGATGCAGACACAATACATTTTATAACCTCACCATACTGAGATGCCTGCGGGTGTTTTCCTGCTATACATAGCTCGCAAGTAATTGGGCCAGATCAGTAAAATTTACCCATTGAGATTTTATAACTATAGGAAAAGGCCTGTCCTTAATTGAACAATATTGCTTGCTAAAACCGGACCACCATATCATCCGCACAATTCATGCGCTTTCTTTGCGGCAACCAATATCTGAAAAATAACGCCGAATTATAACTCGCTCTTCCGGCTCTCAGAGGGAACTTATTTTCCACTATCGTAGTTCTACGATTAACTCCCTTTCTTTTTCTTGCTACCTGCCTAAATTTCCTGCAGTAACGCGTTGACTTGGCCTCGCAGAGTTGAAAATAGGTTTTATTGTGGAAGCGCTGTTTACCACGGAACTTAATATAATGGCCTTGAATGCTAGCCTCGAATACATTTCTCCTCTTCCTCCTCCCAAACCAGTCAGTAATTTCTTGTGCATAACCAAGCCTCGGCTGCACTGGTTATCGCAGATTATGTTATTATAGGTTATTTACAATGCTTTTAGGTTGCGCATGTTGCTCGGTCTCTTTGCAAAGAAAAAAAAACAATTACTTGAAAATTATTTCCCCATAAAAAAGATCTATGACCTTCCCTTTTCTACCTGTATGGATGCTTTTTGACAGCAAGCGACACCTGTGCACCTAAGAAAATTGGAGGTTTAAATGAGTCACTTATTCCCTGTCTCTCAAAACGAGCCCTCAGCGTCATACCGCAAATGACTCCATGACCACTTTATGAATGTGCATGGCGGTTTAACCTAACCTGAGACGTCCACGTAAAATAATTTTGTTGGTGCTATTAAAGTATGCAAGTGTAAACGGCTGATATCAATGGTACGTTAACTTCATTTTATAACCAAGCACTCTATAGTAATGTCGGCAGTGGTAGGCATCGGCATACCGCGAAGAAACACCCGGATGCAAAAAAGCACTCATGCCCTGCAAGCACCCGCAACCGTTATATCCGTTACTTTATGGTACGAACCTACTACCATTGCGTTACGTCCTCTTTCCGGCTACAAGCGAAGGTCGTGCACCGCTAAGGTGGTGATGATTTCATTTCTAGATGGACCCGAGTGCTAGTCTACGTAAAAAGGGCAAGGGCATACCACGTTCCCGAAGCCGTTACTGAATATTTGGTTCCTCAGAGCGGATCTATGTGTTCAGAGCCCGTCTCCGGTGCGTGGTAGACACGGGAGCTCCTGACCGACTGCGTTGAAAAGGTCAGATACAATGTGATCGTACAGTGTAAATTATGGTCGGCAAAACAAAATCTACCTCTGCATGGAGCGACAGACTCTGGACCAAAGAGCGCCGCAAGATGGACACAGCATGCGCCAGAGGCTGTGGGAAGCGTTTCAGGAATACTTTCAATAAATCTTGTTCGGACTAGTTTGTTCATGATCGACGAAAGAATACAGTGCGAAGGACGAGGACAAAAAAAAAAAAAGGGACGAGGTCAAAAGAGATAGACAAACGAATGGTACTGTGCTCGTCCTTTGTCCCCAATACACGACTAACCTAACGGTTTTGCGTGCATTTCAAACAAGAAGACGTACAAGGGATTGCCTAGAGAAGAGAAGACACTCTTACAATGCAGGAATCGAATCCGAATGATTCCTGACCTAGCCACCTTTTTGTTCTCCGCTCCACACTTCCCAACCTAACGTCCTTTGCAATCAAAATTAATTTTCCTGTCTCCCTCGTATAGGTAGTCTCTCTCTCATAAAGTAAGCAGATTATGTTAGATGGTTTTTAGGAAAGCTTGAGCTGACACCATCAGAACCACCAGGTGACATGCTAATGTGCTCTTTTGAAGAAACGAAGCCAGCATTTGTACTAAATGTTCCAATTCCGCCTCTGGCGACGTACCCTAACATGGAAAGGGAGGGGGGGGGGGGGGGCAGCATTTCCGGAGCAATGCCTTCAAGAAGACAGTACTGTTCGAAGCAACGCGGCAAGTCACTTCAACTGCCGTCGTGCGAGGTGTGCGCGCGCAGGCGTCTTCTTGCTTTCACCGTGTTGTTGTAGCTCGGCCGAGCATAAACCTCTTTCAGCGTTTCGACCGATGTCGTTACGTTCACTTATTGTCTAGCTACCTGTACCAAACGCACATAGGTGGCGCAGAATAACAATCCTCACGCCAGTTTCAAAACAATTTATTTTACGTAGTCGCAGCTTTGATGCACATTGTTTACTCATTCTCGGAGGAGCGTAGTGGCAGGCAACAAATGAACAGAAACGATGTGTGTTACATGCACCCTCTAAATGCTTAAAAAAAAACTAAAATAACAGCTAAACAGAGGTAAAGCACGCTAAATATCTAAATTGCGTTCAAAAATTAGATTGGTTGATTTAAATTGTGTGATTGATTGCTTTCGACTATTCCAGAGTTTTATCCGTTTACGTAGTGATCGCCAAATGTGTATGATTATTTGTTATACCTTTATAGCCGATTTGAATTAGACCCTGCGCAAAGTTTCCGATACGCTCCGAAATTGTACGTCATGCTATGCTCTACTAGAAAGGGGGCGTACAATATACTTCGCATAGCGACTGTATGTCTGAATCAAGTATCGCTTCCTTTTGTCCTCCAGAAAACCTCCAGTAGGCTGCATCGTTAAGACCACTAATGTGTTCACTGGGGTTTAACAAATGCTGTTGTTGCATACATGACCCTCTATTTTAATTTTTTCTGGGCGTCAGGATGGGCAGTACGCCACAATGTAATACAGGACCGTTGAAGTGTTTTTTCATCGACACTTGTTACACAGAGTACAGTATCTATTGCCTTTAGTTCCCGCCTCTTCCCATTCCACTCTGAAAGGGGAGAGGCATGGTAGTTTTTCAAAAATTTATAGATGAATCTGTTTTCGTGGGTAATACCATCTTAACCCTTGGTTGCATGATAAAAGATTACGTGTGCAAAGTGCGAATTTTGGGGGTTTTCTCTCTTTGTACATCCAGAAAAGCGCAAGAAATGTTTTTTGCTTTTTTTAAAGAGCTTATTTCATAAGATATAGAATGTCCACTACAGTGGAAATCATGCACCTGAACTCCGGGGCGGAAGTTCAGACTAGCGTTTTTTATTAAGCAGTCAAGTTTTGCTGCTGCTCACATGAAAACTTGAATACAATATGCTAGTTGCGGTGTTACTCTGCCTTATAAAACCAACTTTTGCCACTAACACATGTACATCTTGCACCTTCTGCAGAGAGGCGCAGTCTTGCTCTTGCGGTTGCTGATCTCATGTCATTGAACATTATATGCCACTTGACAGCGAAAATGACACAAACAAGATGAACATCGTTGCAAACAGTGCTTGATTTCGCCGGTAACCTATGGTTCACTCCGGCAGAAGCTGCTTCTAGGTGCACAGAAAGATTGGCTTCGTCAGCTGTGGCCATTGATTGAGATTTTATCAGCCCTGTCCCATTGATAGCTTGAAATATGCTGGATAGTTGGATGGTGCTCTCTGCTAATAAAAGGTGGCAAAATAGTCATGCATTGATAACCGCTAAATCTTTGAGAAAAGAACGTCAGACATTTCTTCGACTTCGTTATCAGATAACAATTTCTTATTGCAGGCCGCGGCATTACATTGAGACCTGAGCAATAGTGCATAACAGAAAGTGAAACAAAAAACATCAGAAACCATGCGTGTGATGTTATAAGTGACGGAGCACTGAAGATGCTTACATCTGATCGTATTCTGAGTTTGCTTCGTTATCGAATGTTTTGCTATCTCCCGAGCTTCGAGTCATCTTATTGGTGAAAACGCCTACACAGGACGTGGCCATTACTTCTGGTTCCATTGTGGACACGTCCTGTTCCGGCGTTTCCACCAATATAACGACACTTTCGATAACGAGGAAAACTCGAAATATGGGTCATGGTTTGTACGGCCGTTTTATTCTGCCATGCATGGTGTCCTCTGTCGTAGACATTTTACAAAAGTTGTTATGAAAAATCATCTCCGCTTTACTCAGCCACAGTATATATAGCTCTTGTTTCTGTGTGCCTCTTTTATCGTATTTACATAATTAAAAGCCTCAAATTATAGGTTGAGGTTAGTTATAAAAAAGTTATTGGATATGGACGACATCTGTCCGTTCGATCAGGACGCTGCCATTATAGAAACTACGTTCTCAAACATCGGCGATATCGGGGCGCTATCTCGAGCGGTAGAAACAAAGCTTTTTTGTCCCCTGTTGTAACCATTATGCACATGGTTATCTGTAATGCACTTACCTTGCTCTAAATATCATAGAAATTTGTACACTGTAGTAAAAAGCGTGCAACAAAGGATTCACGTTGGGCAGCAGCCGTACATTCGGCCATGACATGCAGTGGACGTGCCGAAAGCGTTCCTTCTGGTTTCCCGCGGTGAAAGGACGCTAACGTGTTCTGCTTCCTGATGCGATTGGATCTCGACGGGGTGCAAAACGGATTTCTCATGGCGCTCAACTATACTCGTGTCTGAAAACACAACCAGTAGTGAGGCCCAGTTCACAGCATTGTCATCGTTTTAACCGGATTGTTGATACCATGGACGAGTAATCCGTTGTAGCTGCCCTAATTACGTCAACAGAAACTACGCTATTGCGGAAGTATGGTGCGAATAAAGTTGCTCAATCTCGTTTGACTGAATGTCGGACGGCAGTTATAACGGACAATATTTGTGGCCTCTTTATTTTGTGGTAACGTACGATATGGCGCTTTCCGATCACCGGAACGACAGTCTAAAGCCTCTACCTCAGCTAATTCATCTTGGTCATATTGTCACGAGACCAGATCTTAGCAGAAGTCCCCGAGCAGAAGTCACACAGCGGCAGCGAGCTAGTTCAGGCCGGCGGCTCAACACCAAGATTAAACACCTCAACACCAAACAACACTTCAACAACCAAAAAAACTCAACACCAAAACTCAGCGCCAAAGCTCAACACTAAACACCAAAATGAAGCCTGAACACATCCAAAAGTGTCTTGTATTCCAGTAATCGGCGAGGTCTTTCAGTTCAGTGTCTGATCGCTGCTGTTTCACGAAACTGCTGGCGCTTACCTGTCCAAGACGGTGTTGCCGTCGTTCTCTTTCTGGAGAACGTCGGCGGGGGCTCGCCCACAAAAGTACTAAGTACTCGGCGACGACGATAGCAACAAGCTTGCTCAGGTGTCGTCGATCTCAGCAATCAGCAGTTCCCGAGGTGTCCTCTGTCTTATCTGTGTCACGCCGAATTCCCATTATTATGACTGAAATTAAGGTCGGCGAAGAAACAGCTAGATAGAGTCTCAGGCGGTGCCTAGCATAACCTGGAAGATTGTAGCAACACTCGCGAATGGCCGGAATCTTCACTCTGTGAAGACGTTAGGGGTGTACTTCTCAGAGCACATGACATGGGACGTTCACATAGAATATTTAGTCAATAAATTATCACGCACAATAGGTTCTCTACGCCGACATTTCCGTGTATGTCCACTTACTATTAACATTATTCCTTATAATTCACTGTTTTCGTCTATTCTGAACAACTTGCTAGTATGGGCAACAACGACAGCAGAAAACATTACAAAGTTACAACTCCTTCAAAAACGCGCAATAAGAAATATTACTAAAGCTTCTTACCTCGAACATACAGGACCAATAGCTAAAAATAGTTAAAGTAACATCTTTGTATAACTACAGGCTTTTGCGGTTATATAAACAAGGCATCAGTAAAAAGGACAACACACTAACACTCATAGGAGCGCTTCAAAACAACATAAACACATACGACACCCGTAACCCGGAGCACTGGCACGTTACAGCGTGCTGGACGAACTATGGCAGGCAGATGCTTTGCTTCAGGCTTCCTACTATATTAAATTAATACTTTGCTAATAGTGATCAAGATTTCTCTGTTCCTTCCATTAAATTAATCCGCGAAATGTTTCTATAAATACCTATTTTTAAGTTAGGTGTTCTGTCTTGCGGCGTTTGTTTTATTTTTCATGTTTTTTTCCTGATTTACCTAGTGCTTTTTTGTAGTCTAATTATTTCTCCATTGATTGTTTATTCACTGTGTGGGCGTGACTTTCTCTGCTTTGAAATGCCGTCATATGCAGGGGCAGCCGCCCCGTCAAGCTGCTCATCGAAATAGCTTTTTAGTGGCTGCTCCTCTCCTTTCCTTGTAGTAAAGGAAAAATAAAGTAGTATTATTATTATTATCTTCTAGAAACGTCGCGACCCATCTTCCGCGACAAAGAAAACGATAAAGCTGCGTCTCGAGACAACGAGCATGAACAAACAAAGCATACAGAATCGATCCATGAGCTTGAATCACAGTGATAAGGCAGCATGCCGGCGGCTGTTGAAAAAGAACACACCTATTTGAATGGTTTGCGACAATACCTAATGGGCTGCATTAAAGAGCCTTTATTTCGATTGTAGTTCATCTCAAAATATAGTGGTAAAAGGGTTTCAGTTTCATATCATTTTGCCCAATGGGTCACTTGGAAGCCGTTGCAGGAAGTATTTGGCTATAATAACCGCATTCTGTGTATTCTTCAACTATTTCACTCAAGTCATTGTGGCCGATTGATTTTGGGAGGCACTTCAATAGCATCAGGTTTTCTCCCTAAGGAGGCACTTCAACGGCATTAGGTTTTCTCCCGAAGGGCTTTTAAGAATTTCCCATTTATGACTTGGGTGAATACAGTGCTATGGGTGCCGGTTCGAGTCAATAGGAAACGTATTATCAGGAAGAAAAAGTAAGTTGATTGAATTTTTGTACACGCCGTAGTTACCTATACCCATTTAACATTGGCGCTGAACATGAAAATATGTGACGGATTTATCCCTCACGCGTCTGCTATTGAATCAGAGATAACGGAGTTCATAATAGCTCCCTATTAGGGATAAACGCAGCGCTTATGATGACGAGAGGAAAAAAGGATTTGCGTTAATGGGTGGTCGAACAATTTCTCATCCTACCGGTTTCAATGACTCGAGCGTGCAGAATAGAAGCCTAAGTTTCCCATGTTTGAAGCAATTAATATTAAAAAGTTACGTAATTACCAAATAAAGTGACGTCATCTTTCGGACGGCACGGCACTAGCGGACGATATGGGTGAGAACACCAAATTCCTGTAATGTCGGGTTTCCGCGATACCTCGCTAAGAATGCCAAGGCTCGCTACGCTAAAAAAAGAAAAATAAAGTGATTCTTTCCTTTTAGCTCTCTCGATGAGGAGTTCCATGAATTTCGCTGCGTACTGCTTTAGCACAAACTTGTTTCTTTTTTGCAAATATTCCTGCAAATGTTTATGTCTCCAGAAGTGTACCTTCTGCTCACTAGCTGAGAAATTACATTGACCGTCACCCGCAAAATTAAGACCGGCACAGCAATCGCTTCCCGCAGGGAACGTCATGACTTTAACCACCACAAAAATGGACATGAGTCGAAAAAAGGAATCTCTGAACACGGGTATGATTACAATTTCCAGGGGACACTTCATCATACGACTGGGACCTGCACACTTTTCTCTATTTGCTAACCCTTCACTGCAAGTCCTACATTGGAGGCTGCTGAACCGACGAGCCTTCTGAAGTTCTAGATGCTGACCTTCACAGAGGGTGGCGGGAAAAAGCAAAGCGGCTTTATAAATAAAAACTTTACCAAGGAACGATTAAACTTCCTGCTTTAATTACCTTGAACGTAAATAAATACAATCTCGTGATATAGGATAACGAAACAGTTTTGGTGTCGCAAAATTCTGAAGTCAGGAGACGCATTGCAGTTAAACAAAGATTTGTGTGTAGGGTGCAAGATTAGAAATAAAAATGTCAGCTCAAGCTGCGTAGCAGTAATTTGTGTGCTCTCCACAACTTTCTCTTAGATCCCGCTATGTTCTAAAAACCCGCAAGAGCCTTCCAATGTACGCTAGCAAAGATGAAAACTGGCCCATATGGTAATTGTTGTGATCTGAGCCTGCCCATGAGTGTAACTCCTACAGTAATGAAATCTACTTTTCGCGCGAACATTTGTGAATTCTTACTGCAGTTTTTTGGGCTTTAGCTAGTAAAGCCCAAGCAGAAGTGTTTTTGTTTTTAATTTTTCCTAAATATAAGTCCATTTCTTTATGATCGCCTTCAGCATAATTGACGGGCTCACAAAAATTACACCAGTCCATTCAAACAAGGTTTTAACTTATTCAACTTTCATTGTAACCCTTTTTTGTCGTTGTGACCACTTAATGACGGGAAATCTCCTGACATCATTACTGGATCAAGCGACAATCAATACCACGATGTCATTTTCCTTTGCTGATGCTTGTACTAAATCCCTCCGCAGGGTATGCAGTTGTTTCCTTTTTGCCTTACGTACCCTATACTCTTGTAGTTCATTATTCGTTTTTAGTAATTGCTTGTGATTTGGTTTCGCCTTATTAATTTCCTCCTTTTTCCGTCTGACGCTGCATTAATAATTTGCTTGCCATCCAGCCACAGTGTTATTCGCCTTATTTCTGGCCTCTAACTATAGGCTTATTAATTGCTTCGTTATCGCTATTAACAGGCGATGTTAGTTTTATATCAATCGTGTATGAATATTTAATACGAACAACAAAATAATCGGCGAGAAATAAATTTTAATGTTTTCGCTGCATATTTGTATCAGCTGTGTGAAGGGGAAATGAATATTTCAATCCAGTGTGGGACCGTGCATCTGTTGCTTGAACACACAGTAAAAGCCCCCAAACTTCAATTAGGTTACACAAGAGGCAAAGAGAAGCGTACCCCACCCAGTTCGTCGCACTCTCTCCTCCGACTGTTCGGGCGAGAAAGAAAGTTGGCTAATTTCCCTCCGAATTCTTCGGCGGCTCTAAGACTGCAAAGCGGAAAACGACCTCCTTCCCTGACCAATACCGCACAAAGACGCAACTAGAAAAGAAAGATCTGAGGAAGGGTATGGGTATATAAGCAACCGCTGGCCCACTGCGAGATGCCATAGCATCGTGAGGAAGCAGCGGTCAACAACTTCACCATGAAGCCAGTGGTACATTTTACCTTGCTCTTGTAACTGGAGTATTTTGAAGCGTACGTTTGAGTTACGAGGGAGTTCATAAAACGTATTCGGCCGCATCGTCTTAATTTAGGTCGAGCGTATCAAAATATTCTGCAGGAAATGGTGTTGAGAAAACTGCCCTCCTTCGTGTGCCATCATAAAATACATTGCAAAGGGCGTATGATATTTCCTTAACTTATAAGAAGTAAATACTGTTCGATCTCGAGCTTGTGGTAAATTTCTGGAAACTGTGTTGCAACGTTGCGGAAGGCCAGTTATAGTGGGCGATGTAACAATTCCGGCAGTTACTTAGAATAATAAAACCACGGCTTGCCCGAACTTTAAGGAAGCGGACATCGCCACAAGGTATGGGCTAGAACAGTGTATAAATCGACGTAAAAATATTTCTCCTCTGCACCTTTTGGCTGAAATACTCAACCTTAAAATATGCATTATGGATAAGGCTATTTGTTGAAATGTAAACAATTGTTTGGTGAGAGCTAAAGTAATGAAATGTATTAATGTATGATTTAATTATTCACAAAGCAAGTGCGTGGTTTTCGCGACCTATTCTCAATCGCATGTATTGACCCTGTATATTCTAAGAACCTGCATAAAGTCTTGAACAAGGGGCCGAGTGAAGTAACCCGCGATATTGCGTGCTGACTCCAAAAACATGACAGTTCAGCGACTTTGAAATATCGAGAGTAAATCTGGCGAGCAGTGTTCGAATTTTCGGATATATTAGCAAAAGCAAAATGGCCGGTAAATTTCTCTTTACTTTCTTATATTCATAATTTGCTATATACAAAGAATTCAGCTATCCATTCCGAAAGCTCTGGAGCTGACGTGCAAGGTTAGAAAGAACTGACCGCAACCATAACATGATTAGAGACAATGGCATGTTGTAGCCCATCTAAGGAACCTTAAAAAATGTGCCGAAACATGCGTTATCGATCTAGTTTTCAACTGTTTAAAATGTTGCTATATTGTCTTTAACCAACACTGTGCGGACTATTGGTTTTTATTGCCTATATTCTGCTTGATATACATCTTAATTCTCAGAGGCTGTTTTGTCAAATTATTACTAAATACAGAATTACGCTCTCTACACAGGCAATCTCCCTCTTCTTATCTGCTCTCGTTGTTTCCGCCATTGCCGGCGGCCTGGGAGGCTACGGAGGTGGATACGGACATGGCTACGGCGGGGGTCTTGGTTACGGTGGTGGCCTCGGATACGGTGGAGGTGTTGGCGTGGGAAGCAGTGTGACGCTTCTGCGTGGCGGTTCTGGCTTCTCCAAAGCAGTGGCCGGACCTGTCTTTGTCATCAGAACGATTCACCACGTGGACAAGGTTCACGGAGGAGGTGCCATCGTGGCCCACAGCGGACTCGAAGGCTACGGTGGTGGACTCGGATTTGGTGGAGGCCTTGGATACGGAGGAGGCCTCAAGTACGGTGGTTACGACCTCAAGGGATAGATGTTTGTTTTTGTTTTTTAAGGTGCACGAATGTGTGCGGTGATAGTCTGGAAATTGTGTTTTCGATTGAAGACGTCCACAAGAAGCTTCGATATTCTCCTTGAAAATGGTCCCCAAGACAACCGCAAACAGAAGAGGCTTTCGTCATCGTCATCGTATCGTCTGAGTACGGCTGGTCAGGAAAAAGGCGTTTCTCGCGTAGTGTCCACAAAGAAAAGTTTAAATAAAAGCCTTACTTCGAGTATTCCGTGCTCTACAGCGGACTCACCACTTGCTGAATCATGCAGCCCGGATGGCCATTGAATCGCAACGCATCGACGTTTGCAAATTAAGTCTTTTTTGGGCAACCATTTGTAAATTGATCAGAAATGGCGAATAATATTATGTATCTCGTGCCGCGTTAGCCAAGCGTATTGTGAGCTAGGTTTCTAAGCCCGTGAACGTGACGATTTCGGCCGTGCTGGACGAGTTAAGGTTGTGGTGAAAGACAGTGACGTGTGTGCAACAGGTCATGTCCGTGAACGTTAAAGAACCTCAGTTTATGAAAATTACCAGACCCTTTAATTATGGTGTTTATTATATATTGCTGCTGTAGCTTTATAAAGTTTAACCTTATATACTAACCATTGCATTCCATATTTGAGATACCATGCCATACATGTCATACCATGTCACACCACACATACCATGGCAAACCACACCATGTCACATTATGCCACAACATTATGAATGCTTATAGGATATGACTGCTTAACTCTGTCTGTTTGTTTGGCATACGGCAAATGATTCAGATTTTTAGAGGTTTTTTTCCAGTGAATCATCGAAGAGCCTCAAACAAAACCTTTAAAATGAGCACTTGTTACAAACGCTGCGCTTGAGGCTTGAGGCAACCGGTCACGCGGACACAATACATTTTGTAATCTCACCATGCTGAGATACCTGCGGGTGTTGCCCTGCTTTACATAGCTCTCAAGTAATTGGGCCAAATGAGTATAAATTAGGCAAGGATATTTTATATTTATAGGAAAAGGCCTCTCCGTAGTTGAACAACATTGCTTGCTAAAAACGGGGCAACCACATAGTTCGCACAATTCATGCGCTTTCTTTACAGCAACCAATATCTGAAAAATAACGCCGAACTATAACTTGCTCTTCCGGCTCTCAAAGGGAACCTAATTTTCACTATCGTAGTTTTACGAATAAGTCCCCTTCTTACTCTTGCTACCTCCCTTAATTTCCTGCAGTAACGCGTTGACCTGGCCTCGCCGAGTTGAAAACAGGTTTTATTGTGGAAGCGCTAGTTACCACGGACCTTAATATAATGGCCTTGAATGCTAACCTCGAATACAATTTTCCTCCTCCTCTTCCCCAACCATTCAGTAATTGCTTGTGCTTAACTAAGCCTTGGCTGCACTGGTTGACACAGAGCATATTATTATAGGTTCCTTACAACGCTTTTAGGTTGCGCATGTTTCTCGGTCTTTTTACAAAGAACAAAAAAACAAACAAACAAGTACTTGAAGATTATATTACCATAAAAAATATCTTTGACTTGCCCTTTTCTACCTATATGGATTATTTTGACAGCACGCGACACCTGTGCACCTAAGAAAATTGGAGGTTTAAATGAGTCACTTATTTTCTGTCTCTCAACAGGAGCCCTCTGCGTCATGCCACAAATGGCTCTATGACCACTTTATGAATGTGCATAGCGGTTTAGCCTAACCTGAGACATCCACATAAAACGGTTTCGTTTTGGTGCTATCAAAGTATGCAAGTGTAAACGGCTGGTATCGATGGTACGTTAACTTCATTTTATAACGAAGCACTCTATAGGAAACTCGGCATTCGTAGACGTCTGCATACCGCGAAGAGACACCCGGCTGCAAAAAAGCACTCATGCCCCCCAAGCACCCACGACCGTTATATCCGTTACTTTATGTTACGCACCTACGACCTTTGCGTTACATCCTCTTTCCGGCTACAAGCGAAGGTAGTGCACCGCTAAGCTGGTGATGATTTCATTTCTAGATGGACCCCAGTGCTAGTCTACATAAAAAGGGGGAGGTCATCCCACTTTCCTGAAGCCGGTACAGAATATTTGGTTCTTCAGAGCGGACGTATGTGCGCAGAGCCTGTCTCCGGTGCGTGGCAGACGCGGCAGCTCCTGACCAACTGCGTTGAACCGCTCAGATGCAATGTGATCGTATTGGGTGAATTATCGTCTGCAAAGCAAAATCTACCTCTGCGCGGAGCGAAAGACTCTGAACCAAAGAGCGCCGCCAGCTGGACACAGCATTAGCCAGAGGCTGTCGGAAGCGTTGCAGGAATACCTTCAATAACTCTTATTCGGGCTAGTCTGTTCATAATTGGCAAAAGAATACAGCGCGAAGGACGAGGTCAATAGAGATAAACAAAGGAATGGTACAATGCTTGTCCTCTGCTCCCAACACAAGACAAACCAAAAGCTTTCTCGTTGCTTTTTCCCATAAGAAGACGTACAAAACAATGCCTAGAGAAGACCAGACACTCTTACAATCTACGAATCGAATCCGAATGATTCCTCAACTAGCCACCCCTTTGTTCTCTGCTCCACACTTCCCAACCTGGCGTCCTTTGCAATCAAAATTAATTTTCCTGTTTCCCTCGTATAGGTAGTATATGTCATAAAATAAGCAGATTATGTCAGATGTTATTTAGGAAAGCTTGGGCTGACACCATCATAGCCACCAGGTGACATGTTGATGTGCCCTCTTGAAGAAACGACGCTAGCACTTGTACTAAATGTTCCAGTCCCGCCGCTGGCGACGTTCCTCAACAAGGAAGGGGGGAGCGGGCAGCATGTTCCGGAGCAATGCCTTCAAGAAGACAGTAATGTTCGAAGCAACGCGGCAAGTTACTTCAACTGCCTTCGCGAGAGGTGCTAGCGCGCAGGCGTCTTTCTTTTATCGTATTGTTGTACCTTGGCCGTGAATCAACTTCTTTCAGTGTTTTGGCCGATGTAGTCATGTCCACTTCTTTCCTAGCCACCTGTGCCAGCCGCACGTAGGTGGCACAGTAGGAAAACAAAATCCTTACGCCAGTTTCGGAACAATTTATTCTACGTAGTCGGAACTTCGATTCTTCCAGTTTTCTTCATTTAAGTTGTGATCACCAAATCTATATCATCAATTGTTATGCCTTTAGAGCCGATTTGAATTAGACCCTGCGGAGAGTTTTCGATACGCTCCGAAATTGTATGTCATGTATGTCTACTAGTACGGGGGCGTACGATATACTCCGCATAGCGACTGTATGTCTGAATCAAATATCGCTTCCTTTTGTCCTCCAGAAAAACCCCAGTAGGCTGCATCATTAGGAGCCCTAATGTGTTCACTGGGGTGTAAGTAATGGTGTTGTAACATACATTATCCTATATTTTCATGGTTTTTAGGCGTCAGGAAGGGCAGCACGCCACAATCTAATACAGGAGCGTTGAAGTGTTTGTTGATCGACACTTCCTACACAGAGTATAGTGTCTATTGCCTTCAGCTCCTGCCCCTTCCTATTGCACTGTGCAAGGGGAGAGGCATGATAGGTTTCAAAAATAAATAGATGAAATTGTTATCGTGTGTAAAAAAGTCCTAAAGTTGGGCAGCAGCCCTTCATTCGGCCATGACACAAAGTGGACGTGCCGAAAGCTTTCCTTCTGGTTTCCCGCGGTCAAAGGACGTGTATTCTGCCCCTTCTTGCGATTGGATCCCGACGGGGTGCAAAAGGCATTTCTCGTGGCGCTCAACTAAACTTGTGTCTGAAAACACAACCAGTAGAGAAGCCCAGTTCATAGCACAGTAATCGTTTTAACCGGAATGTTTATAACCTGGACAAGTAACCGTTCTTGCTGCCTTAAATAAGTCAACAGAAGCTACGCCGTTACAGAAGTGTGGCGCGAAAAAAGTTGTTCAACCTCGCCAGACTATGAATGCAGGACGGCAGTTAAAACGCCCGATATTTTTGTCCACTTGATTTTGTTATAACTTACGCTATTCCATTTTTTGAAAACTGGAACGATAGTGCGAAGTCCCTATGTAGGCTGAGTCAACTTGGTCATAATTTCGTAGAAGTATCGGCTTTGTTTTTTAACTGGTTCTCTGCGTCTCTATTTCAAAGAAGTGCTATACGCAATCTCCATCTCCGCAAACAAGCAAATACTCTTGCTGCTGTTATTGTTCTAGTCAACTTCACTCTATAGGGGTCTGAAATATGTCTCAACCATTTCTCAGTATTGCAGTTTGTCTAAAAGCGTCCTTCACAGTCACATTTCAGCATGTTTTCCTAATCTTTCCTGCTCTGGAGAATCTATATCCACCCCCGCTGACGGAGGAAAAAAAAAATCTCCCCGAGCAGTGGAGCGACGATCATCTTCGGTGAAGACATGCCAGGCAATTCACGGGATTCCTAAAAGCTTCGGGCCTGCACGATATGTTCTGAATTTGCATTGCATGTCTCGTTTAGCGGTATTTTCCCCTTTTCCCCTTTTACTCATTTTTCTCGTGCTTTATGTCCGTTTTCACCCAGTGCGATAGGGCAAACTGGATTCTTCGGGTGGTTAAAATCCCCAGATTTCCTCGCTATTCTCCTTTCCTGCTCGTTAATCTTCCCGTGAAAGTACCTTTAGCAAATCGCACATTGCTAAGAATATCTTTATACACTAATATATCAGCTCGCAAGAGTAGCGCCGTAACTCGCTGCGCATTTAGTACGGCCATCCTGCACAATGCTTGACTAATACCAGGCCACCAACCTTAAAACTTTTTGACTGCTTATATCGTAACCATTGCGCCATTGTTGCTGAATGAGGCAAAGAAGGAATCTGGTCTGAAAGTGACCAGTTTTATTATATTCCCAAAGCACACCGTTATCAGGCAATGGACATACCAATGTTCTCGGTTTCGTAATTGATTAACTGGTTCCAGAGTTAATATCTGAAACGCAGAAATCGTTGATCATTGTTTGACGAGTTTGCAATTAGACTACTAGGAGTGTTTAAAAAGGTCAGCAGTATATGAGCGGAGCCGTCGCACTTAGTGTATCCGATTAGGCGTGCACAGAACGGAAGAATAGCTGCCCTTATCAAGTTGAATGTCAAACAGCGACGAAAACGATTCGAAGAATGGGTGATCGATGTAACGCTGTCGGAGTTTTGAGGGAAATGTCAGTGAGACGAAGGAGAGCGTTGAGAGAAAGGACCACAATGCGCTGGAGAGGAGGAAGGAATTGTTTGCGGTGGCTCGTAGGGAGTGTGGCGCCATCACTAGAAGGAAATGTCAGCAACGGCGCCTGTAGAACGTTATAGAAACGGTGCCATCTCGTTCAGCGCGCTCGCCCGCCATGAATATGCTGCCGCGTTTGGTGAGAGCGTCAGTCAACATTGCTATGGACGGCTGCGCACCAGGATCTACTCTCAGGCAGGATACACTGAAGAAGGACGCGATGGCAAAACAGCTAGGCTAGAGCAGATCGATATGCAGCTCGCTGTGACGCCGTCAGGAAGCGAATGTGGAACCTTGAGCAGCAACTCTAACAGTGTGCGGGAAGGACAATGATGACACAGAGAAATGATCGCTCTATCCGTCGCTGTCCTTCACACACATTATTCTTGCGGCTATGTAAAATAATATTATTTTACATAGCCGCAAGAATAATGTGCACCAAATATTATTCTGGATGTGGAAGATATGTACGTGCATAACAAGAGTGTGTTATCGGGAATATGTCTTTCACAGAATGTGAATGAAGAAGAAAGCAATTACCTAAGCGTCCAACCGAGCCCTCATCTTAAATTTTTAAAACGTTCTCAGCATAATCACTGTTTCTTTTATTTATAATTCTTCCTTGTTTTAGCCACCTGAAGTCAGCACCAGCGGCCTTAAATGGAAGGTTTCCCCCAGTGACAGAAGCTTGCAATGACATTACATATACAACACCACAAGGTAACTATGACGCGGTTAGTCTTTACTGTAATTTTCCTTGTACAAAGCGGTGAAGCGAAAGAGTGTACAACGTGACGTGGCGAAATAGAGCTTGCTGTTCGAATCGGGTGGCATAGTCCGCTCCACACGTCATCAGCGGACGTCATATTTCCACGAAGCTCCTTTAGGCTTAGTTTCGTGTAGTTTTCAATTTGTGCGCAAAAACGAGCTAGCTTTTATAAAATACGCTTTTCCTCGTTATTTACTACAATGGTGTTGTTTTGGTCACAGCTATAGTACGCCCGATGGTTGTTGGCTACCCATTGATGTTAATTGTAAAGGTCATTTGTAGCTTTACTTCATTAAGCCCGCCATTAGAAGACTTTTCAGAGAGTGGTGCATGCGCCAGGATTTTGTTTCTGAAGGGTTTCTAGTATTTTTATCTTCGTTTTTACTAATTGTTTGAGATGTCCAATTTGCTTACAGGGTTCTCAGTCTGAAAGTGACTCAGGCTATTACTGACATCGTAGTGGAGGACTCTAGAAATTTCGACCGCCTGGGGTTCTTTAACCTGCACTGGCATCGCATAATGCACGGGGGCCTTATGTTTTTCGCCTCCATGAAAAAGCAGCGGACATGGCCGGGGACGATCAGACTCAGAAGGGTTGACTGCTACACCACGTTGATATAATCTTCACGTGAATAAAAATCAATTGAAGGTTCAATAAATTCCTGTGTTTCACACTTGATTCTGAACCTTCTACGCTGCCTATCATATTAAAGAGGATGGTGCGTAGGTATGTCTGAAATTTGAGATGGATTACGAAAGAAACGGACCTACGAATTCAAAGGTACTGCAGTTCTCAATAGGCAGTGTTAGATAAAACAATATCTAACGATCATTAAGGTTCCGCACGCGTTTTAATGCGAGAACAATGGAATATTTTGGTTGTCTGAAACTTTCCTGTGTTTGAAAGAACCTTTATGTCGTCCCGTACTGTGACAATGCCATTGAGAGAAATGTAGAGGCCTGAAATTCACTGGAATAAGCGCTATATTGTGGCTGACTATCGCATCAAAAAAACTACAAAAAAAAAAAAAACTAAGTAATCGGCGGTGACGATAACAACACGGGTGCTCGACGATCGTGAATCTACGAATGCCGATTGTAATCAGCAGTGCTCAACTTAAAGTTAGTCAGGAAACAGTGGCCCGGCTAATCTGATCAGGGGCTTCGTGCGTCGTTGACACTAACGGCTGTTTTCATGTTATGAAAGATGACGGTATACAACCGCGGCCAGTAGTTGTTCTGGATTCGCTGCAACGTACGCGCAAACCCTAGATGTCCTGTTCGTGGCTCATCGTGCAACGTCAATACAGCGAAGCGCTCAAAATCACAAAGGACGAGGAGGGAACAGGCGCTATTGTCCTGTTCCCTCCTCGTCCTTTGTGATTTTGAGCGCTTCGCTGTATTGACGACGAACCAACACACCCAAACATTTTCCCTTCATCGTGCAAAGCCTGCGGAATTTCCTGCCGGAGACTTTCAGGCACTACAAGATGCTTCTAGGTCCCGTTGGGTGGGAAATTATTCTTCACAAGGATGTCATTGCTTATCACGGACGACCTCAAATGACACGTGAACACAGCAGGAGGGGAAGCGGTCGTGTATTCCGGGTAATCGGCTAAGACTTCTAGCTCAGTGTCTGATGGCTCCTGTTGCATGAAACTGCTGGGGCTTACCAGTCCCAAGACGGCGTCGTCATTGTCCTCTTTCTGGGGGGCGCCCACAGGTGCTCGTCCTCAGTAAACTAAGCAATCGGTGGCGGCGATAGAAACAAACTTGCTCGGTGGTCGTCAATCTACGAATGCCCTTTGCAATCAGCAGTTCCCGTGGTGTTCTTTCTTATCAGTGTCGCGCTGAATACTTCGTTATTATGGCTGAATTTAAAGTTGGCGAAGAAACATCTAGATAAACCCTCATATTGTGACTATTTTAACCTGGAACTTTGTAGCAACACACGCGAGCGGCCAGAATCTTGTAATTACATCTCTACGCATCTTGCGCGACAAAGAAAATGATAAAGACGCATCTCGCGACAACGAGCATTAACAGACAAAGAATACAGAATCGACCCGTGCACTAGATTTACAGTGATAAGGCCGCAAGCCGGCGGCTGTCAAAAAAGAACAATTAAAGATTTGAATGGTTCGCGGCAATATCTATGGAGCGACATTATATGGATTTATTTCGATGGTCGTTCATTTCAAAGCATGAGGTAAAGTGGCTTCATTTTTATTTCATTTTTTTTTCTAATTTGCCGCTTGTAAATCGTTGCAGATAGTAGTTGGCTTATAATTATTCAATTTCTGTGTTCTTCAATTATTTCACACAAGTCACTGTGGCTGATTGTTGTTAGGTTTTTGATGGCGGCAGGTTTTTCTCCCGAAGGGCTTCTATTAATTTCCCATTAAGGACTGGATGGAATGCTGTGATATGGACGCCGGTTCAAATTAATGGGAAACTTATCAAAAAAAAAATAAAAGTCGTTTGAATTTCTGTGCACGCTGTAGTTGTGGATACCTAATTAACGTTGCCACTAAACTTGAAAGTATGGGACTGATTTAACACTTAGGCGCCTGTCATTCGAACAGAGACAGCGGGGTTAATAGTTGCGCTCCGTTAGGAACAAACGCAGCTCTGATGGTGAAGAGAGCAAAATTGTTTTACGTTAAGGGGATGCCAAATGATTTTTTTTACATCATTCTTCTGGCTTCAATGACTCGAGTGTGCGGAATGAATGGTTAAGCTTCATGTGCTTTTCGTGGCAATATTATTGAAAAGTAGTGTAATTACCGAATAAAGCGACGTTGTCTTTCGGGCTGCTGGCGACGACACGGCGCTACCGGAAGACATAGGTGATGAAACCAAATTCCTGAAATGCAGGGTTTCCGCGATACCTCGCGGTGGAATGTAAAGCCTCACTGCGCTGAAAAAATGCAGGGATTCTGTCTCTCTCGCTTTCTCGACGAGCACTTTTATGAACCTCGGCGTGTGCTGTGATAGCAGAAACTTGTTTCCTTCTTTTAAATGTTCCTGAAAACGTTTCTGTCTTTAAAAGTGTACGCAGTGCTCAATAGCTACGACCTTGCCTCGATCGTCACCAGCAAGGACTTCACAAGGTCGGTACAGCACCCGCTTCCTGATAGGGAACGTCAGGACCTTACCCACTGCAGTAATGGTAATAAAGCGTCACAAAATGAGTCTCTGTGCGTGGGTATATATTAACATTTTCCTCGAGATACCTCGCATATGAAGCGGATCCGCACACCTTGTTTCATTTTCTGACACTTCACGGCGAGTCCGATACTCTAGCCAGGCTGCAGCATTGCGCTGACCCTCTGAAGTCGTAAATGGTGAAGAACGGACTACGGGCGGTGGGAAACACTAAGCTCCTTTCAAAACAAAATTTTTAACAAGGAACGTGGAGACTTATTGTTTTCATTACTTTGAACCGGAATAAACACAATTTCGTGACAAATGATAATGAAGAAATATTTATAAATAAAAGCTAAAGCTAAAGGCAGGAGATGTGTTGGAGTTAAACGAAGGTTTGTGTGCATGATGTGAGATTGGAAATGAAAGCATGAGCTCTAGCTCCATAGCAGCACGTCGTGTGCCTTTCGAATATCCGTTAAGGGCACGTGTTGTTCAAGAAGCCCGAAAGGGCTTTCCAATTCACGCTGCCACAGAAAAAAGTAGCTCGTAGGGGATTACTTTGGGGGCCTAATCAAAATTATAATCCCCCCCCCCCCCCCCACACACACACACTTCCGCGTTTTTGTCTACATTTTGAAAGTTATGCTCATTTCTTTATCAAAGTTGTATATTTTTTACAAGAAAGCATATTCTGCCTCAAATAATCCATACATTTTTCTTTAATTGTTTTAGCACAATAGGAATGATTTAACAAGCGAGCTTTCCAGCCATGATGATCCCTGAGTCTGAAGACGAGTGCAACTCCTGGGAATATGTTAGCTATTTTCACGCGAAAATTTGTCAATGGACACTGCCATTACGCAAGTATAGCTAGTAAAGTACAGGAAAAAGTGTTTTTCATTTTGCCGAACCATCTGAATCATCTCCCTGTTTATTGATGCTCATCGTCATCATAAGTGACGGTGTCACAAAAATTAGATCACCCCCTTAAACCAAAGCTTGGTTCACTCACATTCAATTATTCGCCTTTTGATCCCTCTGTGGTTATTTCATAACAACTAATGTCCTGACATCGTTACTGCATCAAGTGAGGCTCATTGCCAAGATATCATTTTCAATTTACTCATCCTTTTACCACGTTCCTCCGCACGGTAAGACGTTGTTTAAGTTTTGCATCACATACCCTAAAAAATAGTTATTTATTATTTATTTGGTATACTTAGTGCTTTGCTTTCTTCATTATTATTTTCCTAATGTTTTGATGCTGTATCAACAATTTTGCTTACCATCGATCGGCAAGTGTTATTCGCCTCACTTCAAGCCTTCTTGTTGGCTTCTTAATTGCTTCCTTATGGCTATTATCAGGCTATGGTGGTTTTATATCGTTCTTGATTGCATATTAACCCTGAAAAAGAAATTTATTGGTGAAAACTGAATTATATGCTTTACCTGCATTATTGCGTTAGCTATGTGGGATTAAAATAAAACTTTCGGTCGTGTGTGAACCATGTACGTGGTTTACAGGTGGGTGAACAGTACAAGTCCCTAAAAGTCAGTTAAGTAACGCAAGAGGCGACCGAAAGCCTGCTCGACGACCGTTATGCAACACAACAGGCAACCAGAAACATACTCCGCCCTGTACGCGGCAGCCCTCTATACTCTCTCCTCCGATGTTCTCAGCGAGAAAGAAAGTACGTTAATTTCCGTCTGAATTCTTCGGCGGCTCTAAGAACGCAAAGCGGAAAACGGCCTCTTTCCCTGGCCAATAGTGCACGAAGGCTTAACAAGAAAACAAAGTTCCGAGGAAGGGTAAAGGTATATAAGAAACCAACGCACCACTGCCAGACACCATAACGTCGTGAACAAGCAGCTGTCCACTACTCCACCATGAAGACACTGGTATGCGTTATCTTGCTCTCCTAACTGGAGTAGACATAAGTGTATGCTTGGGTTACGATGGTGTACAAAAAACGTACCTTTCTACACCGTCTTAGTATAGGTCAAGCTCATCCAAATATTCTGTAGAGAATATTGCTGAGAAAAGTGTTTATTCTTCACGTGCCGCCATTAGATGCATTGCAAAGGACAGCACATTTACCTAGCTTATAAGAAGCGGAAATCTCATATAAGTGAAAAATAAAATGAGCTAACGAATGTAACCCGCTCCAAATATTTTAGTCATCAGCTAGAATCTGTGTTTATACCTCTGCAGAACACGGCAGTTAGCGCGACCTATAAAAAAGAAATCCAAATAATACTGCCCCGCCAGCACCGCGAAAAGCACGATGGGAAAATGATAGTGAGCGACCTAACAATTCCTACTATTACCTGGAATGCAAAACCGCAGCTCGCCTGAACTTTATGGAAGTTACCGTCACCACAAGATACACGTAGTACGTAGGACACATTCCGGGGCGGTGTATCAATTTTTTTTTCTTTTCACCTTTTAACTGAAACTCTTACCCTTATAATGCGCATTACTGACCATGCAACTGCGCTGAAGTGTAGCAAATCGTTTCGTGCAGGTACACGATAATGTAATTTGTGGATGCATGATTTAAAAAGATTACAAAGCAAACGCGGGGCTGTCATAGCCTAATCTCTAGCGCACGTATTGACCCTGTATATTATAATAACTCCGATAAACTATTGAATAAGGAGCAGAGTCAAACTGCCCACAATATTGCGGGCTGCTTCCAAACAAGAGATAGTTGAGCGGCTTTGAAATATAAAGAGCAAATAAGGTGTGCAGAGTCAGAAATGTAAGATATATTTGCAAAACCTATATGGCTTATACATTTCTGTCTTTAATTTTTCATATTCATATTTTGCTGTCTACAAGGAATTGAGGCGATCATTATTATAGGTAGCTTTTGAGCTGGTAAGTCAGGGACAAAAGAATAAAACCAACCGTAACATGTTAAGAGAGATTGCCACCTTGCTGCCCGTCCATAGAACAATACAAAATGCACCGAAACAAGCTGTAGCTGTCTAGTTCATTGGCGGTTAATATATTGGCGCGTTGTCTTTAACCAACGCTCTTAACACAATGTGTACATACTGGATATAATTTTGTAAATTATGCTTTATATACTTCTGAATCTTCATAGGCGCTTCTGTGAAATTGATTCTGAACACAAAATTACCCTTTTTTTTACAGGCAATCTCGCTCTTCGTATCTGCTCTCGTTGTTTCCGCCTTTGCCGGTGGGCTGGGAGGCTACGGAGGTGGATACGGTCTTGGCTACGGCGGTGGTCTTGGCTACGGTGGTGGCCTCGGCTACGGTGGAGGTGTTGGCGTCGGAAGCAGTGTGACGCTACTGCGCGGCGGTCCTGGATTCTCCAGGGCAGTGGCCGGACCTGTCTTCGTCATCAGAACTATTCACCACGTGGACAAGGTTCACGGTGGAGGTGCCATCGTGGCTCACAGCGGACTCGGAGGCTACGATGGTGGACTAGGATACGGCGGAGGCCTTGGATACGGAGGAGGCCTCAAGTACGGTGGTTACGGCCTCAAGGGATAGCTGTGTGTGTGTGTGGGTTAGGGTGTAAGAATTTGTACAGTGGCAGTCGCGGCAGTGTGGTTTGCATTGAAGACGTCGACAAGATGCTTCGATATTCTCCTTCAACATGTTCATCAAGGCAACGCCAACAAGAAAGACTTCGGTCATCGTCATCGTATCATTCGAGTACGGCTGTGAGAACGGAATTTCTCGCAATGTATCTGTGAGGAAAAGTTGAAATAAATGCTTTACTTCGAATATTTTCTGTTCCACAGGCGGCTCACCACTTGCTGAATCATGCAGCCTGGGTAGCCATTCAATCGCAATGCCCCGACATTTGCGAGGCTGCGGCTTGTTCTACGAAGAACGTACAATTTTATCTAAAATGGCGAATTATTAATTCGCTTTTCGTGCCGCGTTAGGCGAGTAGGTACTGCACTCGGTTTATTATACCATGGACGAGGGATTCATCTCGCCCGTGGTGAATTCGTTTAGGTTGCGGTAAAAGACAGTAACGCCTGTGCCGCATGTCATGTCAGTGCATGTTAAAGAACCCAAGTTTATCAAAATTACCAGATCCTTTCACTATGGTGTCCTTTATATACTGCCTATGTAGCTCCATGAAGTTTAATCCCATATACTATATCATTCCGTTCCATATTTGCTGTACCATAATGCTCAATATTATACCGTACCACACCATGGCATGCCATACCGCGTCATAATAAATCCTTGTAGCATATGACACCTGAATTCTGGTAGTTTCGTATAGGGCGAGTGAATCCGAGTTTTCGAGGTTGTTTCCAAGTGAGTTTCTGATGATCCTCGAGAAGCGCGTTTGAAATGTGCACTTGTTACAAGTGTTACACGCGAGGAATGAGGGAAGCTGTCATAGAGGCGCAAAAAAATTGTAATCCTACCATGTATTGTATGCGGGTGCTCGCATGCTTTTTATATTACGCAACACTGAGTGAGATAAGCATTAGAAAAAGATTTTATAATAACAAGAGAGAACACCTCGCCCTAATTGAACATTGCTCGCTAAAAACGGCCCAACCATATCATCCGCAAAATTGGGGAGCGTTCTTTACCACAGCCAATATCTGGAACATAACAGCTTTAGTATAACTCCCTTTCCTGGCTCCCAGAGAGAGCGTATTTTGCGCTATCGTACTTTTACCATTACCTTCCCCTCTTTCCCTGGCTCCCTCCCTAAATTTCTTGTAGTTTTGCGTTGAGTTGCTCTCGGCGATATAAGAGGAATTTATTATGCAAACGCTGTCTCCCCGGACCTTATAAAATGACCCTGAATTCTGGCCTCAAATAAAGTTTTCTCCTCCTCTTCATTCGGCTAGTAATGGCTTGTGTATAGGTAAGCCTCAGCTGCACTGGTGGACACAGTGTATTTTTTATGGGTTCCTTATAACGCTTTCAGTTTGTGCATGTTTTTGATCACTTTACAGTAAGTAGATAGGTAACTGAAATTTTTGATATACTAAAAAAAATCGATGATTTGCACTTTTCTATACCTATATTGATTATTTTTCGGCAGAAAATTACGCCAATGCTGCTAATAAAATAGGAGGTTGAACTTAGGCACTCATTTCGTGTTTCTCAAAACTGGCACTCTACGACATGCTGCAAATTACTCTGTAATCACTTTATGAAGGTGAATGGCGGGTTATCCTAACCTGCGACATCCACGTAAAAAATTACCTTGACGCAATCAAAGTATGCCATTGAAAACGGCTGATATTACTGGTTTCTATATTCCCTTTTAGAACGGCAACTTTCTTAGGAAACTACCCCACATTACGCATCCGCATACCGCGAAGAAACACCCGGCTGCAAAAAAAGCACTCACGTCCACCAAGAACCCACAATCGTTAAGCCTTCTTTTCTACTACAAGCGCAGGTCGCGCAACGATTGGCTGGTGATCCTTTAATGGCTATTTGGACTGCAGTGCTACTCTACGCGAAAAGGGCGAGCGCATTCCACGTTCCCGCAGCCTGTACTGAATATTTGTTTCCTCAGAGTAGATGTATGTGCGCAGCGCCCATCTCCAGTACCGACGCGGGAGCTCTTGACTATATGCAGTTAGCAGCTTAGATGCAATTTACTCGTAGTGTGCAAAGAACCGTCAGTGAAGCATCTACCTGTCAAAGAGTGACGGCAGATGACGCAGCATGCGCAGGGATAGTTGAGAGCGTTGCAGGGATATATTTAAGAAGAACTTGTGTTTGGGTTAGTTGGTTCAAGGTTCACATAAGATTACGGCGAAAGGACCATGGCCAGGAGCGATACACAAGCGGCAGGACGAACGCTGGTCCAGTCCTTTGTGTGTCGCTTTTGTCGTCATCCTTAGCGCCGTATTCTGTTGCAGGGATGCCGCTGGATTTTTTTACCCCCAAAAGGTGACTAGGTTTGGAAGTAACTCGGAATAGTTACTAACAAACTAAAACCGTTCAAGAGATAAAACTTCCAAACATATGACACACGAAACGGTTTCTATTACGTGCATTTCACGCTAGAAGACGCAGAAAACATTTACTACAAAACAGACGCTTTTGCAATCCAGGCATTGGATCCGCGAATGCCTCCTTACGAAACAATCCTCTTGTTCTCCGCTCCGCTCATTCCAGCTTGGCGCCCTCTGCAATCAAAATTACGTATCCTGGTTCCTTCGTGCACTTAATCTCTCCCTCATAACATAAGCAGTTTATATTAGATGTCTTTAGAGGCAGCTTGGGATGTTACGATCCTATCCCCAGGTGACATGCTGATGGTGCTCTCTTGAAGAAACGATGCTAGCATGTGTCCTAAATGTTCCAAACCCGGTGCTGGCGACATTCTTCAACTAATGTGGTATGTCCCGGTGCAATGACTTGAAGAAGGCAGTACTGATAAAAGCGAAGCAAGTTCCTTAATTTATCAGCTACCGTCACGTGAGGTGCTCGCGCGCTGGTGTCGTATTTTATTTACTATGTCGTTGTGCCTAGACCGAGAATCAAGTTGCTGCAGTGCTTTTGCAAATATCGTCACATCCGCTTCTTGCTTAGCCACCTGTACCTGCTGCACGCAGATGGCACAGCTAAGAAAAATAATCTAAATCCAGTTTTGAAATAATTTATTTAGCGGTGTCCTTACTTCGATCTAAATAATCTATTCATTCTCGGAGCTGCGTCACGCAAGGCAACCAATGAAGAGAAAGGGGAAGAGGGGGGGGGGGATCACAAATTCTCTCTAAACTTTGAAAAAAAGAAAAAAAAAAGACTGAGCCAAAGAAACATCTAAACGAGGAAAACACATGATAAGTGCTTAAGCTGCGTTCATAACCTTCTTTGGTTGAGGCAAATTGCTTGATTGCTTTTAGACTGTCAAGACTTTCCTTCGTTTATGTTATGATCACAAAATGTATATAGTTATTTCTTATACCTTCATCGCCGAATTCTATTAGTCCCTGCGGATATTTTCAGATACACTCCGAAACTGTGTATCATGCTATGCTCTACCAGTAATTTGACGTGCAATATGCTCCGCATAGCGTTTGTATGCCTAAATCAAGTATCGCTTCCTTTTGTTCTCCGGAAAGATTTCAATCGCTGCATTGTTATAGAAGCATTAGGGTGTTCACTGCGATGTAAGTAGCAATGGTGTGACATACCATATTATCTGTTTTGATGGTTGGTAGACGTCATAGAGGGAGGTATGCGACAAATATTATGAAGAGCATTGAAGTGTTTTCTGATCGATACTTCCTACAGAAAGTATACCATCTATTGCCTTCAGCTCTTGACGCTTCCTCTTACGCTGTGAAGGGAGAGAGGCAGGCAGGTTTCCAAAACTCAATAAAAACTGCTATCGTGACTAAAGAGAAGATGAATTTGGGCAGCAGCAGTTTTTTTGGCCAGTACATGAAGTGCGCGAGCCGAAAGCTTTCTTTTTTCCCGCGGTGAAAGGACGTTAACGTGTTCTGCCTCCTGTTATGATTGGATCTCAACGGGGTGCAAAACGCATTTCTCATGGCCCTCAACTAAACTCGGGTCTCAAAACATACCCGTTAGAAATGCTTAGCTCATAGCACTATCATCATTTTATCCGGAACGTTTACAGCAGGCACGAGTAATCCATTCTTGCTGCCTTAAATGCGTCCACAGAAACTATGCCCCTTGCGGAAGTATGGCGCGAATAAATTTGTTCAACCTCGGCTGTCAGTGAAAGTAGGACGGCAGTTAAAACGAATGAAATTTCTGTCCTCTTGATTTTGTGATACCTTACACTGTGGTGTTTCCAAAAACCGGAACGATGGTTTGAAGCTTCTACCTTTAGCTGTGTCACCTTGGCCATATTTTGATTGAAACACCAGCTCTGTTTCTTAACTCGTTCTCTCCGTATTTTCATAAAAAAAGTGCGCAACCCTATCTCCATCTCTGCAAACAAGCAAATACTCTTGCTGCTGTGATTATTATGGTCTACTTGACACTAAATGTGTCTGAAATATGTCCAAACCATCTCTCAGTATTGCAGTTTGTCTAAAAGCGTCCTTCACACACATATTTCAACAAGTTCTCCGAAACCTTTCAGTGCTGGAGAATCTATATCCACGCCCACTGACAGAGGAAAACATTCCCGAGAAGTTGAGCGGCAATCATCTCCGGTGAAGCCCTGCCAGGCACTGCTCCGTTTCCTAAAAGAGTAGGGCCAGCATGACTGGATCAGAATTTGCAGTGCATATTTCGATTAACGACTTCTTTGACACTTTTACTCATTTTTCTCCTGCTTTATCCCTTTTCCCCCAGCGAAGTGTTGCAGAGTGGCACCTTTTGTCGGTTTACCTCCCCGGATTTCCAGCTTCGAATTATCCTCTCCTTCCTGCTCATCTTTCCGTGAAAGTATATATAGCCAAAGGGATGTCTCTCAGAATATATTTTAGACTATACATCAGCTCAAAGGAGTCGTGCTGGCCGTAACTCGCTGTACATTTAGCATGATGCTCGACTCACAACATGTCGACCAACATTAAAATTCTGGACTGTTAATATAATAACAATCGCGTCATTGTTGCTGAGTACCGGCAAAAAAATATATGTTCTTAATTTGGCCGAGTCTATTATACTCCCAAAACACGCCGTTATTAGGCAAGGATTATATCGATGTTCTCGGTATAGTAATTGATTAACTGGGTCCAGAGTTATTACCTGAGGTGCAGCAATTATTGATCACAGTGCGACGAGTTTGCAATTAAACTACTTGGAGTGTTTTTAAAAAAAGTCAGCAGTATATGAGCGGAGCTGTCGCACTTAGCGTATCCGATTAGGTGTGCACAGAACGGAAGTGTAGCTGCCTTTATCAAGACGCACGTCAAATAGCACCGAAGATGTTTCGGAGAAAGGGTGATCAATGTAGCGCAGTCGTGTATTTGATGGAAATGTCAGTAAAAGCACAGGAGGCGGAAAGGATCCACAGTGCGTTAGAGAGGAGGAAGGAAATGTCTGCTGTGGCACGGAGGGTGAGGAGCATGGCATCACTAAAAGGAAATTCCAGCAACGGCGCCTGTAGAACGTTCTGGAAACGGCGTCAACACGTTCAAGGTGCGCTCCCCGCCTTGAATGCATTCCCGCGTGGTCTGAGAGCTCCAATCCACATTGCTATGGCGTTCTGCGCTCCAGGATCTAGACTCAAGCGGGGTACGCCGAAGAAGGACTCCACGGCCGAAGAATCTAGAGCAGCTCGAAGTGTTGCTCGCCGTAACGCCGCCAGGAACCGAATGTGGAACCTTGTGTAGCAGCCCGTGCAATGTGCAGAAAAGATGACGGAAACGCAGAGAAAAATCACGGTGTCTGTCCCCGTCCTCCCGGTAAGTTGTTGTCGCACCACGCAAGATACCATGAACTAACTGAAACCCACAAGCAACTATGATGTTGAAGACACGCGTGGGTATAACTGAAATGTGTACTGATGGAAATGTATATCACAGAGTGTGAATAAAGACAATAAAATTAGCTAAGCATCCAACCAAGCTTTCACCTTCAAGTTTTTAGAGCGTTTTCAGCATCACTATAATTTGTTTTATTTACAATCCGACGTTATTTTATCCACGAGAAATCAGCACCAGTGTCCTTAAATGAAATGTTTCAAACAGTGACAAAGTTGCAATGACACCACATACAACACTACAAGGTGACAACACCGCAGTTAGTATTTACTGTAGTTTTTTCTTGTACAAAGTGGTGAAGCGAAAGAGCGTACTACATGACGTGGGGAAATAGCGCATGCAGTTCGAAATGGGCGGCATAGTGTGTGCAACACGTCATCAGTGGACGGTACATTCCCACGGAGCTCCTTTAGGCTTAGTTTTGCTTTTGGGCGGAAAAACGAGCAGGCTTTTGTAAAATACGTTTTTTTTTTGTCGTTCATAAATGTAATGGTGTTGTCTTGGCCACAGCTACTATGCCCCGATGGGCGTTACCTACCCAAAGGTGTTAATTGTGAAGATCATTAGTGGCTATTACCTAATTAGGCACGCCATTAGAATACTTTTAAGAGTGCTGTGCATCCTCTGTGAATCTGGATCTGCAATTGTTTTGGTATCTTTATCTCCCTGTTTTTACTTATTTTGGCAGATGTCCGGTTTTGTTTTTAGAGTTTTTAACCCCAAAATTTCTCAGGCGGTAAAGGACGTCGCAATGGAGGACATTGGAAAGTTCAACCACCTGGGGCTATTTAACCTGCACTGACATCGCACCGTAGACGGCGGCGTTATGTGTTGACTGAAACAGCAGGTCGATGTAATCTTCACGGGAATAAAATTACGGGATGATAAAATATAGTCCTGGGTTCCATTCTTGCTTATGCATCTTTTTTGCTGCCTTTATCTTTCCATTTTAAAAGGAATGGTGTGTAGGTATGTCTGAAATTTAAGATGGATTACTAAAGAAAGAGGCCTATGAATTCAAAGGTACCGCTGCTCTCAATAGTCAGTGTCTGAAAATTGTATTTGTTTCAAAGAACCTTTATATTGTCACATACTGGCGACAATGCCATTGGCGACAAATATGGAGGACTGAAATTAGCTGGAATAAACTCTTTTTAAAAAAAAAAAAACAACTAAGAAAACGATAGCGGTGATAGCAAAAACGTGCTAGGCTGTCGTCCATGTACGAATGCCCGTTGAAATCGGCAGTGTTCGTATTAAAGTCGGCAAAAAAACATCTAGATAAAGCCTCAGACGGTGCCCAGCATATTCTGGAACATTGTAGCAACACACGCGAGTGGCAGGAATCTTCTGGATACATCTCAATCCATATTGCGCCACAAGAAAAAAACGATAAAGCTGCTTCTTGCGACAACTAGCATGAAGAAACAAAGAGAACACAATCGTTCCTTGTGGTAGAATCAGTGATAAGGCCGCATGGCGGCGTCTGTCGAAAAAGAACAAATAAATATATGAATTGTTCTCGGCAATATCTAACGAACTACATTAAAGGGCATTATTTTGAAGGTAGTTGATCTCAAAATATAAGGTAAAGCGATTTGATTTCATTTTGTACAATTTTCCGCTTTCAGGCTGTTGCAGATGGTAATCGGCTTATCAATTTTTCTAATCTTCAATTATTTCTATAAAGTCATTGAGGTGGATGGCTGTTGGGAGGCATATTATGGCGTCAGGTTTTTCTCCAGGGGAGCTTGTAATAATTTCTCATTAGAGACTGGGTATAACGCTGTGGTATATGGACGCCGGTTCGAGTCAATGAGAAACTCAATAAAACAAAAATGGAAGTCGGTTGCATTTCTGTGTACGCCGTAGTTACGCATAACCATTTAACGTTGACGCTAAACTTGAAAGTATCTGACTGATGTGTCCCTGGAGCGCCTGCCATTGGAACAGTGTTAGGGGAGTTAATATATATAATAGCGCTCCAGTAGGGATAAACGCAGAACTTATATTGACGAGAGGAAAGAAGAAAGATTTTACGTTAAGGGATGTCGAACAATTTTTTGATATTATCCTAGTGGCTTTAATGACTGGAGTACGCGTAACAAAAGGTAACGCTTCTCATGTTTTATGGCGATAGTTGTTGAAAAGTACCGTAATTACAGAGTATAGCGACATCGCCTTTAAGGCTTCTGACGCCAAATTCCTGGAATGTAGGGTTCTCATAATTCCTCATGACAGAATGCCAAGCCTCGCTGCAGTGACAAAGTAAAGTGATTCTCTCTCTCTCTCTATCGCTCACTCGACAAGTATGAACCTCGGTGCGTGCTGTACTAGCACAAACTTCTTTCCTTGTTTAAAATATTGCTGAAAACGTTCCTGTCTTTAGACGTGTGCCCAGTGCTCAAAAGCTTCGACCTTGCCTCGATCGTCACCAGCAAGGACTTCACAAAGCCGGTACAGCACCCGTTTCCCGGCAGGGAACGGCAGGACCTTAATCACTCCAGGAATGGTGATAAAGCGTCACCAAATACGTCTCTGCGCGTGGGTACGATTAGATTTTTCGTGGGATACCTCGTCATATGACTCGGATCCGAACACTTTGCTTCATTGCTGACCCTTCACGGCGAGTTCGATACTCGAGAGAGGATGCTGCATTGCGCTGGCCTTCTGAAGTCGTAGATGGTGAAGACCGGGCTCGGGGTGGCGGGAAAAACTAAGCGCCTTTCGAAATAAAATATTTTCTTTCATTTCTTTGAACGTAAACACAATCTCCTGACAAATGATTATGACGAAAATTTTTATATAGCTAAAGCTAAATCGAGGAGACATTTTGCACTTAAAGGTTTGTGTGCATATTGTGAGGTTGGAAATGAAAGTGCGAGCTCTAGCTCAGTAGCAGCACGTCGTGTGCCCTCCGAATATCCACTAGAGGCACGTGTTGCTCATAAAGCCCGGAAGAGCCTTCTAATTAACGCTGCCACCGCAGAATACTAGCTCGTCGGGGTATATCTTGGTGGCCTAAAGCAAGATTATAGAACCCCACCGCTGCTTTTGTCTACATTATTAAAGCTATGACCATTTCTTTATCCAAGTACGATGATTGCTGCAAGAAAGCATATTCTGCCTGAAACAATCCATATAATTTTGTATGATTTCTTTATCATGATAGATAGAAATTAACAAGCCAGCTTCGGAGCCACATCATGCGCCCTGAGCCTGAAGACGAGTGTCACTCCTGGGAATATGTTATCTATTTTCAGGCGAGCAGTCATAAATGGGTGCTGTCATTTTGCGGCCATAGGTAATAAAGCTAAGGACAAAGTGTATTTAATTTTGCCAAACCGTTTGAATCACACATTTATTTATGCTCATCTATATCATAATCAACGGGGTCACAAAAATTACACCACTTCCTTAAAACAAAGCCTTGGCGTAATCACCTTTTATTGTTCACCTTTTGTGTCCTCTGTGGTTATTTCATCACGATAAATGTTCTGAGATTGTTATTGCATCAAATGACACTCAATGCCACGATACTATTTTCTATTTACTGATGCTTTTACCAAGTTCCTGCGCATGGTATGCGGTTGTTTCGTTTTTGCATGATGTACTCTATACACTAGTTAATTATTATTTCATGTGGTATTTTCTAGTGTTTTGTTTTCATCATTATTAATTTCCTAATTTTTCATTTTGAAGCATCATTGACAATTTTGATTACCATCGACTGGTACAGTGTTATTTGCCTCACCCGAAGCCTCTCTGTTGGCTTCTAATTGTTTTGTTATAGCTATAATAGTCTACGCTGGTTTTATATCGATCTTAAATGCATATTAAACATTAATTAAATATTAGCAGTGAAAATTGAATTTTGATGCTTCAACTGTATATTCGCATTAGCTTCGTGAAATTAAAATGAATATTTCGCTCCTGTGTGCACTGTGTACGTGATAGACGGGCGAATGCACAGTGGGAGACTCCAAACTTCCGTTAGTTAACCCAACGGGCGACCGGAAGCCTACTCCACGACCGTTAAGCAACGCTAGAAGGGACCAGAACCTTACCCCACCCTGTCCGCGGCCGCCCTCTAAACTCTCTCAAACGAAATTCTGAGCGAGAAACAAAGTACGCTAATTTCCTTCCGAATTCCTTGGCGGCTTAAGACCGCAAAGGGGAAAACAACCTGCTTCCTTAGCCAACACAGCACAACGTCTTAACTAGAAAACAAAGATCTGAGGAAGGGTAAGGGTATATAAGCAACCACCGTCCCACTCCGAGACATCATAGCGTCCTAAAGAAGCAGCGCTCAGCCATTCCACAATGAAGCCACTGGTATGCGTTACCTTGCTCTCCTAACAAATATTGGTTTAAGGGTATGCTTGGGCTACGACGCAGTACGTAACACGTACCCGGTCGCAATCGCCTTTATGTAGGCCGAGCGCATCACAATATTCTGCAGGAAACGGTGTTGATAAAACTGTTCCTCCGTCGTGCGCCATCATAAAATGCATTGACAAGGAAGTAGGATATTTACCTAGCTTATAAGAAGAGATACATACTCTTCTAGACCTTATACTCATTAGCTGGAATATGTTTCAATGCTGCGGGACGACCAGCAATGATGGATGACGTAACAATTTCGATAGTTATTTAAAATTCCCAAACCACAGCTTGTCAGAACTTTACGGATGTGCCCATCTCCATAAACTATACGCTATAGCCGTATCTAATTCGACTTATAAATATCCCCCTGTGCACATTTTACCTGGAACACTTAACCTTATAATGCGCATAACGAGTAATGCTATTCTGTTGAAGCGTATAAAATCATTAGGTGGAGGCAAAGTAATGAAATTTATGAATGTATGATTTAATTAATTACAAAAGCAAGTGCGTGACTTTGGAAACCTCTTCTCCACCGCGTATATTGACACTGTATATTTGAATAACCTGGCTAAAGTCTTGAACAAAGGGCTAAGTCTAATAGCTCGCAATGTTGCTAGCTGCTTTCAATGACACGGCAGTTCGGAGACTTTGAAATACAAAGAGCGAATCAGGTGTGCAGCGTTAGATATTTTGGATATATTAGCCAAAGCAGAATGGCTTATACATTTGTCGAATTTCTTTTATTCACATTTTGCTATCTACAAGAAATTCAGTCCATCTCACTCATAAATTGTAGAGCTGGCGCGTAAGCGGCGAAAGAACTGACCACAACCGTAACATATGTGGAGAGACACTGCCACCTGGCTGCCTATACCTCGGAATCATGCAAAATGCACAACAAATGCATATACCCAGATTTTCAAGTGTCTAAAATGTTGGATTTTGCCTTTAACTAACAGTTTTGAAACAATGTGTATACTATTGGCTTTTATCGTCTACATTTTGCCTGATATACATCTGAATTTTAAGATCCTGTTTAGTCAAAATGCTACTATATCCCGAATTACACTTTCTACACAGACAATCTCGCTCTTCGTGTCTGCCTTCGTGGTTTGCGCCATTTCCGGCGGACTGGGAGGCTACGGAGGTGGATATGGACTTGGCTACGGCGGTGGTCTTGGTTACGGTGGTGGCCTCGGTTACGGTGGAGGTGTTGGTGTGGGAAGCAGTGTGACGCTACTGCGTGGCGGTCCCGGATTCTCCACGGTAGCGGCCGGACCTGTCTTCGTCGTCAGAACAATTCACCACGTGGACAAGGTTCACGGAGGAGGTGCCATCGTAGCCCACAGCGGACTCGGAGGCTACGGGGGTGGACTCGGGTTCGGCGGAGGCCTTGGATACGGAGGAGGCCTGAAGTACGGTGGTTACGGCCTCAAGGAATAGGTGTGTGTGTCTGTATGTTAGGGTGCAAGAATTTGTGCTGTGGCAGTATGGGCAGTGTGTTTTCAATTGAAGACGTCGACAAGAGTCTGCAATATTTTCCATGAAGCTGATAACCACGTCAACCAGAAAGAGAATTGGCTTTCGTCATTGTCATCGTATCATCTACCTGCGGCTGGTCAGAAGAAAAGCCTTTCTTGCAATCTGTCCGCAAGAAAAAATTTAAATAAATGGTTTACTTCGACTTTTTTCTGCTGTACAAAGAATCGATTAAGGACTGTTGAAGGAAGTTCTCAGCCTAGGCTTCTACCTTTCAGGAAATGCAAAGGCAGTTGCCACTGATAATGAGAGAGGGGAGGAGAACGTCACACGGATTTGTTATGCGTAATATAATAATCGAATATATATTTATGTGGAGTTACGTCGGCATGACGTAAGAATGAGATGAAAGTAACGAGCAATAGGTCACACATACCATGAGGCCCCGGGTGCTGGCGTATACATGGCCGCTTCTACTTGTCGTACGCGCCTGCACCACTTGCAGAATCCTGCAGCCTTGGTAGCCACCTAGTTTCATCGAGCCGAAGTTTGCAAGTTCATGCTTTTTCGATCAACGAAGTACAAATGAATCTGAAATGGCGAAATAATAATAGGTCTCTTTTGCGTTAGCCAAGTCGATATTGCACTAAGTTTCTAAGCCCATGAAAGTGGGACTGACCCAGACCATGGTGAACGCGTTTATGTTTAAGTGAAAGACAGTAACGACTAGCTGTGCAACATGTCCTATCATTGCACGTTAAAGTCCCCTACTTTATGGAAATTACCATACCCTTTCACTATGACGCTGCTTATATTTTGCCGGTGTAGATTTATGAAGTTTAACCCCATATACTACACCATTCCCTTCCATACTTGCCTTACCATACCACTCAATATCATGCCATACCCCACCATGTCACATTATGCCACATCATAATGAATCCTAATATGATATCCCACCTGAACTCTGGTCTTTTGGGGAAGGGGTCGTGAATCCGACTTTTCTGGGTCACGGTTGTTTCCTAATAAATTTCCGAACAGCGTCAAGAAGCATTTTTATAATGAGTACATCTGCTGCACGCGAAAGATTAGGCAAGTGTTCATGCGGACACAATACATTTTAGCCTGCGGGTATTCGCGTGTTTTGCGCAATTAACTGAGCGAGGTGAGCATAAATTTGGCAAATAGATTTTATAACACAAGGAAGAACGCCTCGCCTTACTGAAAAACATTGCTAGCTAAAAACGGGGCAACGATATTATCCGCGAAAATGGCGGGCTTTCTTTACCACATTCTATATCTGAAAAATAACGGCGCACCTTATCTCGCATTCCTCGCTGTTAGAGAGCACTTATATGCACTATCATATCTCTGCCGCTACTCACCCTTGTTTCTCTTGCTCCCTCCCTAAACTTCCTGCAGGAATGCGTTGACTTCGTCTCAGCCAATTAATAACAGGCTTTTGTTGTGCAAACGCTGTTTACCACGGACCTTGATACAATGGCCTTGAATGCTGGCCTCGAATACAGTTTTTCTTCTCCTCTCCACCCAGCTAGCAATGGCTTTCGTACAGCTAAAGCTGGGCTGCACTGGTTGACATGTACTATATTTTATAGATTTCGGATGGGGCGTTTAAATTGTGCGTGCTTTTATGTCAGTTTCCAGAAAATAGATAAGTGCTTGAGCACTTTTTGTCATAAAAAATCGATGGTTTGCCCCTTTCTCCCAATATTGATGTTTATTCCGGAGCAAACGGAGCGTGGGCTACATGAACATTGCAGGTGAAACTGTGCCGCTTATTTCTAGTCTCTCAAAACGAACCATCTACGTCATGCTGCAAATAACTCTTTGATCGCTTTAATAATGTGAAGGACGGTTTAGCCTAACCTGAGACGTCCACGTAAAATAATTTTCGTGGCGCTATCAAAGTGTGCAAGTGTAAATTAGTGGTATCGACTGTGCGGATGCTTCCTTTAAGAGCGCAAAGGTTTATACTAAACTCCATCACGGACTCCACACCCCATAATGAAACCGCCCGGCTGCAAAGTAGGACTCACGTTCTGCAGGCCCTCATGACCGTTACGTCCGCTTCCCGACAACAAGCGCAGGTCGTGCATTGATAGGCTGGTGCTGGTTTAATTGCTATTTGGGCTCCAGTGCTAGTCTACGTGAAAAGTGCAAGTGCAATACACGTTTCTGAAGCCTGTATTGAATATTTGGTTTCTCGGAGCACTGTGGGCGTGTAGCGGCCATCTCCGATGTCGTGACGAAGCTCTTGATCATCTGATGTGATCAGCTCCAATGCATTGTGTTGGTAGTGTGCTCAACAAAAAGCGCCGCCAGATGGACACAGTATATGCGCTAGAAACACTCGGGAGCGTTGCAGGAATACTTTCAAGAACTGTCGTTCGGGCAAATCGGTTCATGAATCACACAAAATATGGCGTCGAGGACGAGGTCATAAGAGATAGACGAATGACAGGACCTGCGATTGTCCTGCGCTCCCATTATACGACAAACGAAACGTTTTCACGTGATTTCGCGCAAGAAGACGCACTAGACATTGGCTCGAGACGACCAGGCGCTCTAACAAATGCAGTCATCGAATCCGAATGCCTCCGAAACTTGCCACCCTTTTGACCTCCGCTCCACACTTCGCAACTTGGCGTACTACACAATAAAAAATCTTTTCCTGGTTCCCTCGTGCACTTCGTCTCTCTCTCACATAATAAGTAGATCATTTAGGGAGGCTTGGGCTTCATCACAACCACCAGGTGAAATTTTGATGTGCCCTTTTGAAGAAACGACGCGAGCACTTGTCCTAAATGTTCCAATCCCGCCGCTGGCGATGCTCCTCATCGGGGGGGGGAGGGCGGTTGATGTCTCGGAGCAATGTCTTCCAGAAGACAGTACTGTTAGAAGGACCGCGGCAAGTCACTTCAGCTGCCGTCATGTGAGGTGCTCGCGAGTAGGCGTCTTCTTGCTTTCACCTTGTTGATGCTCCGTGGCCGAGAATCTACTTCTTTTAGCGTTTTCGCCGCTGTCGTTACGTTCACTTCGTCCTTAGCCACCTGTACCGCTCTCAGCCGCGTTGGCTAAGAGCGTCAGTCCACATTGCTATAGCTGGCTACGCACCAGGCTCTAACCCAAGGCGGGGTACATCGAAGAAAGATGTGACAGGAAATGAGGCTAAAGCAGCTCGAAATTTTGCTCGCCGTAAGGCCGGCAGGAACCGATTGAGTAACCTTATGCAGCAGCGCGAACAGTGTACGAAAATAACGACGACGGAGACAGAGAGAAAATATCGCTGTGCCCGTCGCCGTACTTGCATTGGTCTCACGGCCAAGCAAGATAATATGCACCAACGATAGCCCAAAAAGCAACTATTCTGGATGTGGAAGATATGTACGGGCATAACTGAAGTGTGTACTCGGGGAGATGTATTTCACAGAATGTGAATAAAAAAGAAAACAATTAACTAATCATTCCACCAAGCCCTCAACTTAAAATTTAAAACAAAGTAGTCAGCATTATTACAATTTGTTTTATTTATAATCCTGCCATGTTTCAATCACGGAAAATCAACTTCAGCGTCCTTAAATAGAAGGTTTCCCTTCAGTGACAGAAGATTGGAATGACACTACAACATTACAAGGTAAAGAAGACGCAGTTAGTATTTACAGTAGTTTTTCTTGTACAAAGCAGTGAAGCAGAAGAGTGTATAACATGACGTGGCGAAATAGCGCTTGCAGTTCGAATTGGCCGGCATAGTTCGCGCAACACGTCATAAGCGGACGTGGCATTACCACGAAGCGCCTTGAGGCTTAATTTCACGTAGTTTTCAATTTATGCTGAAAAACGAGTTATATCTTGTATAAAATACGTTTTGTTTTTTTCGTTAATAGCTATAATGGTGTTTTCGTGGCCCCAGCTGCTGCGCCCGGATGGCCGTTGGCTTTCCAAATATGTTATTTTGAAGGTCATTAGTAGATTTACCTAATTAAGAACGCCATTAGAAGACTTTTCAGAGAGCTGTGCATACGCTGCCATTTTGTTTCTGAAGCGTTTCTAGTATTTTTATCTTCGCTTTTACTAATTGTTCGAGATGTCTGGTTTTCGTTATAGGGTTTTCAACCTGAAAGTGACTCAGGCTATTAGAGACATCGTAGTGGAGGACTCAAGAAATTTCGACTGCTTGGGGTTCTTTAATCGGCACAGGCATCGCGAAGGGACCTTTTTCGCCTCCATGAAAAAGCAGCTGCCATGGCCGGGGACGATCAGACTCAGAAGGTTTGACTGCAACAACCACGTTGATATAATCTTAAGGGAATAAAAATAAATTGAAGGTCCAATATATTCCTGTGTTTCATTCTTGATTCTGAACCTTCTCCGCTGCCTACCATATTAAAGAGGATGGTGCGTAGGTATGTCTGAAATTTGAGATGGATTACGAAAGACACGGGCCTACGAATTCAAAGGTACTGCGGTTCTCAATAGGCAGTGTTACATAAAACAATTTCTAACGATCATTAAGGTTCCGCACGCGTTTTAATGCGAGAACAATGGACTATTTTAGTTGTCTGAAAATTTCCTGTGTTTGAAAGAACCTTTATGTTGTCCCGTAGTGTAACAATGCCATTGGGACAAATGTAGAGGCCTGAAATTCACTGGAATAAGCCATATATTGTGACTGACTAGCGCTCACAAAAACCTAAACATTCTAAGCAATCGGCAGTGATGATAGCAACACGGGTGCTCGACGGTCGTCAATCTACGAATGCCGATTGCAATCAGCAGTGCTCAATTCAAAGTTGATCAAGAAACAGTGGCCCGGCTAATCTGATCAGAGGCGTCTTGCGTCGTTGACACTAACGGCATGTTTTCACGTTATGAAAGACGTCGGTATACAACCGCGGCCAGTAGTTGTTCTCGATTCGCTGCAACGTACGCGCAAACCCTAGTTGCCCTACTGTTGGCTCATCGTGCAACGCCTGCGAAATTTCCTGCCGGAGGCTTTTAGGCACTACAAGATGCACCTAGGTCCCGTTGGGTGTGAAATTATTCTTCAAAAGGATGTCATTGCTTAACACGAATGACCGAAAATGACACGTGAACACAGCAGGAGGGGAAGCTGTCGTGTATTCCGGGTAATCGGTTAGGACTTCTAGCTCAGTGACTGATGGCTCCTGTTGCATGGAACTGTTGGGGGTTACCAGTCCGAAGAAGGCGTTGTTGTCCTCTTTCTGGGGGCGCCAATGGGTGGTAAAAATAAGCAATCGGTGGCGACGACAGAAACAAACTTGCTCGCTGGTCGTCGATCCACGAATGCCCTTTGCAATCAGCAGTTCCCGTGGTGCCCTCTTTCGTATCTGTGTCGCGGTGAATACCCCGTCATTATGGCTGATTTTAATGTCGGCGAAGAAACATCTAGATAAAGCTTCATATCGTGACTATTAAAACCTGGAACTTTGTAGCAACACATGCGAGCGGCCAGAATTTTGTAATTTCATCTCTACGCATCTTGCGTGACAAAGGAAAATGATAAAGACGCGTCACGCGACAACGAGCATGAACAGGCAAAGGGTACGGAATCGACCCGTGCGCTAGAATTAGTGATAAGGCCGCAAGCCGGCGGCTGCCAAAAAAGAACAAATAAAGATTTGAATGGTTTGCGGTAATATCTATTGAGCTACATTAAGGGAATTTATTTCGATGGTCGTTCATTTCAAAGAATAGAGGAAAAGTGCTTCATTTTCATTTCATTCTTTCTAATTTGCCGCTTATAAGTCGTTGCAGGTAGTAGTTGGCTTACAATTAATTCAATTTCTGTATTCTTCAAATATTTCACGCAAGTCATTGTGGCCGATGGCTGTTAGGTATTTGATGGCGGCAGGTTTTTCTCCCGAAGGGCTTCTGTTAATTCCCCATTAAGGATTGGATGGAATGCAGTGGTCTGGACGCCGGTTCCAGTCAATGGGAAACTTATCGAAAAAGAAAAAAAAATGCAGTCGGTTGAATTTTTGTACACGCTGTAGTTATGCATACCTGATTAACGTTGCCACTAAACTTGAAAGTATGGGACTGTTTTAACTCTTAGGCGCTTGTGATTAGAACAGAGATAGCGGGGTTAATAGTTCCGCTCCACTAGGAAAAAACGCAGCGCCAATGGTGAAGAGAGCAAAACGATTTTACGTTAAGGGGCTGCCGAATGATTTTTTTTACATCCGTTTTCTGGCTTCAATGACTCGAGTGTGCGGAAGCAAAGGTAAAGCTTCATATGCTTCGTGGCAATAATATTGAAAAGTAGCGTAATTACAGAATAAAGGGACGTCTTTCGGGCTGCAGGCGACGACACTGCGCTACCGGACGACATAGGGGATGAAATCATACTCCTGAAATGCAGGGTTTCCGTGATACCTCGCGGCGGAATGCCAAGTCTCGCTGCGCTGAAACTATACTGGGATTCTATCTCTCTCGCTCTCTTGACGAGCAGCTCCACGAACCTCGGCGCGTGTTTTGTTAGCATGATCTTGTTTGCGTCTTGCAAATGTTCCTGAAAACATTTCTGTCTTTATAAGGGTACCCAGTGCTCAGTAGCTACGACCTTGCCTCGATCGTCACCAGCAAGGACTTCACAAGGTCGGTAAAGCACCCGTTTCCTGATAGGGAACGTCAGCACCTTAAGCATGGCAGTACAGTTGAATCCCGCTATAACGAAATTCACGGTGCACGAAAAAAAATTCGTTCTCGCGGAACTTCGTTATCGCAAAAATTTGACGTGAAATGCAGAAAGAATTGCCCAAGCAGCAGCAAAGGCGTTTAATGCCAAAAATCTGTAAGCTTGGTTTGCTTACGCTTCACGGCGAGCAACGCCGTCACGCGATTTTCGCACTCGGTCAGCAAACCCATTGCAACATCGTCGTCTCGGACAGCAACGAAATTCCTGATGACATCAAAAGCGTCCATCACCTGTACGGCGGTTGCCGCAGCCGGCGCTTCCTGTACGTCGTCGTCTTCTTCATCGGAAGAGTCCTTATCATTCCGGGCAGCTTTTATGATCTGCTCATCACTCACATCTTCGTGAACAACAACACAAGCGTCAGCGCCGATGTATTCGTCGAGCTCGAGATTAGGCGGCACGGTTCCTATTTCTCCCAGCGTTTTCCAGGCGGCCGCGATCCCCGGAGCCGGTGACGCCTCTTCGTCGTCGTCTGTAACGCCTGGTGTTAGGCCAGCAGAGTGTACGGGTCGACCTTCGGCAAATCCGGCGTGCCTGAAACAGTTCACAATTACTGAGCGCCCCAGTGTGCTCCAGGCAGCAGACATAATCTGCAGTGCCACGTACAAGTCCACCTTCGTGTCTCGGCCGGTTCCAGTGTTAAAAAGCAGCTGCTGAATTAACCTCCCGCGGTAAGCGCGCTTCAGGCTAAGAATCACGCCCTGATCGAGAGGCTGTAAGACAGACGTGCAATTGGGAGGGAAAAACCTCAGCTCCGTGTTAGTGAGCTTGACTCCGTCGGAGTGATGCGCTGAACAATTGTCCAAAAGCAAGCAAACTTTACGGCCCTGCCGCTTCATGTCGCGGTCGAATGCCATCATCCACTCGGTGAAAATAGCGCGGGTCATCCATGACTTGTTGTTCGCCTTGTACTGCACAGGTAGGCTACGAGTTCCCTTAAAACAGCGCGGCTTGGCACTTTTGCCTATGACTAACGGCGGACGCTTGTCCGAGCCATCCATGTTTGTGCAAAGCAGCACTGTGATGCGTTTTTTGCTGTGTTTGCCGCCGTGACAGCGCTGCCCCTTGAAGTCGAGCGTCCTAGCCGGCATCATCTCGTAGAATAGCCCGGTCTCGTCGGCGTTGTAAATGTCTGCAGGCGCGAAGTTGCTTAAAATTCCGGCCATGTTACTCGCCTTCCAAGCAGCTGCTCCGTCCACGTCTGCTGACATTGACTCGCCGCACAACACTTTTCCAACGATGTTATGGCGGGCCTTGAAACGGTTTAGCCAGCCAATGCTGGCTTTAAAATCATCAATGCCAAGTAGGCATGCATAGTTCAAGGCTTTCTGCTGGACGATGCTTCCGGACAGGGGGACGTTGCTGGCTCGTCCTTCCACAAACCACGCATGCACTGCTTTGTCCAACTCTTCATGGAGGGGCCGCGTTACCTTTTTGTGTTTCGAGGATGTGCCTGAAGCAAGTGCCATTCTCACGCTGTCCTTATTGCCTAGTATCGTTGACAGCGAACTTGCAGGAATTCCGAAGTCTTCAGCAATTGCCGCTTTCTTCCTTCCGCTTTCTGCTTGGGCGATTATTTGAGCTTTTTGCTCAAAGGAAAGAGTTTTGCGTTTTTTCACTTGCGTTGCCATCGTGTCCTGCGGATGAAAACTCGTCGTTGTCGAAGAGAAAGGCAGCGAGTGAACAACGCGACCACGACACAAAGCCAAAATGGCGGAACTGCAATCACGTGATTTCATGCTTAATGTGGCTTTGGATTTGACTTGGACTTCTCGCCAATAAAACTAGTTTCGGTTTCGATTTTGAACGCGAATATTTCGTTGAAGCGGAAACGCTCTGCAAAAATGGTTCGTTGTGCAGAGAAATTTAGGCCATTAATTCTTATAGGATACTCGCGGGGAATAAAAAATTATTCGTTGTCGCGGAAATTTCGTTGTGGCGGTATTCGTTGTGGCGGGATTCAACTAATGGTTATAAAGCGTCACAAAATGTGTCTCTGCGCGTGGGTATGATAAAAGATTCCTGGAGAGACCTCGTCATATGAAGCGGGTCCGCACACCTTCCTTCATTTTCTGACACTTTACGGCGAGTCCGATGCTCTAGCCAGGCTGCAGCATTGCGCTGACCCTCTGAAGTCGTAGGTGGTGAAGAAAGGACTACGGGAGGCGGGAAAGACTAAGCGCCTTTCAAAACACAATTTTGAACAAGGAACGTTGAAACTTATTGAAATTTCATTACTTTTAACGTGAATAAACACAATTTCATGACAAACGATAATGAAGAAATTTTTATATCGCTAAAGCTAAAGGCAGGAGACGTGTTGGAGTTAAACGAAGATTTGTGTGCATGATGTGAGATTGGAAATGAAAGCATGAGCTCTAGCTCCATAGCAGCACGTCGTGTGCTTTCCAAATATCCGTTAAGGGCACGTGTTGGCCAACAAGCCCGACAGAACCTTCCAATTCACACTGCCACAGAAAAGAAGTAGCTCGCCGGGGATTACTTTCGTGGCCTAAACAAGAATATAACCCCCCCCCCCCCCTTCTCAAGGATGCGGGATCAAATAACGGCCTCGGCGGCACCTTTTCGATGGCGGCGAAAAGCAAGGCGCCCGTGTGCTGTGTGATGTCAGTGCACGTTAAAGAACGCCAGGTGGTCGAAATTTCCGAAGTCCTCCACTACGGCGTGTCTCATAGCCTGAGTCGCTTTGGAACGTTAAACTCCACAAACCAACCAAACCCCCTCCCCCACCCCTTTCCGCGTTTTTGCCTACATTACGAAAGTTATGCTTATTTCTTTATCAAAGTTCATGTTTTCTGCAAGGAACCATATTCTGCCTCAAATATTTCATATATTTTTCTTTAATTGTTTCAGCACGATAGGAATGATTTGACAAGCGAGATTTCGAGCCATGAGCCCTGCGTCTGAAGACTAGTGTAACCCCTGGGAAAAAGTTTTCTATTTTCACGCAAGCATTCGTGAATGGGCACTGCCATTTCGCAGGTATAGCCAGTAAAGTACAGGCAAAAGTGTTTTTCATTTTGCCGAACCATCTTAATCATCTTCCTATTTATTGATGCTCATCGTCATCATAAGTGACGGTGTCACAAAAATTTGATCACTCCCTTAAAACAAAGCCTTGGTTCACTCACATTTTATTGTTCCCCTTTTAATCCCTCTGTGGTTATTTCTTAACAAATAATATCCTGAGATCGTTACTGCATCAAATGAGGCTCATTCCCATGATATTATTTTCTATCCTTTTACCATGTTCCTCCGCATGGTATGAAGTTATTTCTCTTTTGCATCACATACCCTAAACAATAGTTATTTATTATTTCATTTGGTATATTTTGTGCTTTGTTTCCTTCATTATTATTTTCCTAATCTTTAATTTTGATCCTGCATCAACAATTTTGCTTACCATCGATCGACAAGTGTTATTCGCCTCACTTCAAGCCTCTTTATAGGCGTCCTAATTGCTTCCTTATGGCTATTATCAAGCTATGGTGGTTTTATATCTATCTTGAATGCATAATAATCATGAAAAAGAAACTTATCGGTGAAAACTGAATTTTTATGCTTTAACTGCATTATTGCGTTAACTATGCGGAATTAAAATAAATATTTCCCTCGTGTGTGAGCCATGTACGTCGTTTACAGGCGGGTGAACAGTACAAGTCCCTAAACGTCAGTTAAGTAACACAAGAGGCGACCGAAAGCCTGCTCGACGACCGTTAGGCAACACAACAGGCAACCAGTAACGTACTCCGCCCTGTACGCGGCAGCCCTCTATAATCTCTCCTCCGATGTTCTCAGCGAGAAAGAAAGTACGTTAATTTCCATCCGAATTCTTCGGCGGCTCTAAGAACGCAAAGCGGAAAACGGCCTCTTTCCCTGGCCAATACTGCACGAAGGCTTAACAATAAAACAATTCTGAGGAAGGATAAAGGTATATAAGCAACCACTGCCCCACTGCCAGACACCATAACGTCGTGAGCAAGCAGCGGTCAACTACTCCACCATGAAGACACTGGTATGCGTTATCTTTCTCTCCTAACTGGAGTAAATATAAGTGTATGCTTGGGTTACGATGGTGTACAAAAAACGTACCTGGGCACACCGTCTGAGTATAGGTCAAGCTCATCCAAGTATTCTGCAGAGAATATTGCTGAGAAAAGTGTTTCTTCTTCATGTGCCGCCATTTGATGCATTGCAAATGACAGGACATTTACCTAGCTTATAAGAAGTTGAAATCTCATAGAAATGAAAAATAAAATGAGCTAACGAATGTAACCCGCTCCAAATATTTTAGTCATCAGCTAGAATCTGTGTTTATAGCTCTGCAGAACACTGCAGTTGGCGTGGCCAATTAAAAAAGAAATCCAAATAATACTGCGCTGCCAGCACCGCGAAAAGCACAATGGGAAAATAATAGTGAGCGACCTAACAATTCCTACAATTACTTGGAATGCAAAACCGAAGTTTGCCTGAACTTTATCGAAGTGGCCATCACCACAAGCTACACGTAGTACGTAGGACATATTCCCATCCTGTGTATAATGTTTTTCCTTTGCACCTTTTAACTGAAACTCTTAACCTTATAATGCGCATTACTGATCATGCAACTGCGCTGAAGTGTAGCAAATCGTTTGGTGCAGGTGCACGATAATGTAATTTATGGATGCATGATTTAAAAAGATCACATAGCAAATGCGCGGCTGTCAGAGACTATTCTCTATAGCATGTATTGACCCTGTATATTATAATAACTCGGATAAAACATTGAATAAGGAGCCGAGTCAGATTGCCTACAATATTGCGGGCTGCTTCCAAACACGAGACTGTTAAGCGGCTTTGAAATATAAAGAGCAAATCAGGTGTGCAGAGTCGGAAATGTAAGATATATTTGCAAAAGCTAAATGGCTTACACATTTCTGTCTTTAATTTTTTATATTCATATTTTGCTTTGTACGAGGAATTGAGGTGATCGTTATTACAGCTTTTGAGCTGGTAGGTCAGGGGCAAAAAAAATGAAAGCAACCGTAATATGTCAAGAGAGAATGATGCCATCTGGCTGCCCGACTATAGAACAATGCAAAATGCACCGAAACAAGCAGCAGCTATCTAGTTTATTGGCGGTTTAAGATAATGGCGGGTTATCTATAACCAACGCTCTTAACACAATGTGTACATACTGGATATAATTTTGTAAATTATGCTTTATATACTTCTCAATCTTCACAGGCGTTTCTGTCAAATTGATTCTGAATACAAAATTACTCTTTCTGTACAGGCAATCTCGCTCTTCGTATCTGCTATCGTTGTGTCCGCCTTTGCCGGTGAACTGGGAGGCTTCGGAGGTGGATACGGACTTGGCTACGGCGGTGGTCTTGGCTACGGTGATGGCCTCGGCTACGGTGGAGGTGTTGGCGTGGGAAGCAGTGTGACGCTACTGCGCGGCGGTCCTGGATTCTCCAGGGCAGTCGCCGGACCTGTCTTCGTCATCAGAACTATTCACCACGTGGACAAGGTTCACGGTGGAGGTGCCATCGTGGCTCACAGCGGACTCGGAGGCTACAGTGGTGGACTCGGATTCGGGGGAGGCCTTGGATATGGAGGAGACCTTAAGTACGGTGGTTACGGCCTCAAGGGATAGATGTGTGTCTCTGTGGGTTAGGGTGTAAGAATTTGTACAGTGGCAGTCTCGGCAGGGTGGTTTGCATTGAAGACGTCGACAAGATGCTTCGATATTCTCCTTCAACATGGTCATCAAGGTAACGCCAACAAGAAAGACTTCGGTCATCGTCATCGTATCATTCGAGTACGGCTCTGAGAACGGAATATCTCGCAATGTATCTGTGAGGAAAAGTTGAAATAAATGCTTTACTTGGAATATTTTCTGTTCCACAGGCGGCTCATCACTTGCTGAATCATGCAGCCTGGGTAGCCATTCAATCGCAATGCCCCGACGTTTGCGACGCTGCGGCTTGTTCTACGAGGAACGTACAATTTTATCTAAAATTGCGAATTAATAATTCGTTTTTCGTGCCGCGTTAGGCAAGTAGGTACTGCACTCGGTTTATTAAACCATGGACGAGGGATTCATCTCGCCCGTGGTGAATTCGTTTAGGTTGCGGTAAAAGACAGTAACGCCTGTGCCCCATGTCATGTCAGTGCATGTTATAGAACCCATGTTTATCGAAATTACCACATCCTTTCACTGTGGTGTCCTTTATATACTGCCTATGTAGTTTCATGAAGTTTAATCCCATATACTATATCATACCGTTCAATATTTTCCGTACCATACCGTTCAATATCATACCATACCACATTATGTCATGCTTTATCGCATCATAATGAATCCTTGTAGCATATGACACCTGAACTCTGCCTGGTGGTTTCCGAAAGGGCGCGTGAATCCGATTTTCCGAGGTTGTTTCCTAGTGAGTTTCTGAAGAGCCTCTAGGAGCACGTTTGAAATGTTCACTTGTTAAAAGAGCTGCTCGCGAGGAATGAGGAAAGCGGTCATAGAGGCGCCAAGCATTCTGTTATCTCCACATGTATTGCGTGGTGAGATTCAAGTCTGCGGGTATTCGCATGCTTTCTATTTACGCAAGACTGAGCGAGATAAGCATGAGTCGAAGATTTTTGCAAGAGAGAATGCCTCGCCTTTATTGAAAATTGCTCCCTAAATACGGAACAAGTATATCATCCGCAAAATTTGCGTGGTGTTTTTTGCCACAGAGAATATCTGCAAAACAACAGCTTTAGTATAACCCGCTTTCCTGGCTCCCAGAGAGAGCGTATTTTGCACCATCGCACTTCTACCATTACCTTCCCTTCTTCTCCTTGCTCCATCCCTAAATTTCCGGCATTAATGCGTTGACTTGCTCTCGGCGAATTAACAGGAATTTGTTATGCAAACTCTGTCTCCCTCGGACCTTGATAAAATGAATTTGAATTCTGGCCTCAAATAAAGTTTTCTCCTCCCCTTCATTCGGCTAGTAATGGCTTGTGTATAGGTAAGCCTCAGCTGCACTTGTGGACACAGTGTATTTTTTAAAAGTTCCTTATAACGCTTTTAGTTTGTGCATGTTTTTGATCACTTTGCAGTAAGTAGATAGGTACCTGAAAGTTTTGATATACTAAAAAAATCGATGATTTGTACTTTTATATAGCTATATTGATTATTTTCCGGCAGAAAATCACGCCAATGCTGCTAATAAAATAGGAGGTTGAACTGAGGCACTCATTTCATGTCTCTCAAAACTGGCCCTCTACGACATGCTGCAAATTACTCTGTAATCACTTTATAAAGGTGAATGGTGGGTTATCCTAACCTGAGACATCCATGTAAAAAATTTCCTTGACGCAATCAAAGTATGCCATTTAAAACGGCTGATATTCCTGGTATCTATACTTCCTTTTAGAACGGCAACTTTCTTAAACTACGCCACATTACGCATCCGCATACCGCGAAGAAATACCCGGCTGCAAAAAAGCACTCACGTCCACCAAGAACGCGCGACCGTTACGCCTTCTTTTCTACTACAAGCGCAGGTCGCGCACCGCTAGGCTGGTGGTCATTTAATTGCTATTTGGATGTCAGTGCTACTCTATGCAAAAAGGGCGAGCGCATTCCACGTTCCCGGAGCCTGAACTGAATATTTGTTTCCTCAGAGCGGATGTATGTGCGCAGCGCCCATCTCCAGTGCCGTGGCAGACGTGGGAGTCCTTGACTATCTGCTGTGAGCAGCTCAGATGTAATGTACTCGTAGTGTGCAAAGAACCGTCAGTGAAGCAAAATCTACCTGTCAAATGGTGACGGCAGATGACACAGCATGCGCCAGGGATACTGGGAGCGTTGCAGGGATATATTCAAGAAAGTCTTGTGTTTGGGTTAGTTGGTTCATGGTTCACATAAGATTACGGCGAAAGGACCGTGGCAAAAAGAGATACACAAGCGGCAGGACGAACGCTGGTCCAGTCCTTTGTGTGTCGCTTTTGTCGTCATCCTTAGCGCCGTATTCTGTTGCAGGGATTCAGCTGGATTTTTTTACCCCCAAAAGGTGACTAGGTTTGGACGTAACTCGGAATAGTTACTAACAAGCTAAAACCGTTCAAGAGATAAAACTTCCAAACATGTGACACAAGAAACGGTTTCTATTACGTGCATTTCACGCTAGAAGACGCAGAAAACATTCACTACAAAACAGACACTTTTGCAATCCAGGCATTGAATCCGCGAATGCCTCCCTACGAAACAATCCTCTTGTTCTCCGCTCCGATCTTCCCAGCTTGGCGCCCTCTGCCACCAGAATTACGTTTCCTGGTTCATTTGTGCACTTAGCCTCTCCCTTATAACATAAGAAGATTATATTAGATGTATTTTAAGACAGCTTGGGATGTTACGATCCTATCCCCAGGTGACATGCTGATGGTGCTCTCTTGAAGAAACGACGCTAGCATGTGTCCTAAATGTTCCAAGCCCGGTGCTGGCGACATTCTTCAACTAATTTGGTATGTCCCGGTGCAATGACCTGAAGAAGGCAGTACTGATAAAAGCGCAGCAAGTTCCTTAATTCATCAGCTACCGTCACGTGAGGTGCTCGCGCGCAGGTGTCGTATTTAATTTACTATGTCGTAGTGCCTATAGACAGATAATCAACTTGCTGCAGTGCTTTTGCAAATATTTTCACATCCGCTTCTTGCTTAGCCACCTGTACCAGCTGCACGCAGATGGCACAGCTAAGAAAAATAACCTAAAGCCAGTTTTGAAATAATTTATTCAACGGTGTCCTTACTTCCATCTAAATACTCTATTCATTCTCGGAGCAGCGTCACGCCATGCAACCAATGAAGAGAAAGCGGAGGGGGGGGTCACAAATTCTCTTTCAAACAAAAAAAAAAAAAGACTAAGCCAAAGAAACAGGTAAACAAGGAAAACACATGATAAGTGCCTAAGCTGCGTTCATAACCTTCTTTGGTTGAGCCAAATTGCTTGATTGCTTTTAGACTTTCAAGACTTTCCTTGTTTTTGCTATGATCACAAAATGTATATCGTTATTTCTTATGCCTTCATCGCCGAATTGTATTAGTCCCTGCGGATATTTTCAGATACACTCCGCAACTGTGTGTCATGCTATGCTCTACCAGTAATTGGGCGTGCAATATGCTTCGGGCAGCGTTTGTATGCCTAAATCAAGTATCGCTTCCTTTTGTTCTCCGGAAAGATTTCAATCGCTGCATTGGTAGAGAAGCATTAGGGTTTTCACTGCGATGTAAGTAGCAATGATGTGACATACCATATCATCTGTTTTGATGGTTGGTAGACGTCAGAGAGGGAGGTTTGCGACAAATAATATGAGGAGCATTGAAGTGTTTTCTGATCTATACTTTCTACTGAAAGTATACCATCTATTGCCTTCAGCTCTTGACGCTTCCTCTTGCGCTGTGAAAGGCGAGAGGCAGGCAGGTTTCCAAAACTCAATCGAAACTGCTATCGTGGACTAAAGAGAAGCCCTGAATTTGTGCAGCAGCAGTTTATTTGGCCAGGACACGAAGTGCGCGAGCCGAAAGCTTTCTTTCTGGTTTCCCACGGTGAAAGGACGTTAACGTGTTCTGCCTCCTGTTGTGATTGGATCTCAACGGGGTACAAAACGCATTTCTCATGGCCTTCAACTAAACTCGGGTCTCAAAACACAACCGTTAGAAAAGCCCAGCTCATAGCACTGTCATCTTTGTAACCGGAACGTTTACAGCGCAGGCACGAGTAATCCATCCTTGCTGCCTTAAATACGTCAACAGAAACTATGCCCCCTTGCGGAAGTATGGCGGGAATAAATTTGTTCAACCTCGGCCATCAGTGGAAGAAGGACGACAGTTATAACGGATGATATTTCTGTCCTCTTGCTTTTGTGACACCTTACATTGTGGTGTTTCCAAAAACCGGAACGATGGTTTGAAGCTTCTACCTTTAGCTGTGTCAGCTTGGCCATATTTTGATCGGAACACCAGCGCTGTTTCTTAACTCGTTCTCTACGTATTTTCATTAAAAAGTGTACAACCCTTTCTCCATCTCTGCAAACAAGCAAATACTCTTGCTGCTGTTATTATTTTGGTCTACTTGACACTAAATGTGTCTGAAATATGCCCAAACCATCTCTCAGTATTGCAGTTTGTCTAAACGCGTCCTCCACACTCATATTTCAGCATGTTCTCCGAAACCTTTCAGCGCTGAAGAATCTGTATCCACGCCCACTGACAGAGGAAAACATCCCCGAGAAGTTTAGCGGCGATCATCTCCGTTGAAGCCCTGCCAGGCACTCCTCCGTTTCCTAAAAGAGTAGGGCCAGCGTGACTGGATCAGACTTTACGGTGCATATTTCGCTTAGCGACTTCTTTTCCACTTTTACTCATTTTTCTTCTGCTTTATTCCTTTCCCCCCCCGTGCAGTGTGACAAAGTGGCTCCTTTTGTTGGTTTACCTCCCCGGATTTCCTGCTTCAAATTATCCTCTCCTTCCCGTTCATCTTCCCGTGAAAGTATCTATAGCAAAGGGCATCTCTATCAGAATATCTTTATAGACTATACATCAGCTCAAATGCGTCACGCTGGCCGTAACTCGTTGTACATTTAGCATGGCCGTCCTGCATGATGCTCGACTCACAACATGTCGACCAACATTAAAATTCTTGACTGTTAATACGATAACGGTCGCGTCATTGTTGCTGAGTACGGACAAAAAAATATATGTTCTGAAGGTGGCCGAGTCTATTATACTCCCAAAACACGCCGTTATTAGGCAAGGTATATATACTGATGTTCTCGGTATAGTAATTGATTAACTGGGTCAAGAGTTATTACCTGAGATGCAGCAATTATTGATCACAGTGCGACGAGTTTGCAATTAAACCACTTGAAGTGTTTCTAAAAAAAGTCAGCAGTATATGAGCGGAGCTGTCGCACTTAGCGTATCCGATTAGGTGTGCACAGAACGGAAGTGTAGCTGCCTTTATCAAGACGCACGTGAAATAGCACCGAAGATGTTTCGGAGAAAGGGTGATCAATGTAGTGCAGTCGTATATTTGGGGGAAATGTCAGTAAAAGCACAGGAGGCGGAAACGAACCACAGTACGTTAGAGCGGAGGAAGGAAATATCTGCTGTGGCACGGAGGGTGAGGAGCGTGGCATCACTAAAAGGAAATTCCAGGAATGGCGCCTGTAGAACGTTCTGGAAACGGCGTCATCACGTTCAAGGTGCGCTCCTCGCCTTGAATGCTTTGGCGCGGGGCTGAGAGCTTCAATCCACGTTGCTATGGCATTCTACGCACCAGGATCTAGACTCAATCGGGGTACGCCGAAGAAGGACTCCACGGCCGAAGAGGCTATAGAGTAGCTCGAAGTGTTGCTCGCCGTAACGGTGTCAGGAACCGAATGCGGAACCCTCTGTAGCAGCCCGCGCAACGTGCAGAAAGGATGACGGAGACGCAGAGAAAAATCGCGTTGTCTGTCCTTAGTCCTCCCAGTATGTTGCTGTCGCGCCACGCAAGACACCATGAACCAACTGAAGCCCAACAAGCAACTATTCTAGATCTTGAAGATATGCGTGGGCATAACTGAAATGCGTACTGAGGGAAATGTATATCACAGAGGGTGAATAAACAGAAAACAATTAGCTAAGCATTCAACCAAGCTTTCACCTTGTAGTTTTTAGAGCGTTCTCAGCACCCTCATAATTTGTTTTATCTACAATCCGGCGTTATTTCAGCCACGAGAAATCAGCACCAGTGTCCTTAAATAAAATGTTTCAAACAGTGACAGAAGGTTGCAATGACGCCACATACAACACTATAAGGTAACAATACCGCAGTTAGTATTTACAGTAATTTTTCTTGTACAAAGCGGTGAAGCGAATGAGTGCACAACCCAACGTGGCGAAATAGCGCATACAGATTGAATTGGGCGGCATAGTGTGCGGAACACGTCATCAGTGGACGGTACATTCCCACGGAGCTTCCTTAGGCTTAGTTTCACTTAATTTTAGGCTTAGTTTTGATTTTGTGCGGAAAAACGAGCACGCTTTTGTAAAATACGTTTTTTTTTTGTCGTTCATAAATGTAATGGTGTTGTCTTGGTCACAGCTGCTATGCCCCGATGGGCGTTACCTACCCAAAGGTGTTAATTGTGAAGATCATTAGTGGCTATTACCTAATTAGGCACGCCATTAGAATACTTTTAAGAGTGCTGTGCCTCCTCTGTGAATCTGGATCTGCAATTGTTTTAGTATCTTTATCTCCCTGTTTTTACTTATTTTGGCAGATGTCCGGTTTTGTTTTTAGGGTTTTTATTCCCAAAACGTCTCAGGCGGTGAGAGACGTCGCAATGGAGGACATTGGAAAGTTCAACCACCTGGGGCTATTTAGCCTGCACTGACATGGCACCGTACACGGAGGCCTTATGTTCTCGCCTCTATCGAAAAGCGGCTGTTGTGACCAGCACAGTCAGACTCAGAAGTGTTGACTGAAACACCAGATCGATGTAATCTTCACGGGAATAAAATTAGTTGATAATAAAATATATTCCTGGGTTCCATTCTTGCTTCTGTACCTTCTTCGCTGCCTTTATCTTTCCATTTTAAAAGGGATTGTGCAGGTATGTCTGAAATTTAATATGGATTACTAAGAAAAAGGCCTATAAATTCAATGGTACTGCTATTCTCAATAGGCAGTGTCTGAAAATTGTATTTGTTTCAAAGAACCTTTGTATTGTCACCTAGTGGTGACAATGCCATTTGAGACAAATATGGAGGCCTGAAATTCTCTTGAATAAACTCTTTTTTTACAAAAACAAAACAACTAAGAAAACGGCAGCGGTGATAGCAAAAGCGTGCTATGCTGTCATCGATGTACAAATACTTGTTGAAATCAGCCGTGTTCATATTAAAGTCGGCAAAGAAACATCTAGATGAAGCCTCTCGACGGTGCCTATACATATTCTGGAACACTGTAGCGACACATGGGAGTGGCCGCAATCTTCTGAATGCATCTCGACCCATCTTGAGCGACCAAAAAAAAAAAAAACAAACAAACACGATAAAGCTGCTTCTCGCGACAACCAGCATGAACAAACCAAGAGAACAGAATCGATCCGTGAAGTAGAATCAGTGATAAGGCCGCATGGCGCCGGCTGTCGAAAGAAAACAAATAAATATATGAAACTTCATTAGAACTTCCTGCTGGGCGAGTTGGTAGTTCATCTTGATGTAGGGTTTTTTTTTTTTACCGCAAACAAAGACAAAGATAAGAAAGGCGAGACGTACACACACAAGCGCTAAATAGCAACTGGTTCAGGATCCATTTCCACCTGCACTCTGTGACTTGTGCAACATGCCACCTGAGGGAAGCTAACTTCTTAACCACTCAGAGCTAGTCTTGAAAAAGGTGAATTTGCCGCCAAAGTTCCGAGCGCAGCAATCTGCACAGTCTTTTAACGTGCCCCCAAGAAGGTTTTACTGGGCCGAATGATGTGAATGCGCTCTTGATGTGTTCGCGCTAAAAAAAAACCCTGCCTCAAAATATATGAAAGGTTCTCGACAATATATAATGAGCTACAATAAAGGGCCTTTATTTTGAAGGTAGTTCATCTCCAAGTATCGAGGTAAAGTGATTTCATTTAATTTTCTCCAACTTTCCGCTGTTGCTGTTGCTGCAACTTTGCTGTTGCAGATAGTAGTCGGCTTATAATTGTTTCAATTTTTGTATTCTTCAATTGTTTTATTAAAGTCATTCAGCCCGATGGTTGTTGGAAGGCATATCATGGCGTCAAGTTCTAATAATCTAATAATCTCCTATTATAGACTGGGTATAACGCTGTGTTACATGGACGCCGGTTCGAGTCAATGGGAAACTCATTAAAACAAAAATGGAAGTCGGTTGCATTTCTGTGCACGCCGTAGTTACGCATAGCCATTTAACTTTGACCCTAAACTTCAATGTATCTGACTGATGTATTCCTCATGCGCCTGCGATTGGAACAGTGTTAGGGGCGTTAATAATAGCACTCCAGTAGGGATAAACACAGAGCCGGTATTGACAAGAGGAAAAAAAAGATTTTGACATTAAGGGACGTCGAGCAATTTTTTTTATATTATCCTAGTGGCTTTAATGACTGGAGTATGCGGAATAAAATCTAAAGCTTCTCATGTTTTATGGCAATATCATTAAAAAAGTAACGTAATTGCAGTGTATAGCGACATCGCCTTTAAAACTTCTGGCGATAGCACTGCCCTGGCGAATGGAGATGACGCCAAATTCCTGGAATGTAGGGTTCTCATAATGTCTCAAGGCAGAATGCCAAGCCTCTCTGCGGTGAATAAGTAAATTGATTCTCTCTCTCTCTCTCTATCGCTCTCTCGACAAGTATGAACCTCGGTACGTGCTGTATTAGCACGAACTTCTTTCCTTGTTTAAAAAATTGCTGAAAACGTCTCTATCTTTAGACGTGTGCCCAGTGCTCAATAGCTTCGACCTTTCCTCTCGATCGTCACCAGCAAGGACTTCACGAGGCCGGTACAGCATCCGTTTCCCGGTAGGGAACATCAAGACCTTAAGCACTCCAGGAATGGTGATAAAGCGTCACCAAATAAGTCTCTGCGCGTGAGTATGATTACATTCTTCATGGTATACCTCGTCATATGACTCGGATCCGAACACTTTGCTTCATTGCTGACCCTTCACGGCGAGTTAGATACTCGAGACAGGATGCTGCATTGTGCTGGCCTTCTGAAGTCGTAGATAGGGAAGACCGGGCTAGGGGCGGCGGGAAAAACTAAGCGCCTTTCGAAATAAAATTCTTGCTTTCATTACTTTGAACGTAAACACAATCTCCTGACAAATGATAATGAACAAAGTTTTCTATCGCAAAAGCTGAATCCAAAGTGCGAGCTCTAGCTCAATAGCAGCATGTCTTGTGCCCTCCGAATATCCACTAGAGGCACGTGCTGCTCATGAAGCCCGAAAGAGCCTTCCAATTAACGCTGCCACTGCAGAAAACTAGGTCGTCGGGGATTATTTTGGTGACCTAAAGCAAGATTATAGAACCCCACCGCCATTTTTGTCTACATTATTATAGATAAGGCCAGTTCTTCATCAAGGTACGATGATTGCTGCAAGAAAGCACATTCTGCCTGAAACAATTCATAACAGTTTGCATAATTTCTTTTTCATGATAGATAGAAAATAACAAGAGAGCTTCGGAGCCACATCGTGCGCCCTGAGCCTGAAGACGAGTGTAACTCCAAGGAATCTGTTATCTATTTTCAAGCGAGCAGTCATGAATGGGCCCTGCAATATCCCGGCTATAGGTAATAAAGCTCAGGAAAAAGTGTTTTCCATTTTGCTGAAGCATCTGAATCACAATTATATTTATGCTCATCTACATCATAATTGACGGGGTCACAAAAATTACACCACTTCCTTAAAACAAAGCCGTGGCGTAGTCACCTTTTATTGTTCACCTTTTGTGTCCTCTGTGGTCATTTCATCACGATAAATGTTATGAGATCGTTATTGCATCAAAAGACACTCAATGCCACGATATTATTTTCTATTTACTGATGCTTTTACCAAGTTCCTGCGCATGGTACGCAGTTGTTTTGTTTTTACATGACGTGTCCTATACACCAGGTAATTATTATTTCATGTACTATTTTCCAGCGTTTTGGTTTCTTCATTATTAATTTCCTAATTTTTCATTTTGAAGCAGCCTCAACAATTTTGATTACCATCGATCGGTGCAGTGTTATTTGCCTCTCCTGAAGCCTCTCTGTTGGCTTCTAATTGTTTTGTTATAGCTATAATAGTCTACGCTGGTTTTATATCGATCTTAAATGCATATTAAACATTAATTAAATATTATCAGTGAAAATTGAATTTTGATGCTTCAACTCTATATTCGCATTAGCTTCGTGGAATTAAAATGAATATTTCGCTCCTGTGTGCGCTGTGTACATGATATACAGGCGAATGCACAGTGCGAGACTCCAAACTTCCGTTAGTTAACACAAGAGGCGACCGGAAGCCTACTCCACGACCATTAAGTAACGCTAGAAGGGACCATAACCTTGCCCCACCCTGTCCGCGGCTGCCCTCCATACTCTCTCCAACGAAATTCTGAGCGAGAAAGAAAGCACGCTAATTTCCGTCCGAATTCCTCGGCGGCTTAAGACCGCAAAGCGGAAAACGACCTGCTTCCTTGGCCAATACAGCACAAAGTCTTAAATAGAAAACAAAGATCTGAGGAAGGGTAAGGGTATATAAGCAACCACCGTCCCACTCCGAGACATCATAACGTCTTAAAGAAGCAGCGCTCAGCCACTCCACAATGAAGCCACTGGTATGCGTTACCTATCTCTCCTAACAGATATTGGTTTAAGGGTATGCTTGGGATATGACGCAGTACGTAACACGTACCAGGTCGCAACGCCTTAATATAGGCCGAGCGCATCAAAATATTTTGCAGGAAACGGTGTTGAGAAAACTGTTCCTCCTTCATGTGCCATCATCAAATGCATTGAAAAGAATGCAGGATATTTACCTAGCTTTTAAGAAAAGGCATATACTCTTCTAGAGCTTATAGTCATTAGCTGCAAAATGTTCCAACACTCCGAAAGACCAGCAATAGTGGATGACGTAACAATTTCGATAGTTATTTAGAATTCTCAAATCATGCACAGCTTGCCAGAACTTTACGGAAGTGCCCATCTCCATAAACTATACGCTATAGCCGTATATTTCGACGTATAAAAATCCTCCTGCACATTTTAGAAGGAACACTTAACCTTATAATGCGCATAACGAATTATGCTATTCTGTTGAAGCGTATAAAATCATTAGGTGGAGGCAAAGTAATGAAATTTATGAATGTACGATTTAATTAATAACAAATCAAGTGCGTGACTTTCGAAACCTATTCTCCATCACGTGTATTGACACTGTATATTTTAATAACCTGGCTAAAGTCTTGAACAAGGGGCTCAGTCAAATAGCTCGCGATATTGCGAGCTGCTTTCAAAGTCACGGCAGTTCTGTGACTCCGAAATATAGACAGCAAATCAGGTGTGCAGCTTCAAAAAGTTCGGATATATTAGCTAAAGCAGAATGGCTTATACACTTGTCGAATTTCTTTTATTCACATTTTGCTATCTACAAGAAATTCAGCCAATCTTTCTCATAAATTGCGGAGCTGTTGTGTAGACGGCGAAAGAACTGACCACAACCGTAACATATGTAGAGAGACACTGCCACCTGGCTGCCTATACCTCGCAATCATACAAAATGCACAAAAAATGCATATATCCGGATTTTCAAGTGTCTAAAATGTTGGATGTTGCCTTTAACTAACACTTTTAAAACAATGTGTATACTATTGGCTTTTATCGTCTACATTTTGCTTGATATACATCTGAATTTTAAGATCCTGTTTAGTCAAATTGCTACTATATCCCGAATTACGCTTTCTACACAGACAATCTCGCTCTTCGTGTCTGCCTTCGTGGTTTGCGCCATTGCTGGCGAACTGGGAGGCTACGGAGGTGGATACGTACTTGGCTACGGCGGTGGTCTTGGTTACGGTGGTGGCCTCGGATACGGTGGAGGTGTTGGCGTGGGAAGCAGTGTGACGCTACTGCGCGGCGGTTCCGGATTCTCCAGGGCAGTGGCCGGACCTGTCTTCGTCGTCAGAACGATTCACCACGTGGACAAGGTTCACGGAGGAGGTGCCATCGTAGCCCACAGCGGACTTGGAGGCCACGGGGGTGGACTCGGATTCGGTGGAGGCCTTGGATACGGAGGAGGCCTCAAGTACGGTGGTTACGGCCACAGGGGATAGGTGTGCGTGTCTGTGTGTTAGGGTGCACGAATTTGTGCTGCGGAAGTATGGGCAGTGTGTTTTCAATTGAAGACGTCGACAAGAGGCTGCGATATTCTACATGAAGCTGATTACCACGTCAACCGGAAAAATAAATGGCTTTCGTCATCGTCATCGTATCGTCTGCCTGCGGCTGGTCAGAAGAAAAGCCTTTCTTGCAATCTGTCCGCAAGAAAAAATTTAAATAAATGGTTTACTTCGACTTTTTTCTGCTGTACAAAGAATCGATTAAGGACTGTTGAAGGAAGTTCTCAGCCTAGGCTTCTACCTTTCAGGAAATGCAAAGGCAGTTGCCACTGATAATGAGAGAGGGGAGGAGAACGTCACACGGATTTGTTATGCGTAATATAATAATCGAATATATATTTATGTGGAGTTACGTCGGCATGACGTAAGAATGAGATGAAAGTAACGAGCAATAGATCACACATACCATGAGGCCCCGGGTGCTGGCGTATACATGGCCGCTTCTACTTGTCGTACGCGCCTGCACCACTTGCAGAATCCTGAAGCCTTGGTAGCCATCTAGTCTCATCGAGCCGAACTTTGCAAATCCCTGCGTTTTCGATCAACGTAGTATAAGTGGATCTGAAATGGTGAAATAATAATAATAATAATAATAATAATAATAATAATAATAATAATAATAATAATAATAATAATAATAATAATAATAATAATAATAATAATAATAATAATAATAATAATAATATTAATAATAATAATAATAATAATAATAATAATAATAATAATAATAATAATAATAATAATAATAATAATAATAATAATAATAATAATAATAATAATAATAATAATAATAATAATAATAATCAATCAATTAATCAATCAATCAATCAATAATAATAATAATCAGCAGCAGCAGCAGCAGCAGCAGCAGCCTGATTATACCCACTGCAGGGCAAAGGCCTCTCCCATATTTCTCCAATTAACCCGGTTCTGTGCTTGCTGCGTCCACTTGACCCCTGCGAGCTTCTTAATCTCATCCGCCCAACTAACTTTCTGCCGCCCCCTGCTACGCTTTCCTTCCCTTGGAATTCAGTTTGAATCCATAATAGGTCTCTTATCGCGTTAGCCAAGTGGATACTGCACTAAGTTTCTAAGCCCATAAAGGTGGGACTGATCTGGACCGCGGTGAACGCGTGGTTTAAGTGAAAGACATGAACGACTACCTGTGCAACATGTCCTATCATTGCATGTTAAAGTATCCTAGTTTATAGAAATTACCAGACCCTTTCACTATGGCACTCCTTATATATGGCCGGTGTAGCTTTATAATGTTGAACCCCATATACTGCTCCAATCCCTTCCATTTTTGCCATACCATACCACTCAGTATCATGCCATACCCCACCACGTCACATTATGCCACATCATAATGAATCCTAATATGATATCCCACGTGAACTCTGGTCTTTTGGGGAAGGGGCCATGAATCCGACTTTTCTGGGTCACGGTTGTTTCCTAATGAATTTCCGAACAGCGTCAAGAAGCATTTTTATAATGAGTACATCTGCTGCACGCGAAAGATTAGGCAAGTGTTCATGCGGACACAATACATTTTAGCCTGCGGGTGTTCGCGTGCTTTGCGCATGTAACTGAGCGAGATGAGCATAAATTAGCCAAACAGATTTTATAACCACAAGGAAGAACTCCTCGCCTTAATTGAACAACATTGCTACCTAAAAAAGAGGCAACGCTATAATTCGCAAATCTTTCGTGCTTTATTTGCCACAACAAATATCTGGAAAATAACGGCGTACTTCATCTCGCATTTATCGCTCTTAGAGAGCACTTATACGCACTATCATTTCTCTGCCGCTACTCACACTTGTTTCTCTTGCTCCCTCCCTAAAGTTCCTGCCGGAATGTGTTAACTTGTCTGGGCGAATTAATAACAGGCTTTTGTTATGCAAACGCTGTTTATCATGGACCTTGATACAATGACCTTGAATGCTGGCCTCGAATACAATTTTTCTCCTCCTCTCCGCTCAGGTAGCAATTGCTTCCGTACAGCTAAAGCTGGGCTGCACTGGTTGACATGTACTATATATTTTAGGTTTCTTATGGGGTGTTTAAATTGTGCGTGTTTTTATGTCAGTTTCCAGAAAACAGATAAGTGCTTGAGCATTTTCGTTCGTAAAGATTCAATGATTTGCCCCTTTCTCCCATTATTGATGTTTATTCCGGAGCAAACGCAGCCTGTGCTACTTTAAAATTGCAGGTGCAACTGAGCAGCTTATTTCTAGTCGCTCAACACGAACCGTCTACGTTATGCTGCAAATAGCTCTTTGATGACCTCAATGATGTGAAGGATGGTTTAGCTTAACCTGAGACGTCCACGTAAAATACTTTTCTTGGCGCTACCAAAGTATACGAGTGTAAATGACTGGTATCAACTGTATGTATGCTTTCTTTCAGAGCGAAAAGGTTTATACTAAACTCAATCACGGTAGGCCTCTACACCCCGTAAAGGAACCGCCCGGCTGCAAAGTACCGCTCACGTTCTCCAAGCCCTCAGGACCGTTACACCTTATTTCTGGCTACAAGCGCTCGTCGGGCACTGCTAGGCTGGTGGTGATTTGATTGCTAGTTAGACTCCACTGCTAGTTTATGTGAAATGGGTGAGCGCATCCCATGTTCCCCAAGGTTGTATTGAGTATTTGGTTTCTCAGAGCGGATGTATGCACGTGGCGCCATTCTCCGGTGCCGTGGCAGACGCAGGAGCTCCTGATCATCTGTTGTGAGCAGCAACCGATGCATTGCGCTCGTAGTGTGCAAATAGTTGTCTGTAAAGCAAAATCTGTCTGTGGGCGCTGCAAGAGGCTCCGCAGCTGAACCAAAGAGAGCCGCCAGATGGACACAGCATGCGATAGAGACCGTCAGTAGCATTGCAAAAATACCGTTCAGAAACTGTTGTTTGAGGCAGTTGGTTCCTTATCCACAAAAGAATACGGTGCGAAGGACGAGGACAAAAGAAATAGACAAACTATAGTACCAACGCTTGTCCTGTGCTCCCAATATACGACAACCGAAATGCTTTCACGTGCATTTCACCCAAGAAGGCGCGCAAATTATTGACTAGAGAAGACCAGACGCTCTAACAATGCAGGCATCGAAACCGAATGCCTCCTAAACTAGCCACCCTTTTGACCTCCTCTCCACACCTCCCAGCTTGGCGCCCTCTGCAATCAAAATTACGTTTCCTGGTTCCCTCGTGCACTTAGTCTGTCCCTCATAACATAAGCAGATTATATCACATGTCGTTTGGGAAGGCTTGGGTTGACACCATCATAACTACCAGGTGACATGTTGACGGGCCTTCTTGAAGAAACAACGCTAGCACTTGTCCTAAATGTTCTAATCCCGCCGCTGGCGACGTTCCTGAAAATAAGGGGGGTGGGGCATGTCTCGGAGCAATGTCTTCAAAAAGGCAGTACTGTTAGAAGCAACGCGGCAAGTCGCTTCAACTGCCGTCGTGTGAGTTGCTCGCGAGCAGGGGTCTTTTTTCTTTCCCCGTGTTATTGTACTTTGACCGAGAACTAACTTCTTGGAGTGTTTTGGCCATTGTGGTCACGTCCACTTCTTGCCTGTTTACCTGTGCCAGCCGCACGTAGGTGGCACAGCAGAGAAAAAAATCCTCAAGCCAGTTTCGGAACAATTTATTCTACGTGGTCATAACATCGATGCACATTTTCTACTCATTATCGGAGGAGCGTAGCGGCAGGCAACCGATATAGAGAAACAATATTCGTTACACGCCTTCTCTAAATCCTTTAGAAGGACTAAACCAAAATAATAACTAAACAAAGGTAAAGCACGCTAAGTATCTAAGAGCGTTAATAAATTGTATTAGTTGAGTCACATTGTGGGATTGATTGCTTCATGACTTTTCCAGAGTTTTCTTTGTTTACATTGTGATCACCGATTGTATATCATGATTTGTTATACCTTTATAGCCGAATTGAATTAGACCCCGCGGAAAGTTTGCGATATGGTCTGAAATCATATGTCATGCTATGCCCTACTAGTACACCGGTAGAAGCATTAGGTTGTTCACTGGAGCGTGAGTAACAATGTAGCAACATATCATATCCCCTATTTTCATGGTTTCTGGACGCCAGGAAGGGCAGTACGCCACAATCTAGAATGTTGAAGTGTTTGCTGATCTACACTTCTCAAAGAGAGCAGCACCTATTGCCTTCAGTTCCTACCCCTTCTTAACACAGTGTGCAAGAAAAAGGTATGATAGTTTTTCAAAAATTAATAGATGAAACTGGTGTCGTGGGTAAAAAAGGTCCAAAGTTGGGCAGCAGCCATTCATTCTGCCATGACACAAAGTGGGCGTGTCGAAAGCCTTCCTTCTGGATGATTTCCACGGTGAAAGGTCGCGTGTGTTCTGCCCCTTCTTTCGATTAGATCTCGACGGGGTGCAAAACGAATTTCTCATGGCGCTCAACCAAACTGGTGTCTGAAAACACAACCAGTAGTGAATTCCAGTTCATAACACTGTCATCGTTTTAACCAGAAAAATTAAAGCATGGACGAGTAATACGTGCTTGCTGCCTTAAATAAGTCAACAGAAACTGCACCGTCAATTCACATTGCTATGGCTGGTTACCCACTAGGCTCTAGTCTTAGGCGGGGTACGCCGAAGAAAGACGCTACGTACGGCAGAAGGGGCTAGAACAGCTCGAAATGTCGCTCGCTGTAAGGCCGTCAGGAAGTTAATGTCAAACCTTGCGTAGCAGCGCGAACAATATGCGGAAAGAACGATTGAGACACAGTGAAAAGGTCTCTGTGTCCGTCGCAGTCCGTCGCTTCTACGCAAGATACCATGAGTCTATTTAGCCCAACAAGCAACTATTCTGGATGTGGAAGTTATGTACGAGCATTACTAGAGTGCGTACTGGAGAAGATGTATTTCACAGAATGTGAATAAAGAAGAAAACAATTAATTCAATATCCAACAAGACCCTCATCTCAAAATTAAAAATAGACTGCTCAGCCTTATCACAATCTGTTTTATTTACAATCCGGCCTTGTTTCAGCCGCGAGAAATCACAAACCAGCGTCCCTAAATAAAATGTTTCCCCCAGTAACAGAAGACTGCAATGACACAACATTCAACACTGCAAAATAACGATAACACGGTTAGGATTTAGTGTCAATTTTCTCACATTGAGTGTGGAAACGAAAGAGTGTACAGCATTATGTGGCGAAATAGCGCATGCAGTTCGAATTGGGTGGCATAGTTTGCACAACACGTCATCAGCGAACGTCATATTTCTACGAAGCTCCTTTTGGCTTAGCTTACCTTACTTTGATTTTGTGCGGAAAAACGAGCTGGCGTTTGTAAAAAACGTTTTTCTTCGTTCATAACTATAATGATGTTTTCTTGGCCAAGGCTGCTATGCCCATAGCTACCCAACGGTGATAATTGTGAAGATTATTAGTGGCTTTTACTTATTTAGCACGCCATTACAAGAATTCAGAGTGCTGTGCATCAGCCGTGAATTTAGTATTTAGTAAATGTATTTAGTATTTTATCTCCGTTTTTACTAATTATTCGAGATGCTTGGTTTTGTTTGCGGGGTTTTCAATCTCAAAGCGTCTCACACAGTGACAGTTGTCGCAGTGGAGGACTCCAAACATTTCGACCGCCTGGGCTTCTTCAACCTGCACAGGCATCGCGCCTTATGCGCATGGGGGCCTTATGCTTTTCGCCTCCATCCAAAAACGGCTTCTGTGGCCGGGAAGGTCAGACTCAGAAGTGTTGACTGAAAGACCAGGTGGACTAAATCATGACGGGAATAAAATCAATTCATGGTCGAATATATTTGTGCGTTCCATTCTTGCTTCTTTACCTTTTACGCTGCCTTGATATTTCCCTTTTTAAAAGAGATGGTGTTTAAGTATATCTGAAATTTAAGATAAAAAACTAAAGAAAGAGGCCTGTGAATTCAAAGGTGCTGCGGTTCTCAATCGGCCGTGTGACATAAAACAATTTCTAAGATACTTAAGGTTCTTCATGCGTATTTGATGCTAGAGCAATGGACTCTTTTTGTTGCGTGAAAATAATCTGTGTTTTAAAGAACCTTTATATTGTCCCGTAGTGTGGCAATGCCACTGGCGACAAATTTGGAGGCCTGAAGTTCACTGAAATAAACCCTTTATTGGGGCTTAATTCCGCGCACAAAAAAAAAACAACAACAAAAACTAATCAATCGGTGGTGGCGATAGCAACACGCGTGCTCGGCGGTCGTCGATCCACGAATGCCGATCGCAATTAGCAGTGCTCAATTTAGAGCTGGTCAAAAAACAGTGGCCCTGAAGGTCTGATCACGGGAGTCTTGCATCGGTGACACTCACGGCATATTTTCACGTAATGAAATTCGTTGGTAGGCAACCACGGCCAGTATAGTTCTGGATTCGCTGCAACGTACGCGCTAACCCGAGATTCTCTGCTGTGGGCTCATTGTGCAACGCCTGCAGAATTTCCTGCCGGAGGCTTTCAGGCACTACAAGGTTCTCACAATTCTTCACAAGGATGCCATTGCTTATTATGAACGACTACAAATGACTCTTGAATACAGCAGGAAGGGAACTGTTTTATATTGCAGGTAATCGGCTGTGTCTTTCAGCTCAGTGTCTGATCGCTGTTGGTGCACGAAACTGCTAGCGCTTACTAGTCCCAAACAGACGCCGTCGTCGACCTCTTTGAGGGGGGCGTCAAACGGGGCTCATCCACACAAAAAAAATAAGCAATCGGTGGCAGCGATAGCAATAAGCTTGCTCGGAGGTCATCGATATAGGAATGCCCTTTGTTGTCAGCAGTTCCTGTAGTGTCCTCTTTCATGTCTGTGTCGCGCTGAATGCCCCGTTATCATGGCTGAATTTAAATTCGGCTAAGAACCATCTAAATAAAGCCTCAGACGGTGCCTAGCATAACCTGGAACATTGTAGTAACACACGCGAGTGGCCGGAATCTTCTAGAAAGATCTCGACCCATCTTTCGCGACAAAGAAAACGATAAAGCTGCGTCTCGCCACAACGAGCATGAACAAACAAAGCATATAGAATCGATCCATGCGCTTGAATCCCAGTGATAAGGCCGCATGCCGGCGGCTGCCGAAAAACAAAAAACAAATAAATAGTTGAATTGTTTGCGACAATATCCAATGAGCTGCATTAAACAGCTTTTATTTCGATGGTCGTTCACCATAAAACATTGAGGTAAAAGGGGCACTTGTAAGCCGTTGCAGGTAGAAGTTGGCTATAATTAATGCAATTTGTGATTTCTTCAAATATTTCATTCTAGCCATTGTGGCCGATAGTTGTTAGATACTTTATTGCGTCAGGTTTCAACCCGAAGGGCTTCGAATAATTTCCCATTTAACACTTGGGTGAATACAGTGCTATGGAAGCGGGCTCGAGGCGATAGGAAACTTATTATCAAAATGAAAAAGTAAGTTGATTGTATTTTGTGCACGCCGTAGTTATGCAAACCCATTTAACATTGCCGCTAAACTTGAAAATATGTGACTGATGTATCCCTCATGCGCCTGCCATTGGAACAGAGATAACGGTGTTAATAATAGCGCTCCATTAAGGACAAGCGCAGCGCCGAATGTGAAGAGCGGAATAAGATTTTACGTTAAGGGGTGGTTGAACAATTTATCATCCTACTAACTTGAATGACTCGAGCCTGCAGAATGGAAGGTTAAGCTTCCTATGTTTGATGACAATAACATTCAAAAGATACGTAACTATACTAAATAAAGCGACGTCGTATTCTGGACGGTGCTGCACTAGCGGCCGATATGGGTGATGGCACCAAATTTCTAGAATGTCGGGTTTCCGCGATACCTCGCTGCAGAATGCCAAGCCTCGCTGTGCTGAAGAAATAAAGTGATTCTCTCTTTCTGGGTCTCTCGACGAGCAGTTCCATCAACTTCGGCACATGCTCTGTTAGCACAAACTTGTTTCCTGCTTGCAAATATTTTTGCAAACGTTTATGTCTCCAGCAGTGTGCCCACTGCTCACTAGCTGGGAACTTACCTTGATCGTCACCAGTAAAGATTTAACAAAACCGGCACTGCACTCGTTTTCCAGTAGGGAACATCAGGACCTTAACTACTACAGCAATGAAGGTAAAGATTCAGCAAAGGAATCTCTGCGCGCGGGTATGATTGCACGTTACAGGGGACATCTCCTCATATGACTCAGACCCGCACACTTTCCGTCATTTGCTAACCCTTCACGGGGAGTCCCATATTCGGGACAGGCTGCTGCATTGAATTGGCCCGCTGAAGTTGTAGATGCTGAAACCTTCGCAAAGGGCGGCGGGTAAAACAAAGCGCATTTTGAAATGAAATTTTTAACAAGGAACCAATAAACTTGCTTTCAAAACTTTGAACGTAAATAAATACAATCTCGTGATAAATGATAATGTAGCAATTTTGGTGTCGTAAAATTCTAAACTCAAGACACGCAGTGCAGTTAAACAAAGTTTTGTGCATATGATATGAAATTAAAAAAGAAAACGGCAGCTCAAGCTAAGCAGCAGTACTTCGTGTGCCCTCCAAAACTTCCGCTTAGAGCCCGCTATGTTCTAAAATCCCGAAAGAGCCTAACAATGTATGCTACCCCAGAAGAAAAGTGGCTTGTTGGGAAATTGTTTTGGTGGCCTAAAGCAATCTTGTGGAACCTCGCTGTTATTGTCTATATAATTAAAGGTGTGAACATTGCTTCATCTAAGTGGTATATTTCTTGCAAGAAAGCATCTTCGGCCTCAAACAATCCAAATATTTTGTGTAATTTCTTCAGCGCAAGAAGAATGATTTACCAGACGAGAAGCTTCAGCGCCACATCATGCGACCTGAGCCTGCCCTTGAGTGTAACTTATGGTAATGTATTCTACTTTTCGTGCGAACATTTCGGAATGCGCGCTGCAGTTTTTCGGCTTTAGCTAGTAAAGCCCAAGCAAAAATGTTATTTTGTTTTTAATTGTGCCTAAACATAAGTATATTTATTGATGATCATCATCGCCATAATTAACGGGCTCACAAAAATTACATCGTTTTTTTTTTTCAAACAAGGCCTTGACGTGGCTAATAAACTTTGTTTCCTTTTACGTCCGCTGTGGCTATTTAATGACGGGAAATGTCCTGACATCATTACTAGATCAAACGACATTCAATACCACGATGTCATTTTTTAGTTCTTTGCTGATGCCTGTAATAAATCACTCCGCAGGATATGCATTTGTTTCCTTTTGCCTGACGTACCCTATAGACTGAATAGTTAATTATTTTTTCTTCAGAAATTTGTTAGTACTTTATTTTCTCCATAATTCATTTCCTGCTTTTTCCGTCTGACGCTGCATTAACAATTTTGCCTGCCACCAAGCCACACTGTTATTCGCCTTATTTCTAGCCTCTAACTATAGGCTCCTTAATTGCTTCTTTATCGCTATTATCAGGCGATCCTAGTTTTATATCAACCTCTAATGCATAATCAATAAGGTAAACAACATTATCGGTAAGAATTAAATTTAGATGTTTTAACTGCATATTTGCATCAACTGTGTGAAACTAAAATGAATATTTAGCTCTAGTGTGGGACCGTGTATGATCTGTTTTACAGGCTTGAACACACAGTACAAGACCTTAAAATTCCGTTTGGCAACACAAGGGGCAAAAAGAAGCGTACCTCGCCCAGTTCGTCGCGCGGTATATACTCTCTCCACCGAATATTCGAGCGAGGGAGAAGGTTGGCTAATTTCCCTCCGAATTCTTCGGCGGCTCTAAGAGACGGCAAAGCGGAAAACGACCTCTTTCCTTGGCCAATGCAGCACAAAGATTTAACTAAAAAACAAAGGTCTGAGGAAGGGTAAGGGTATATAAACAACCACCGGCCCACTGCGAGACACCATATCGTCGAGAGGAAGCAGCGCTCAACAACTTCACCATGAAGCCAGTGGTACGCTTTACCTTGCTCTTGCAACTTGAGTATTTTGAAGCGTACGCTTGTGTTACGACGGAGTTCCTAAACCATATCCGGTTGCATCGTCTTAATTTAAGTCGAACGTATCAAAATATTCTGCAGGAATATGTGCAGAGAAAACTGTTTTTCCTTTATGTGCCATCATAAAATGCATTGCAAAGGACGTAGGATATTTCCTTAGCTTATAAGAAGACGTAAATACTCTTCAATCTCGAGCTTCTAGTCATTTGCTGGAAACTTTGTTTCAACGCTGCGGAAGACCAGCTGTAGTGGGCGACATAACAGTTCCGACAGTTACTTAGAATAACAAGACCACGGCTTGCCCGAACTTCAATGAAGCGGACATCGCCACAAACTATAAGCTAAGACCGCGTCTAATTCGGCGTCTAAATATTTCTTCTCTGCCCCTTATAGCTGTGTTACTCAACCTTAAAATGTGCATTACGGATAGTTCTATTTTGTTGAAACGTAGAAAATTGTTAGGCGGAGGTAAAGTAGTGACATTTATTGGTGCATGGCTTAATTCATGACAAAGCAAGTGCGTGGTTTTCGGAACCTATTCTTCATCTCATGTATTGACCCTCCATATTCTAATAACATGGTTAAAGTCTTGAACAAGGGGCTGAGTCGAGTAGCTCGGATACTTCGAGCTGACTCCAAACACATGACAGTTCAGCGACAGTAAATTATCAAGAGTAAATCTGGTGTGTAGCTTCAGAAATTTTGGATATATTAGCAAAATCAAAATGGCCTGTACATTTCACTCTAATTTTTTATATCCATATTTTGCTATGTACTATTGGAATTCAGCTAATCAGTCTGATAGCTGGGGAGCTGACGTGTAAGGGCTGAAAGAACTTACCTCCACCATAATATGTTTAGAGATAATGGCTTATAGTAGCCCATCCAAGGAACCATAAAAATGCACCGCAACATGCGTTATCGATCTAGTTTTCAACTGTTCAAAATGTTGGCATGTTGTTTTTAACCAACACAGTGCGAACTATTGGCTTTTGTTGTCTACATTTTGCTTGATATACATCTGAATTTTAAGATCCTGTTTAGTCAAATTGCTACTATATCCCGAATTACGCTTTCTACACAGACAATCTCCCTCTTCGTATCTGCTATCGTTGTTTCCGCCATTGCCGGCGGACTGGGAGGCTACGGAGGCGGATATGGACTAGGCTACGGCGGTGGTCTTGGTTACGGTGGTGGCCTTGGCTACGGTGGAGGTGTTGGTGTGGGAAGCAGTGTGACGCTACTGCGCGGTGGTCCTGGCTTCTCCAGAGCAGTGGCCGGACCTGTCTTCGTCGTCAGAACGATCCACCACGTAGACAAGGTTCACGGAGGAGGTGCCATCGTGGCCCACAGTGGACTCGGAGGCTACGGAGGTGGACTCGGATTTGGTGCAGGCCTTGGATACGGAGGAGGCCTGAAGTACGGCGGTTACGGCTTCAAGGGATAGATGTCTGTCTCTGTGTGTTAAGGTTGCACGAATGTGTGCCGTGGCAGTCTGGACAGTGTGTTTTCGATTGAAGACGTCGACAAGAAGCTTCGATATTCTCTTTGAAGCTGGTCACTAAGGCAACTGCAATGAGAAAGGGCTTTCGTCATCATCATTGTATCGTCTGCTGGCCAGAAGAAGGGCGTTTCTCGCAATGTGTCCGCAAGGAAAAATAAATGTTTTACTTCGAATATTTTCTGCTCTACAGCGGGCTCACCACTTTCTGAAGCATGCAGCCTGGGTAGCTATTTAGTCGCATCGCACCGATGTTTGCAAGTTACGGTTTTTTTTTAGCGAAAAATCGTTAATTGATCTGAATTGGCGAATGAATAACAGGTCTCTCATGCCGCTTGAGCCAAGCGGATAGTGCGCTCGCTATCGCAGCCCGTGGACGTGGGAGTGATCTTGGCCGTGGTTAACGCGTTTAGGTTGTATTGAAAGACAGTGACTCCTGTGCCTGTGCAACAAGTCACGTCAGTGAACGTTAAAGAACCCCAGTTTGTGGAAAAAGTAGATCCTGCCTCTATGGCGTCATTTATATACTGTCTATGTAGCTTTATAAAGCTTAACCCCATATCATAAATGCCATACCATACCCATACCATACCATACCATACCATACCATACCATACCATACCATACCATACCATACCATACCATACCATACCATACCATACCATACCATACCATACCATACCATGCCATACCATACCATACCATACCATACCATACCATACCATACCATACCATACCATACCATACCATACCATACCATACCATATAATACTATACTATACCATACCACGTCACATCATAATGAATCCTTGTGGTATATAACACCTGAACTCTGGTAGTTTGTGAAAGGGCGCGTGAATCAGACTTTTCGAGATTGTTTCCTAGTGAATTTCCGGAGGGCCTCCAGAATCGCGCCAAAAATGAGCACTTGTTACAAGTGCTGCTCGCGAGGGATGAGAAAAGAGGTCATGGAAACACAAAAAATTCTTTAATCTCACCATGTAATGCTTGGTGACTCACCATGCATTACATGTTGTGACTGCATGGTGAGATAGCATTACAATCTCACCATCTAATGTATGGTGAGGTTAAATAACGCCTGTGGGTGCTTACACGCTTTCTGTATCAAGCAAGTAACTGAGCGAGTTAAGCATTAATTAGGCAAGGAGATTTATAACCACAAGGAGAATGCCTTGGTTTAATTGAACAATATTGCTATTTAAAAACTTGACAACCATATCATCCGCAAAATTGGCGTGCTTTTGTTTGCCACAACAAATATCTGGAAAATAACGGTTTAGTATAACTCGCTTTCCTGGCTCTCGGAGAGAACCTGTATTGCACTATCGTAGTTCTATCATTATCTTCCTTCGTTTTCTTGCTCCCTGTCTACATTTCCTGCAGTAAAGCGTTAACTTGGTCTCGGTAAATTAACAACATGCATTTGTTGCGCAAGGGCTTTTTATCACGGACCTTGATACAGTGGCCTTGGATGCTGGCCTCGAATACATTTCCCCTCCTTCTCCTCCCCCTTCCTGTCTCTCAAAACGAACCCTCTACATCATACTGCAAATGGCTCCGTATTCACTTTATGGACTTCAGAGGCGGTTTATCCTTGCGTAAGGCATCCATGTAAAATATTTGTCTTGGCGCTGTCAAAGTGTGCAGGTGTAAATGGCTGGTATCAACGGTTTGTATGCTTCCTTTCAGAGCGAAAAGGTTTATAGTAGACGCAACCACGATAGACATCCACACCTCGCAAAGGAACCACCCGGCTGCAAAGTAGCACTCACGTTCTCCAAGCCATCATGACTGTTACGCCCTCTTTCCGGCTATAAGCGCTGGCCTTGCACCGCTAGGCTGGCGGTGATTTCATTGCTAGATGGACACCACTGCTAGCCTACGTGAAAACGGCAAGCACATGGCACGTTCTCGAAGCCTGTACTGAATATTTGGTTCCTTCGAGCGGATGTATGCGCGTAGCGCCCATTTCTGGTGCCATGTCAGATGTGTAAGCTCCTGATCATCTGCGGTGAGTAGGTCAGATGCAATGTGCTCATAGTGTGCAAAGTAGCGTCTGTGAAGCAAAATCTGCCGTGCGCGGGACGAAAGGTTTCACAGCCTAACAAAACAGCGTCACCAGATGGACACGTACAGCATGCATCAGGAACTGTCGAGAGCGTTGAAGCTATAGATTCAATAACTCTTGCGTGGGTTAGTTTGTTCCAGATTCACAAAAGAATACGGGGCGCGAAGGCTGACGACAATCGAGATGCACGAACGACAGGACAAGTGCCTGTCCTGTACTCTGTGTGTCTCTTTGGTCCTTTCCATCGCGCTGTATTCTGTTGCAGGGATGCTGCTGGATTTTCTTACCCCTTGATGGTGACCAGGTTTTGATGTAACTGAGAACAGTTACTAGCAGGTTAAAAGCATTCAAGATCTACAAGCTCCAAATATATGACGAAGGAAACGGTTTTAGATACATTTGACGCCAGTAGACGCCGGAAGCATTGATTACAGAAGCGCAGGCTCCCTTACAATCGAAATATCGAATCCGAACGTCTCTTTAACTAGCCACTCTTTTGACCTCCACTCCGCTCTTCCCAACTTTGTAGTCTCTGCAATCAGAATTACTTTTCCTGGCTCCCTCGTGCACTTAGGCTCTCCCTCATAACATAAGCAGATTATATTATAGATGTTGTCTTGAAGGGCTTGGGCTGCTGCGATCATAAACCCTAGGTGACATGTTGATGGTGCCCTGTTGTAGAAACGACGCTAGCACGTGTCCTATACGTTCCAAGCCCGCCGCTTTCGACCATGCTTAATTACTGCGGACGTGCCCCGGAGCATTGCCTTCAATAAGACAAAACTGTTAGAAGGATGGCAAGTCGCTCAATTCCTCAACTACCCTCATACGAGGGGCTCGCGTGCATGACTCTTATTTATTTTACCGTGTTAAATAGGACTGACGTTGTGAAATACAGTGTAGCTGCCATGCGCTGAAGCGTATAGATGAATGCCCAATGACAGAAATCAAGATTCTAGGCCACTGGCCGCGGGATCGTCTGCGGTGAAGACCTCCCAGGCACTGCTCCGGTTCATGAAAACCACAGGCCTGATCGATAGGCTGTGATTTTGCTGTGATGTAACGTGATGTGGCTGTGATGGAACTATACTTACTTCACTGATTTATGGGCTTCCTATTCCTCCACGTTCCTTTTATTCTTCGCCTTTATATCCACTCACCCACTTCCCTCAGTGCAGGGTAGCAAACCGGTTTCTTCTTCCGTTTCATCTTCCTGCCTTTCCTCCTCCTCCTCATTACCTTGTTGTTGTAGCTTGTCAGAGAATCAACTTCTTTCAATGTTTTTGAAGCTTTCGTCACGTCTACTTCTTGCACTACCTGTACTAGCCGCACGTAGGTGGCACAGCAGAAGAAGTATCATCAAGCCAGTTTCGGAACAATTTATTCAACGTGGTCATAACTTCGAGGCACATACCCTGCTCATTCTCAGAGCAACCGAGGAAGAGAAAGGTTGTGTGACCCACAACCCTCTCTCAAACTCTGAAAAGGGACTAAACCAGAATAACAGAACTAAAGATGGGCGAATCCTATTTAGTAAATAAGTTGCGTTCATACTGTAGATTGGTTGAGTCACATTGCATGATTGCTTTTTACTTTTCCAGACTTCTTTTTGTTTATGTTGTGATCACAAAATGTACATCGTCATTTGTTATAACTTTGTCGTCATTGCCTTAGCTCCTGCGGAATGATTGAGATGCACCTCAAACTTGTGTGTCATGTTATACTATATAAGCATAGCGGTCAATGATACACTCCGCTTAGGACTGTATGTCTAAATAAAATACCGCTTCCTTTAGTCGCCCAGAAAGACTTGAATCGGCTGCATCGTTAGAAGCACTAGGACGTTTACTGGAGTATAAGTAACATTGCTTTAACATATTATGTCGTCTATTTGCATGTCTGGTGGACGTCAGAGAGGGCGGAATGCGACATTATAATATAAAGAGCGTTGAAGTATTTCCTGATCCACACTTCCTACAGAGAGTAGCACATATTGCCTTCAGTGCCTGCCGCTTCCTATTCCGTTGTGGAAGGGGAGAGGCATGGTAGGTTTTCAAAAAAAAATTGAATAAACTGCTATCGTGGGCAAGAAAGAAGGCCCAAAGTTGGGCAGCAGCAGTTCATTCGGCCATGACACAAGGTGCACGTGCCAAAAGCGTTCCTTCTGGTTTCCCGCGGTGAAAGGACGTTAACTTGTTCTGCGTCCTGTTGCGATTGGATCTCGGTGGGGTGCAAAACGCATTTCTCATGGCGCTCAACTAAATTCCGGTCTCAAAACACAACCAGTAGAGAAGCCCAGTTCACAGCACTGTCATCGTTTTTCTTTTCTTTTGTTCTTTTTTGACCGGGACGTTCATAGCAGGGAGGAGTAATCCGTTCTTGCTGCCTTAAACATGTCAACGGAAACTACGCCCTTGCGGAAGTATGACGCGAATAAAGTTGTTGAACCTCGCCAGTCAGTGAATGTAGGTCTGCAGTTATAACGCACAATATTTGTGTCTTCTTGAGTTTGTGATAACTTACGCTGTGGCGTTTCCGAAAACTGAGCTTTAGTTTGAAGCCCCTACCTAAGCTAGGTCATCTTAGTCTCCTTTTGATAGAAACATCAGCTCTGTTTCTTAACTAGTTCTCTTGGCCTTTCTATCAAAAATTGCTGAACGCTACTGCACATGTGCAAAAATACTCTTGCTGCTGTCATTGTTGTAGTCAACTTCAGAATAAATGTATCTTAAATAGCTATTAGGAGTGTGGAGTGGGAAAATAAGTTGATTACAAAAACAAAATAGCTCCTGAACAGATTTGCAGGAGCAGAAAAAATTTATTCCGAAGTACCTGCTGGTAAGCATGAACACGCGCTAAATAAACAAGTTAATTCTGATACTTGCTTAGTGTAAAACAGCTTGAGGGGCGAGTTGGTGCTGCATAGTACCCAGAAATGTGGGGCAATGAACACAATCACGTGAATAGAAAACACAACACAGGCGCACACTACCAACTGTAATATGAAACTGCACACGCACTTGTTGTTGTTGTTCTCCTCTAATTTTATGGCACATACCCACACAGGGTGATCGGCCAAGAATTGGGGTGCAGATATTAAATTTTGAGATGTATAATTACATCACAAAAAATGTATATAGAAATTATTGCTAGGGAATAGAGAAGGAAATGTAAGTATGAAAACAAAAACAAAAAAGGGTAATTACTAACGCACACAGTAGGAGAATACTAAGATGTATGTGTACAGATTAAAAATTCAAAGCATATTAGCAAGGCAGACGTTTTGTTTAATTTAGGAAGTTTTGAATGGCGTTAAAAACAGACCTGTGGTTTTACCCAAGCATGGTGGCACCGAACGATAATAAAATCTGGCTGCTCAAATTAAGACCGAGCTGTTGTAACAGCTTCTCCAAATACCGTTTTCTCATCATGGTAAAACGGCAGCAAAATAGCGAGAAATGATCTGTTGTTTGCGGTTCCCCGCAGAATGCGCAGACGGGAGAAAGCGCCAAACCAGACCTGTGCATATAGAAATTTAGGGGCGGAATACGACAGCGCAGCCTGGTTAGAGAGACCCCAGTCTGCTTTGATTGACATGATTTCCTACTCCAGAAATACTTGAGATGCAGGTAATCGTCCGATGATAAAATAGATCCAGACTGCGTGCTTAATAAGGAATGCCTACGAAATCGTGCTGCTGTTAAGTACGCTGTTGCCGAGAGGATAGGCAACACAGGGCCATTCAGAGATTCTTTGGCTAGTCTATCAGCAACCTCATTGGCTGTCACATTACTGTGGCCTGGTACCCACACTATATGTGTAAGGCTCAAATGTGAGAGGAGAAATGAAAAAAAAAATGTGTTTAATATTGGCGAATTTATATTTGAAGAAAGCGACAAGCACAAGGAATAAGAGTCTGTAATTACAGCCACTGTTGAGTATGGTGGGTCTAGTTTGCGCAGAGCAAGCACCACCGCCAGCAACTCCGCCTGGAAAATTGGGATAAAATCTGGAAGACGGACTGAAAAAGCCCAGTATAAAAGCGGACAGTATATTCCAACGCCGGCCTTTTCATGAAATTGAGAAGCATCAGTTGCTATCATTATGATAACGGGAAGACTTTGTAAATGATCTTCTAATAATCCATTTAAAATTCGAGGTGATAAGTATTTTGCATTATTTGGGAAAATGTCACCACTCAGCTACAACATCCTCTTGTACACCCAAGTACATCTTCTTCGCCCACCTCTTATTTGCCAAGCAGTTAGTAGCACAAACATACCAGCACAAACGACCAATCTTGACAGTCACACATTCAACCACAAAGACACACATCAGACAAAAAAAAAAGAAAAACGATAGATCTGCATCTGAAGCATGTAAAGAGTTTTAGAGGCTGTGTGGTGGGCGTGGTTTATGAGATTCCACTGACGTGAGGAAAAGTATATATAGGACAGACTTCAAGATGTATTAATGATAGAGCAAGGGAACATGAGATGCCCATAGAGAATGGGAAGGGGTCAAATTTACCCCTGCATTGTCACAAATGTAAGTTTGATCCGTTGTTTAGTAGGCTTACAATCTTAGGGAATAATCGAGATAAGATTGCCCGCGAAATTTTAGAGGCGTTTTGAATTCAGAAGAAAGATAGCATATGTGTTAGTGAAGCCTCGCTGTCTTTACGCAGGAAATAAATTTTCTTTATGGAGCTATCCTACTGAGTTGATGTAAAGATTTGAGTTAAATTATAGCCCCTAAAGTTGTTTTTCCGAGATACGTTTCTTGTACTGTGGGCCCTGTTTTGTGTTGCGATCCTACCTACGCTCAAGTACATGTGTTAATTGCTGGCATCGCTTCTTAGACATGCCGATCAAGATGCATTTCTTTCGGTTTACGTATGGAGCTGGTTCCTGCAGACGTGAGTGATTTTATTGGTGTCATCAAGGCGTCTGTTGGTCATGTCAAGAGGGTTTGCCGAATTTTCAAATCAGAGTTTTGTAGGCAAATTCGTAGCTTTGAAGACAGGATGTGTTTGAAGTTATGCATTGCACCCTGCGGGGGTTGGAAAAATAATTTAAAGGAAATATGGCGTCTAGTGGCTCAGACAACAGAGTTTTGTGGGTATACGTAAGGGTTAATTAGAGGTGCTTTGGATGGTCTTGTCTTACCGAGGATGTTTCAGAAGGTGTACCTACATGATGAGTAGTGAACGTGAATGTTATATCTGGTAGCCGCAGATGTGCGTGGCTTTTTCTAGTGTGTGTTTTTGTGGTAGAATTTGTGACTGTCACGATTTAACGTTTGTGCCACTAACTGCTTGACAAAGAAGAGGTGTGAGAAGAAGATGATATTGTTGTGCTGGAAGAATTGTGCTGCTATCTGCTTGGCAAAGAAGCGGTGTGCGAAGAAAATGTACTTGGGTGTAGATGAGGATGCTGTAACTGAGTGGCGAAGAGGAAGTTCGTGTACAGTTACACTTTATAGTTGGTAGTGTGCGCCCGTTTTGTGTTTTCTACTCACGTGATTGTGTTCGTTGCGCCACATTTCTGGGTACTTACACAGGCAAAGGTGGAATTATCAGTTTTTAGCAACTTATGTTTTGAATAAATATAAGATATAGTTCATTTTTGTGAAGCAAGGTATTCTATCATTGTCAGAGGAACAACGCTAGCAAACGACGGACGAGGAAGAGGCGGACACACACATGCGCTCACTAACAACTTTATTTTGGAAGGCCGCCGGTCCACGCCTTGTACACAGAGAAAGGCCAAAAGTGGTGCGCATGAGTGCAGTTATCAGAGCTCAAACTTGCTAAACACCAAAATAGAAACGCTCTGAACCAGAGTGTGCGGGGCGGGCAGAAGTAGAGAGACAGAAAACGAGGGCGGAAAAGAAGACAAAAAAAGGCGATCTCGTTGGGAGCCAGCAAGTAACACGTCTACACGCGAAAGTGAAAGCACGAGACCAATAAATAACAAAAACAACAACGTAGTACTGGCAGAAAATCAGACTAAAATTAAGGTTGTAAAAGTCAGCAGAGTTAAAAGCGCTGAAAGAGGAAGTATAGAATACTTGAACAAATGACTAAAAGACGCTGAATAAAAACACCGAAATCTATTCAGATAAAACCAGAAAAGGCTGGTAAAATGACACTGACAAAAAGACTAAGGTTGCCATATGCGTAAAAATCAGAAAAAACCCAGCAAGACTGTTTAAAAACAAACCAAAGATGTATAAAACCTAACGGCAACAAAACGGTGGAGCAAAGACAGATTATTTCGACTTGATTAGGACCGGCGAGACTGGAAAATGAAGGGCTAAATAAGCCAACACAGGCGAAGACTAAAAAGAATGCTCAAAAACAGAGTTAGGTGGAAAGGAATGAAAATTATTTTGCAACAATGGAAGTGAAAGTTGATGCTTTTTGACAACCGGAGCGTTTTACGAAACGCACACACACGCTCAACAGAGTAACGCATTTTATATATCCCCTAAGTCTAAGCGCAACAGAGGCTACAGGAATAGAAATGTTGACACATTAGGCAGCTCAAAACCGGCCATGTCGTTTAGGAAATCTATTTGCTTTGCCGTCAAAAGAATGACACTCCTGGTGGTGCTCAAATTTATCTACAAAATTATCAAGAAGTGAGAGGAGAGACCGAAAGGAAATGTCGTACGCTAGGAAATTTCTTGGCCGATGTTGATCACATTTTGAATTGAGTCGCCACCTAAAGTTTCCCACGTGCAAGGCACATACCTGCTAAATACTGACTAAAGACGGTAGCTGTCTCAAGTTCCTTCGACAATGCCAGCGCTTCGGCTATCTTTATAGACGTATTTCAATTCAAACCTCGGGCACACTAAGGCGCTCTGGATGAATTAAGCAAACTTTGTTTTGTTTTTTCTCGGCAGCAGTTGCCGTACAGATGTTTCTCCATGCTGAGAACGATGCCAGCTGGAACGTCTTAAAGGAATAAGACGAGACGTTATTAAAGTGATGCAGTGGATACATTAAGTGTTATGTGAATCCATGGTTTACGACGTCCTAACAATAAATGCTAATTTACTTGGGAACAGCGCTTTTAAAAGATATAAAAGGTTAAAGAAACGCAATATAGATGTAACTACCAGCAGCAGATTTCGTAAGGGAATTCGAAGTGGAATCTGTGGCTTGGTACATTGTTTTTGCGACCATTTTACGGCTGCAATACACAAGAATTTTGTTAAAAAAGGCGATCGCGAAATTGACGTACACGTCAAGAGTGTGAACGGCATGTAAGAAAAATTGTTAAAAGTAATTTTTCTATAGCAATAGATGCGTCTCTTTCTTCCGTAAATGCATCCTTAACGACTGATGCTATAGATTTTTACCAAGCTATTCACTTAGTCTCAGTCTCCCATTTTGTCAGGCTGATAAAAGATGGTGAAGTACGCTGCTGAATAGCTATATCTTAAAACGCTACTGTGTAGGAAGCTAGGAGGAAAACCATTGCGAAATTATTGGAAACGCAAAATATTACAGTCATTAAAATTTACCAGTCACACAGCAAGCTGCTATGGATTTTCGGATATGTGATTGGTCGGCATAAGAGAATGTGATGACCATGGCTAGATTCTTGTTTATCTGATTTACTCTGTGAGCATGGAAATGTTTGCCCCAAAGATAATCGTTTGTTGCTGATGTTTACATATTTAAACGCTTGGGTAATAGCACTTAACGTCAGACGTTATGAACATTAAATATAATATTTATTTTAATCTATAAAATATAATAATGTATTTAATATTAAGAAATAGTTTCGGAAAGCGGTGCATATAGAGACCTAAACTTCATTACTGTTCAAAAAATACCTAAAAGAAAGAACAGGCTAGATAATGAATTGGCTACATGCTTTTTGTATGCAAAAGCAGCAGAGGAAATAAATAACCAATAAAGTAAAAGTAGCATAGAATAACGTCCGCCAGAAGGTCATAGGCCGCAGCGGCTCACTCGCCCTCTCGACCTTGCCCTTTCGGCGAACCAACCCCCGACCAGCAGGGTCAGGGTTGGTTATCCGGACCTCAAACTGCTGTTCGGATAGTTGTTGCGCCAATGGTACCTCGGTAACACCGTAACCACACATCATATTCAGCAGGTTATTGGCCATCGATTACTGACTTCGTTTTGGCTAATAGGTAATTTATCGCACAAAGTGGCAGCGCAGAAGGGGGACGATAACAGAACACGCATAGACGGAAGGACAATTGCTTCTGTTGTCGTCTATCTGTCTTCTCTTGTGTCCCCGTTTTTTTTTTTTCAAGCTGTCACTTTCTGCATTGCTGGACACTCTGAAGTGCTTGTAGTGGTGTTCATTGCTGGTGGTGTAAATCCTGGTGAGCATGATGGAGATAATAAACGAGTTGGTCTGCAGCTTCCTTTAGATGACTGTTTCTTGCTGCCGAGCCTTATGGAAACAACTGTGGTGTCTATAAACAAAACTTTGTCAGGTTCAAATGATGCCTTACGACAATACCTGAAACGCTAAACGTTTCCTCATCCTCTATTTCGCATGGCGAATCGCATCTAGAATAGGATGCACTTCCTTGTTGCTCACATTAAAAACCAGCTAATGAGTATAACAGGCGCTTTGTTTTCGTTTTATTGCTTCCTATCTCAATTTATGCAAGCTGTGCACGCTTCGATAATATCAAACCTCTACATTGCTCTGTTTTCATAGCAAGCATCCCCGTCCCCAGCAATATTAACAGTGATGGTTTGCCCCCTTCGAAGATTCTATCAGCGATACCAACGTGCACTAACCGAAAGAGTCTCCGAACTTCCGCTTTAGGTTATGCCCGTGCAAAAAGTGAAAACTCTGTACCGCGGCGACCGTACTATTTTCCCCCGCGTCTGTACCATTCTTTCCGCCTCTGGCGTTACGTGAGCAGAAAGCGAGCATATTTCGGTTAGACTTCGCGGGCAGTAAGCAAAACCGCAAACCACCATATGACCCGGATACGTCACGACTCCGTAACTAGATCTCGAAGATTTGCGATGGGCAAGGGGTATATAAAGACCAGTCGGCCCAGGGCAGAACATCACAGCTTTGTGGAACCTCACCGTCCACCAGCATCACCATGAATCCTCTGGTATGAATGATACCTTGCCGTTTGTTTGGAATTTCGATGTATTGGCTGCTTTAGGTCTGCTATGGGACACGTAATTATTGTTTTCAGAGTGCCTTAGCAAATGAAGCTAGCGAGAGTTCACAAAACGTAATTAATAATATCACTCCTGGTCGCATTCACCTTCATGCCGTCATTTCTAATAGCTTTGGGACATATGATACGAGAGGTATAATTTTGTCAAGAAGACAATCATTTTTTTTTTCACAATTATGCCAGTTACGCTAATAGCCTTGGTTGTGGTGCCGCAAACTTCTGCGACAAATATTCTCTATAAGAAATATTCACAAGCAAATATTACATATAATATTAAATTGCATAGAACTGTGCAGCCCGCTGCTCGCTTTTTGTTGCCAAATGGTCTTGCTGTTGAGGTCGCACGAGAAGTCAAATACGCATGTTTGACGTTTTAAAATTTTCTGGTACGTATTGGCGTTTATTCCTAGCCCCTTATTACAAGGAAATTAAGTAAGGCATTCACTAGAACATTACTTTACCTGTATGCGCAAATACTGAAATCATTTTAGCTACTTCCGTACAAGGTTAGTTAAACATACTATGCTACAAGCCGCGAAGGCATTTGTTAAAACCCTATTATGCATGGAATTTTACTTCGCCTTAAGAACTGTGAATAAGATCATCCTCATTTGAGATTTCGGATTATAGGCGAATATCGACCGTTCTCTTCAGGGCATCACGGCCAGAAAAAAATATATGGATTTTGCCAAAAAATATCAAATACAATTCAACAGAAATCCTCCGTGATTAAACAGGATGTGTAAAATGCGTGTCCTGAAGACTCGCTTCCTTAAACAAGACAATCTTACGCTAACCCTGGTTGCTGAGCTATTGTTCCTACATCTGTCATCTGGTTATTTAATAGTCCAAGTCATGATTCGCAGTGCTTAAGTGCAGTTCAAGCTTATTGGGCGTAGATGTATGCGGAAAGCAAGCATTGTGGCTGAACCATGATACCTAGTGTGAGATATCGTGTTCCTTGCTAAGTAACCTACCACTAAGCAACTTTGTACAAGTCAGGTGCGCGCGATATAGAGTCATTACTGCGCAGACATCGCTTTGGCCTATTTAATCGCATAAACCAATATTCAGCTTTCTTTTTATTTCTGTTTGGTGGTTCATAATTTAGCAAGAACTCAAAATCTATGCTCTCCCCACAGGCAACTCTCGTCGTCGGCTCTGCTCTGACTGCTTGCGCGATGGCCGGCGTACTGGGAGGCTTCGGCGGCGGCTACGGGGGGGGCTACGGCTCTGGACTTGGCTATGGAGGTGGCGTCGGCTTCGGAAGTGGTCTCGGTTACGGCGGCGGTCTAGGTTTTGGTGGTGGCCTAGGCACTGGTAGCGTCGGTGTAGGAAGCAGTGTGACCCTGCTGCGAGGTGGTCCCGGCGTCTCCAGGAGCGTAGCTGGACCGGCGTTCGTCGTGAGGACGGTGCACCATGTGGACCAGGTGCACGGAGGAGGTTCTCTCGTGGCTCACAGTGGAATCAGAGGCGTCGGTGGGGGACGTGGATACGGCGGAGGGCTCGGATATGGAGGAGGACTCGGCTACGGGGGCGGACTCGGATACGGAGGAGGCCTCGGCTACGCTAAGTACGGCGGCTATGCCGTGAAGGGTTAGGTGTGTGCGTCACTGCGACGTCCAAGTTTCACCTCTTGCGCCGTGGCAACATCATTTCATTTGAGACATGTGGCCGACCTGATACAGATCGTCCATTCTTCAATGAAAACCAAGAGGCCCGGTTTCTTTATGTGTGAATATTTTCCAAAGACTGCTGTACTGTACAGTTGCCTGCTCTGTGGATATGTAACAACTGAAAAATGCTCAATAAATGCTCGTTCTTTATATTATCAAAGTATAAAATGTGCTTACGGCACTTCCTTCAACATACCACACAAAAGTAGGAGGACTGACGTAAGAACATCTTTTAAGATGAATGCGTTGCAGCCCTGGTCGAGTCGCATTGGTGGTGTTTAAAGGATTTATTTCTTGAATATGTTGAGGGAAAGAAAAAAATTCTAGGGGGCACTTTGGATCCCTAAACTGAGATGAGGCGAAAGCCTCTGTCGTGCGGTGGTCCGAAGTCCTCAACTACCGATACCCCTTTCTCTCTGTTTTCACTCCCACCTTCGAGATGGCGCGATAGCCTAAGCTACCAGCCAGCATATAAAGCCCCACATTAACCGAGCCGTATGAACGTACCTGCGTGGCCTAAGGATAACGTGAATACAATGGTCGTGGCAGGCTGATTCTGGTATCACTCTCCCATATGAGAGGAGAGGCCCGAGTTGGCAACTCCTACCAAACGTAATGTCACGAGGCCCTACGTCCAGTTAGTGCTCGGCCATGTCAGCTGCCAGCTTCCGCTTGCCACTAACAAAAGCGTCACGGACGGACTGATGGACGGACGGTCACGATCCGTGAGCGTGAGCCTTTGAAGGCTGTCGCCTTAAAACAAGAGGAAGGACCTAGACCTTATTTCCGGGTATTCTTTTTTTTTCCACCCAGATAAATACAGGATAGCAGGGTATTCTGAGTACTCGCTTTTGCAAACTTAAGATAGTTCCAGGTGTCGAATATGTATCGTGTGAAAGCTAAAATTTCTTAAAGGACTCTATGAAAAGCTTTCAAATGTGAAAAGCTCTTAGACGTGTTGTGAATTAGACCTGAAATTAAATAACGGCCAGTGAAAGAATTTGTTCGTTAGGCTGGCGAATATTCTTTATATTAACAACTCTTACCAAGGCGCAAAGAAGGGAAATGAAGCTTGTAAATTGTATGGAAGTTTAGTGCATGACAGAGTAACACGGCATGCACGTGCAGACCGAGTAGGGTGTCATCCCACTTGTGTTTAAGCCACGTGGTGCTTATAAACTGTGAACATTTTCTCATTTACCTTCCTCTCAACGACAGCGCACAGTAAGACCTGAAGAAATTCACTTTTTGGTCTAAAACATTGTTTTCCGACTGGCCGTCACACTCCCTTCTTCTCTTTGTTCGCCTTTCTGCAGTTGATCCCGCGAGATGCTGTTATAAAGTTTGAATCGAACTTTTCCTAACTTCATGAATAATATTTCTGTACTTTGGAAACAAGTTAACCTCAATTCACTCATTGAATCGCCGTTGTATACGAATGTCGTGCAATCCAAGTACTTTTATATGATATACAGGGTCAGCTCACAGGTAGGTTTTCTCCCTATGTCGGCACCTGAAGCCCTATCGTAAACAAAGGCCGGCCTACGGAGTGTGTGTATATATATATATATATATAAAGAAAAGTGTACGCTTCCTTTTAAGGAAGCATTTCATTTGGCTCAATGTATCGACCGGAGGACCGATGTTTTTCAAGACTCTTGAAAGGAGAAAGAGCCCAGAGAGTGTCTAAAGCGGTAAGAGTTCCATAGAACTGCGATTGAAGAATTTAGTTTTCAAAAATAATTACGGCCAATAATGTCTGAAAATGGCGCAGAAAAAAGTGAAAAAGGTTGCGAACTTCTCCACAAATAGCGAATATATTTGTGCAGAGAGTTACACTCCGAAGCATATGATAATATTATGAGGGTAAGGTAATGTGTACAATTCAAAGCAAGAAGACCTAATGATAATGCATTGTAATGGTTTATTGATAATTAAGTGACCTCCTAATTTTCCATGCTTTCACTATGCTATTTTTATATTCCGGTTTCGCCATCTGTCCGCCGAAGCCGTTGTCATAAAAAGTACATGTTAAACTAAAATAATTATTAGATAATAAAAGTGGATTGAAAGCTTTTATATAACAGTAGTAGGTCAACCTAGATTTTCACTTTCTTTCTTTGCTGTGGATGAAGTTCGCATAATTTATGTTGGTGTGTTTATACGTGAGAGGCAGTTTAAGCCCGAGCTTCCACCGTGACTGGGGTCAAATAAAGAGAATTTTTCTCCAATAGAAGCAGATGCATTAATCCCCTGTGTTCTTTGCTCTTCTTTAAAACTGCCATTGTTAAACAAAAATACGAATACAGAAATTATCCAGATAGCGATGCTGATTTTCTATGTGAAAACGTCTGAAACCTATCCTATCTGGCATTTGCTCACGATATACAGACATATCCTTTTCCAAGCAAGGAGTGAAAAATCTTTCTGTTTTGCAGCTAGCGCACTCTAACTTAGTCGGAACTGCTACGTCCAACATGAACATGAACAGCATTGCATCGTAAAGAAAAAAAAAATCTCTTACTTAAGCAACCTAAAACGCCTATCGATACTCACGGGATCCCCTTTGCTGCATATTTTACTGATAATGAACATATTTATGAATTGCACGTTTCTGCCGAACGCTTATTTGTCGTCTCATGACTGAACTAGATCTTTGAACATCTCTTGCACTTGTACCTCTTAAACAAAGCGATAAAAATGTGCCGACAGTAAGCACTGTCACCTTTGAAATACCACGCTTTCTCATAAAAAAACAAATTACAGTCTTTTGCTCGTGTCCCTACACCTTGAAATTAAACAAAAAAAAACCTATTAGGTCTGGCTAAAAGCAACTGCTAATGCATTTTGGGAAATCAAATTTATCGTCTCGCGATTTCCATAAATGCCTTTCCTCTCTGAGATATAGTTTTGTTATTTACTTCTTCATTGGTTTGCTGTTTGCTTTTGATTTGTAAGGCATGCTAAGCATTATTTCATTTTCATTTTATTTCCAAATTTATTTCACACAACAGAAAAAAGGTTGTCCGAGGTGACGGAGAACAAGGCATACACTGCCTGACGAGGCCACGCCACATGTATGACTGGTGGCACCACAGGCTACGAAAATCAGGAGAAAGCATTGACATGACGTGACACAAATTCACTTTTGACACAAATAATAAAAGACGAGATTTACAAGCATAGGTGTTATGCTAAAAAATAAACATAGTTCAACCACGATTCAAGTACAAAAAATAACAGACATATTCCAGACTGCAATGGGAGTCATCTAGATTTCACCTTTCAATGCTCGCCTATTCGCTATATAACACTTTTGAGTATGTAATTTTGCTGAACTTTTCAGCGGCTTTTACATCTGCTACATTCCGTAGGGATGTGCTTCACGTTACATCCCTTAGACCTCTTCACGCGGTTTCGCAGGTCCGATTGTAGGCCTTAAAATGAGTTCATTTTGTACTGCGATTTTTATTTTCGGGTTTCATTCTGCATTTCAAATGAGACCTTATTTAGTCACTGTGTAATACCTTTACCGTGTATCTGGTGTTTTATTTTATTCATTGGATGCATAAGGAAAGACTTCATCTCGCTGCCATATGGAAGTATGTTCCTTGGCCTTTGCCAAGCCGCATACGCGGCTTTTAGCTCATGAATCCATCCAGTGACCACTGGGGAAAATAAAGCCTCAATATGAATCTGCCAGATATAACAATTTCTAAAATTCCGTGTGTTTTCTGCGTTCCTCCGAAGCATCTTTTCACTGGTACGATGGCGTACTCATAAATTCTGTGTTCTTTGTACGACTCAAACGGAGCCCCTGTGATCAGTACGATTGCAGATAAACACTTACAGATAGCTCATGATTAATTCTTAATATCCTGGGAAGAATATGGCCAATATTTATTACAGAAGGCTTCACTCGAATTTTGGCCAAAATATAGAAACTGTACACTGATTCTGCAATATCATTTCCATGACAAATATTACGCACTGTCAGAGGATTTGTATGAGCGGCCCACACGGAAGCGTGTATTTAGGGATGCGTTAGAAACAAAAATATGCTATTCATTTTCACAGCTACAATGTCATTTGGCGGTATGAGAGCTGTGCTCCCGCGGGCAGCTTCTGAACTGCGAAATGCGGACTGGAAATAGCCTGCTATACTAAAGCCGAGATTGCGTTTGTCGACCTAATATCGTCGGATTTAGATTCAATGCGAAGAAAACTCTAGAAACGTGCTGTAGGAACTATGCCCGAAACAAATCACATGCTGGTTTGTCAAAGGGACGCAGGTGGGGAAATATGAGCATGGCCTATGCACTACATACGCGCCCTCTACACTATGAAAGGTTTACACGAAGTAAAGCACCAGTGGTAATGATCATCTTCCGAGTAATTTAGCAGTATGAGGTAGGTTTAGATTGTCGATAAACCGTGGTCACTTGCGCTGAACCACCCTTACAAATGCATGCCACGATTGAAACAGATGGGCACATTCTTCTAACCCTTGCGTACAGTTTTGAAGAACAGTCTGAAATTCAGGACTCATAGAAGACGGGAAGATTTCTTATTCGACAAACCTCTAGCGGACGCAGCTACTTGCGATATTAGCGTTATACAGTATCGAACCATTACTACGAAGCTCATGGTGCCTGTGGATATAAATCCGAAAACATGCTTTGTAGAATATTTTTACTTTGGAGTCATCGACTTGCTGGCAATTACGCGGTAGATGAAAGCATCATAGCACGCAAGAGGTTATCGTTTTCGTGTAACATCTTTCTGAGAGTAAGTTGCCATGTCTACAAAGGTGTTTGTCTTCCATCTGTCCGCAGCAGAGCTCTTTCGCTGGCCTTGAATGCATACCACAGCCTTCGTCTTGGACGACGGAGCAAGTTTAGAGATAAAGCGCCTTCCGTTCCAGTCTCGTCTATCCCAGAAAGGAACTAGCACTGGTGGAGAGGACAAAAAAAAAAAATTACTAAAAAATATTCAGTGAGTATATTTTCGTAAATAATGGTACGTCTGTACTTTTAAATATTTCGGAATATTTAAATTTTTGTCGTAGAGCTCGTGAGAATCGCTTTACGTATCCTGTTTTCCCGATATTTTCTATGGCACGCATTTTTTACTTATCACATCAACTCCAATCCTATACTAGTCTTTAAAGAATATTATTTTGACAAAGCAAGTGAAATAGACGGCGGCTTTAAGGTCGGACAGCGGTAAATTTATGCCATAGCAATCATGCAAGGGATGGATATATTACTGGCTTTTGCGTCACACTAAAGTAGATCAGTTAATGAGGTATATTTTATTGAGGGACAGCCTTTTATGTTGATGAATACATTAATTATTATTATTAATTAAAATATTATCCGCTTAATTAGTAATAACGAGCGCAATGAAGAGACTTATGTCTGCCAAACTTCGAGACTCACCTTTTGCAACTCCCATCTGCGTACACTAACCTCGCCACCACCCCCTGGACGCTAAGTCACCTGTCGCCTCCCATACTCTCTGGTTACCCCTCTAGCCTTTAAGGCGACAGCGCTAAATGACTGTTCCCTAGGAAACCCTCGTTGCCGCTGTCACTGTCAGCGTTAGCGCGAAAAACTTCTAGCATGCCGTTGGCAGGAAGGAGTTGGAAGGGGACGCTGCTAATCACCGACTCGTAAGCTGTTTGTTAAAGTCATGGGACGACATGACAAGGCCTAATTTGTAGGCGCTGCCGAGGCTGACTTCTTCTTTGAGATCAAAGAGAAGGTGGGAATCGAAACCTCTTTGACGCTTGGATCAAGGCTAAAAAATACCTTGCGCCAGGAAGACACACTCGTACGGCTAGGGAAAAGTGGGGCATGATAGTGGTGTGGGCTCACTTTTTATACAAGGTGGAAGCTCGAAGCTCTTTGTTCAGCAATATGTCTGAGGAAGTTGAGGTGTAAGTTAAGGAATTATTATTGATTTGAGCTACATGAACGCGAACGTGAATCCGGAAAGGCAGCAAATAAAGCTAGCCATTAAACGTGGCCGCATGTAGTCGAACGGTTTAATAATTCTAAATATATGCATAGCCACCCTGTGTACCCAAATTAATACAAGCTGCGATCTGAAGCTTGAACGGCCGGTTTGTATTGCAAAATAGCGAGCCCTAAGATATGCTTCGGTGAAGTAAATAATTAACCGATACATGGAAATGAGAATAGTATGGATTCGAAGATAGTTTTATATAATATTATACCGAGCAGCAACTGACGTTTCAGTGACAAGTTTCGTTTCATTGAAACGTATCCACGAATGTGAGTGGGAAAAATGCGTGTCATCTAGTCTTTGTTCTATACATAATTTCGGGAAGATGGTTCAGTTTGCTGACGCTTGCATTTTCCTGGAATTTACGGCTAATTTACATTTCCACGCGCCTCACGTACGCAAAACGCTTTATAGGGATTGTTTCCTTGTAAATAAGATAAGTAATTATCGTTCCCGTGGCGAGTGGACGTTCTTGGAAAATGTAGTAGTAGTATAAGCATTTATTCAGTCAATGGTTATAGGTCGAACATGTTTACTGCCTAAGCGACAGTCGGCGCAGTTCTTCTCCAAGAACTGTTAACGCATACATCGAGACGATGTCGAAATATTAGAGGAGTTGGATAACATAAAATTAAAAAGGATATATCTTTCGGGCACGAAGGAGAGTCTAAATACCTCCTCATGCAATCCGCAAGCACGTTGTAGCAAGCTATGCGTGAGCAATTCGCAAATAAGTTTTGATCGCAATATGCAATTGCAAAATAAAACATAGACACAAAAACTGATTCGATTTGGGCTATATGTACAACGTGTGTCCTTGTAGCTGTAAAGTTTATGCATTTATGCGTATATCCGATAACGCCACTTATGCCGACATGTCACCCGTGGACATAACAAGGTTATCGACTTGAGCAAACAAGGAATTCCGCAGAATATGCGCTGTCGAGCAATCCGTAGCACGCGCCTTTTACGCCCTAGTTAACTTCCTCTAAGGCTATTATACATTTGGGAACAGGGTCAGTGTGACCATCTATGTACATATCCTAAATGTACCAAGAAAGGAGTGGTGGAGGGTGGGATTTGAGAGAGGGGGCGGTTGCGGTAGGGAAAGTGAAAGGGTTGAACATTTACTTCACTGCCTGCTTCCTCGCTAGCCAGCCTGATATTGAAAGAAACAAAACATAATTACGCCTAGAGCAGACATTTCTTGACCACGACTGAGTCTTGTACGGTTGGTAGCAACGAATAAAAGAAATAACAAAGGGAAGCACACGCCCGTCCCAAGTTGCGAAGACCGCGCACTCCGAATGCTTTCCGCCTCGATTCCCACGGCGCGTGCAGAAGGTATGGGCGAGTTCCTCCTTTTGTTGCGATTACATCTCGACGGTGGTCCAGGTATGTTAACTACCGCGCAATCAAACCCGGATGCGAAAACAGCACTGGGAGAAAAACGAAGCCGGTAAAGCTCGTCACTTGGTCCCAGGCGTTTTCTATTCGCCGAGTCGAATAGTTTGGTGCAGCGCCTTCCAAGCCGCGGCTCCCCACTCTCTCTTCACGCTTCGCTGATCAATGTGTAAGGAGAGCTCCGATGCAACACATATGTGTCTCTTCAGCCGCATGACTTCAATTATTTTTTTTTTATTTCGCACATACAACTCGAAAATGAACGGTTCTATAGACTAGCTCATTTTGAAAAGGTGCATGAAGCAAATGTCTCACTTCACAATATAAATAAAAGCAAAGTATAAGAAACAAGCCTTGCCGTACGGTAAACGCTCGCTACTAACTGCGAAACGAAAGTTTCTTTTTCATCGCCTGATTGTAAGGATGCCCAGAATTCCTGCGTTATATATGGAATCAAGAGATTAGAAGAATTGAAGAATAAAATTTGACGTTTCTAGCAAACTAATTGTGTGGCATCAAGGGTTTTAACGAAGGTGCACATTACATTATTTAATAGGTCAACTAGGCAGTGTCAATAGACAAGTAGAATATAGCTCCAGGAAGGGCAGTGGATACATTTTATTAAATGTCCGCATCCTGGAAGGAATTTCCTTTAATATTTTTTCTTAAATCTCGGTGTTCTTGCAACGTCCTTGCGTATACTTGCATTTATATTTTATAAAAACTCGAATACTGTTTTTTGGTAAGGCACAACATTTAGCATCCTCAGCTATCAAGTTTAACCACCTAAATACCTGCGGTTGAATAGCAAGCACATTGTTTATGAATAATAAAATAAAGAATTGTTTCTCGCTGCCTTGGTTTTCTCAGCTCAGCAACAATCACTGATTATTGCAGTCCATTGCTGGGGTGGGTTTTAACCTAGGAATTTCTCACGTAGTAAACCATTGCCTTTAATTATTATTAGCCTCTCGTAAATCATCCTTATAAGGCTGTCATGAGACGGACAGAGAAACGAGGTCATCGGAAGTATGGGATTTACCATCCTGTATATCCTGGTGCATTTCGATGTGGTAAACTGCACGGAACAAAGTACGGCTGCGCAGAGACAGTCGGACACTTGCTGGACAATCTTCTAGAATCGGCAATCGTTTGGACGTTATGCAAATGTAGACCTAAGTGGTGTTACGTTTGGACAACGCGCACGCAGCAAGATTTGGGTTTCACTTTTCTGGAGGTAAACAAAATAGCAAGATGGCAAACGACCCGGCTTCGTTAACGGATACGGCACAGAGACCTAGCAAGAAGGTAAAAAAAAAAACTGGGAGGGACGAGGAGTATATAAAGGCTGCGTAGGCAATGCCAGAGCAACACAGTTGTTCGAGACAACAGCTCACAACCACCTCGTGATGAACTCTCTGGTATGGCTTACCTTTGAATCTCTTCTGCTTCCTACGAATGATATATGCATGTAACTCTGTGGTGCAACTGAAACCAGTGCTTTCCTAACAATCTTTCATGTAGGTGCACTGGAGTTTTCTTTGATATGAAAAAAAAAGACACTACGGCCACCAAATCTTGACATCGGTATTTAAAAATCTCAATGTAAAAGTTAATCTTGAGTTTATATTAGCCTCCGCCCCTACAGTTAGTTGAAGAAATGGTTGGTTGGTTGGTTCATAGGAAGCGAAAGGCGCAGTATCTGTCACACTTGCTCTGTGGACACCTGAACCGCGCCGTAAGGGAAGGGATGATGGTGGGAGTGAAAGTGGATAGAGAGAAAGGGGAGCCGTAGTGGAGGGCTACGGAGTAATTTCGACCACCTGGGGATCTTTAACGTGCGCTGACATCGCACAGCACACGGACGCCACTTCGTTTCGCCTCCATCGAAACGCAGCCGCCGAGGCCGGGATTCGATCCCGGGAACTCCGGCACAGTAGTCGGGCGTCTTACCACTGCACCACCCCGGCGGGGCAATTGAAGAAATGGCATTTTGTTTTTACAGAGATGCGATTCAGTACCCTTTTTGACACCCAAATTACAGTAGGCTGTCCTGGAAATGTACGTCCCTCACGTGACAGTGATAGTCTGTATTAGGAGATGCAAAATTGTTTGAGACCCATGGCGATGTAAACTAGATTTTATTTTGGATTTGTGCCCTACCGTAAGAACCCAGTGCAGTTGAAGATTTCAGCAACACACTCATGAATTGAGTGGTTTTTATTACAGAATGGGGTAAGTTTGTAGCCCTAGATGATTTCGCGTGAAGGGAAATGATTAGTACCCTTCCAACTTTCCAAAACTTGCTTCTCAAATTTCTGCAGCCTATACCGCCATAGTCATCACTGTCTCCGCCACGATATTTACCGGCAAGCTGGACTAGAAACTTCGTCATGAAGTTTGCAACGCAAAATCCTCTTGCGACGCTGTTTCACTTATTATGCACCGAAAGGCAAAGTCTGTGTACCATCACCTGGAGAGAAAAACGTTTCTTGCAATTCATTTACTTGGATATGTCGTACCCTTTCAGCTATGCAATAACACATTTAGGGAGTGAAGGCTAGTTCTCCTGTACGACTATTCTCATAGCCTGTACTCTCCACAGGTTATCCTGCTTCTTGGTTCCGCCCTGGCTGTTTGTGCCACGGCTGGTGCTCTGGGTGGCTACGGCGGCGGCTACGGATTGGGCTACGGAGGTGGCTACGGCGGCGGCTACGGATTGGGCTACGGAGGTGGCTACGGGCTTGGCTACGGAGGGGGCCTCGGCTACGGTGGTGGCCTGGGAGTCGGAGGCGTGGGAGTAGGCAGCAGTGTCACGCTACTGCGCGGCGGTCCCGGCTTCTCCAGGGCAGTGGCAGGACCAGTCTTTGTCGTCAGGACGGTTCACCACGTCAACAAAGTGCACGGTGGAGGAGCCATTGTGGCCCACAGCGGACTCGGCGGTTACGGAGGCGGACTGGGCTACGGCAAAGGACTCGGATACGGCGGACTTGGATACGGCGGCGGGCTCGGATACGGCGGGGGTGTGAAGTACGTCGGTTACAAGGGCTAGACTAGTGTATACATTCCAGGACCAAAGAATCTCCGTGATGAGGAGGATGTAAAAAGTAAGGAGTCAATAAACAAGACACCGAGGCAGTAGCCTCCACAAATCCATGACTTCGAGGTGCACCTTTTCTGTGAAAGGATCGAGAGAATGCCAAAGCGGTAGTCTCCACGAAACCCCGTTATCCTTGTTGCCATGATCTAAACATGCAAAGGCCTCATGCTTAAGCAACAGTAGTTGTCTTTAACTCAGTTTCTGGGCAATGCTGTTCGGGCACTTAGGGGCAATCAGCAATCGTGACAGCACAATAATGTCTTCAAAAAACGGGATAAGAATTTTTGTGACTTTATAATACTTTTTTACGATGAAGGCAAAAAACCTTGTAGGAACCCAGGCTGGAGTCACACGCAAAAACCTTCTACAAAATATACTTCCTTCTTCTGATAATGAGCCTTGATACCGAATTTGTCTTGTTTCGTTATGACTGACCTTAAACCTTCCCAACAGCGCACGATTCTGTCTTAATTGCCCATGGCATACGAACATTGGCAGTTCTCTCGGAGTGTTTTAATAGATCTGCATGAGGTACTTTCAAATCTGAACCACTTCAACCGTACGCCCAAACATCCGGCGCCAACGCTTTCTCAGCTTCAGAAATGCTGCGAAGTATCATTGCGCCATGCAGAATAATTGCGCTGTGTAACATTTGTGAGTGCATAAAATTATCGGTGACACGCTCCTGCAAGCAGAAAAAGGCATCTCACCACGCTTGTGTTGTCTACCGATGCCGTGACACCTGCAGGATAAGAAGCGGCTGGACTGTTGATCGCTGCGTGTGACGTACTCGACGTGTGTCACGAGCTCAGCCACAGTGGAGTGCTCAGTGTGCATAGTGCAGAATTGCTACGTGTGCTGAAACGGATATCTCTAATGGATCGAGGAATTACGAGTGAAGCAGGAGCGCACACGTAAGTAATGCGTTTGAAATGCTCGGCTTAATAAAGCTGTCATCGCAAATAAGTTTATCATTAAGTGACTTTTTTGGAATGTGAGGGCGTGCTGGCAGAATTTTTTCGACCGAACAGCGAACGGTCACACCCCTGAATCAAATTCAATTTTTGCCTATACACGGAATAAAAGTGCGCGGACAACAGCAGCACCGTTGTTTTGCTGTGTTTGCGTTCCTTTGCTTTTTATTTGCATTGTTTTGCTGTGTACATGTTTACTGCATAGATATGTATAGTAACATTGAAATGCCGCGGTGGATAGCAGTACAAACGATTGAAACAGACAAGTTTTTTGGAGTAGGGTAATCCAACATCTTTCAGTCATTAAGACCACCTCGCTTGCATTTGTATCTCTTGTTGTCAAATGTTATGGGCTTCAAGTATTTGGAGACCGCGTACCGGAGATTTTGTGCTTACGCACGTTCGTAATTTGTGACTGGACAAAGGTGCCAGCCTCGGATTGTTTGAGGTAGTAACTCGACAAACCCTTATCAGACTTGTTCTCTGTAAAGATAATGCCGCGTTGTCTTGCTTAGGGCACGCGTGCAGAGGAGCGGTTTCTAACAATAGTTGATCTGTTGCTGAAGTCTGCCTGTTTATTGTGGCGGTCATATTATGTAGTAAGTAATGCAGTTCACTGCAAAATAACGTCAATAATTAAGGCATCACGCAGCGTTTACGCAGTGCCCCAGCTATTTTCTCCCGCATGCACCCTGCGTCGTGTTGTCCCCGGTGGCAGCCCGCAAGCTGTGCTTTTCCTAACGCTGAAAAGATTACACAATGAGGCTTTCTGAATGTTGGAGCCCTTCTTTCTGCCCGCACTGATCTATACGCTCTCCTGTTTCTTTTATGTGAAGTTCGTTATAAGGGTTGGAGTCAAGATGGTTGGTAATATATAGTAGGGTCTCAAACTCAGTTCAGTACATCTGAGGCGCCGTTAGACATTTTCATACGGCTTTGTTTTGGTTTTATTTTAGAGATTTGCACCCAGATTTTGTCTGCTTTCTAGAGCATGCACCCCACGATTTGGGGTGGAGCTTTGGATTTCACTGCACTGGGTCTCAATGACCTTGAGCATTGTCCAAATGACCTTAAACTGGATCCGAATGGTCTTCAGAAAATACTGATACAGAGCCTTTACCAAACTTAAAGCCAACTAAAGGATTTAACAATTCATGCAATGAAAGGGAGATATTTTTTTACCTAATTAAGGTTCAAGTTTATTTCATACATACATACAAAAAATGGATACAGTAAGAGTTGTACAGAAGGAGGTCCCGTAGTACAAGAATGTCAGGGGGACCTCCCAAGTGCTGGTGCAGGTGCAAGTGCAGGCGTAAATTGGAAATTCAGACACTGTACATACCTTCTTTCCCCCAAAACAACGTTTTAAATGTGTAAAAGAATTGTGGAATCAAAAGGCAGTATTAGAGGCGCTATCGCATCTGCTCTTACAGGAACGCTAGAGTGTTCTTCTAACTAACGCCGTCAAGCCGTGTATAACAACCATGCTAGTAAACTTAAATTAGTTTAGAGGAAGGAAAGGTGCTGTATCTGACAGATTTCTCTGTGAACACCCGAACTGTGCCGTAAGAGCAAGGAGGAAGGTGGCAATAAAAGAAAGGGGTAAGGACGTGCCCTAGTGGAAGCCTAAGAAACAGTTTCGACCACCTAGGGATCTTGAACGTGCCCCAGTGTATAAATTAAGAGAAGTATTGAAGTAGCCTTTTGTCTGATGGACCAACCCTTGGTAATGGAAGTGCATTAGGCACGGGTGTCTGTCCAAAGACATGACAACCGCATTTTTTAAGGCGAAAGCCTTTAATGGCTCCTACTCGTGGCCATGACTCCGTCTGGCCACGATCATGTCACACCTTAACTAGTAATAGTTATACTTATAGCTAATGACTAACTATTCACTAACTAGTAGTAATTTGTCGTTAGTCATGACTAACTAGTCTTGAGTAATGGCAGATGACTGTGACTATGCCTTCATAACATGGTGACGTAGAGAGGGCTATAAGTTTTTCTTTTGATTAAGCATGTTTTATCCAAACATATAAAACGCAGCTATTGGTTCAATTTATTTTTGAGGTAGTTTGAATTGTCTGGTGACGTCACGTCGTGACGTCACCAGACAATTCAAACTACCTCAAAAATAAATTGAACCAATAGCTGCGTTTTATATGTTTGGATAAAACATGCTTAATCAAAAGAAAAACTTATAGCCCTCTCTACTATTTTAACAACGTTTCCCAGTTCTGGCCTCCCGCGTTAAAGAATTTTTGTCATCATACTGCAAACCACCTTTGTTCATGTTATTTCGTTCGTTGTTTCTACTTTGTAATAATTTCAAACTCTGTCGACCCCTGCTTTGACCGCCAAAGGACAGTCGGCAGTATTTATGAAGTAAATAAATAAAAAAAAAAGAAAATTTTATTACATAATATTTAGTGGTCATAGGCAAAAACTGCGGAATCGATATACATGAATGTCTTATGTGTCATTAGCATAAAGAAAATTGCCACCAATATTTGGTGTTTATACCCTTTTATGAACACTATAATTGGGAAGCTTTTGGAATAATTCGAGACCAACGCTCGTCGACAGGTATAATAATCTGGACGAATGTACTGATAAGTTCTTATGGGGTTGTCGAGATGGAGGATGGTCTAGTTCTAGACGCTAGATTTTTACATTTATTGTAACCATAAATAGCCTCAAAAAATGATCTCTTAAGGAAAAGCGCAATCATCGGTTGCGTAAACGCCTGTGTTGGTTGGAAAGGGTTATAGATACACCCAAGAACTGATTCGAAATCCTTGGTATCAGCATTGTGATTCCTTGAATAAATGGGGAAAGATACCTACTCGAATACCTAGTCTAAAATTCCTGGCCACGTGGGTATAAAACAAAGGAGGACCTTTACCTTGATATCACATAGCCCGAACTCAGAGCTATTCTTAGCAAAATTAAGACTAGCGCTGTGGCAGGTCAGGACCATAATACTTAAACAATGCTAAGAAATCTGGACAACCACTCAGTACCACAAATTACAGATGTTTTCGATAGAGTTTGGAAAGTCGGTGTTCTTCATCCAAGCTGGGAGCATGCCGTGGTCATCTTTGTTCAAAAACCTGGCAAGCAATTCGAACTTGGAAGCTTCCACCTAATCTCCGTCACCTCCTGCCTATTGAAAAAAAATGGAGCACGTCATCCTAAACCAGTTAAACATGCATATGTAAACCGAGAGCCCTGTGCTTCATGATAAGAATGGATTTGAACTGGATCTGTCTACAGAAGATATCATGTGGCAAATCGAAAATGGCATCTCAAGCGAGGGGCAAATTAAGGCTACTCTAATTATGCTTGGACTACACGTGAGTAAAGCCTTCGATAATATTTCGCATGCAGCTGTGCTAGCCAACCTGACAGACATAAATGTAGGGACCGATACCTATAACTACATGGCCAATTTCCTGAAAGACTGGATTGCAGAGATCCAGCTGGGAGAAGTCGAGAGCAGGAGTATTATTCTTGGTACGAGAAGCACTCCACAAGGTGAGGCTCTATCTCCTTTTCTTTTGAATTTGACCAAGGGATGTCTACCCTCGGTATTGGTAAGCATCCCACATATTAAACGCTCAATCTATGCGGATGATAGCACGATCTGTACAAACAGTCAATCGGATGGTAAAATCTGTGTGGCTTCGCAGAGTGCGGCAGAGCTCATTCAGACTTTTGTGCAACAAAACGGCCTCACCAGCTCACCTGAGAAATCTGAGCTTGTGAGAATTCGAGGCAGAACAAAGAAAAATGAACAAAAAAACAGCACGGAGAGCATAAAATAATATAGGTGGGAAATAGATGCTGGAAATTCCGGTTATCCGTGTGTTAGGCATGTTAATACAGCGTAACACGTACAATAGCAAAGCCATTCGAAGACTACAGACGACCGCGCTCCAAATTGCCGCACTCCTTGGAAGAGTGGCCACAAAGCACAATGGGGATGAAAGAGAAGGACGTATCTACGCTAAACCAGACTTTTCTAAATAGCTGAATCACTTCCTCTTTCTCACACTATGATCTTCGTTTATGATAGAAAGCCTACGCTAAACCAGTTGAGGGGCCAATTTATTAACATGTAGAATAAAAATCACATGAGAATGTACTCTGCGTTGATCTGATGCAACTCATTTGTTGCATCTGTATTTCTCTTGCATTTTGCTCTTGTATTTTATACCTTGATAGTTTTTCCTTAACTTGCATATGTGCTATAGAGTTTTAAATACTGTATACCTGACGAGTGTTTGACATTTCATGTGGTATCAGCGGTTATGCATCTGGGATTGTTTATTTATAATCTGTCTTACATACTGTATATCTTGGTTGTTTGAACGCCTGTGCATCGCACGTGTGAACACGTCGGTTCTGTTGTTCCGGTTGTGTTTTTAACGAATTCTTTTCATGTTCACCACGCCCTACCTTGATTTTTTTTCTTTTTATTTTTTTTCTGTAAAGGTCACCTGGGCCTCGTCAAGCTGCCTCGAGCAGCTTTTAGCCCAGGTGCTCCAACCAGCAAGCACCTGGTGAAAATAAACAATTTGATTTGATTTGATTTGAAATAACAAGAACCTGGAAACAGTTTCATAAATACGGGATGCAAAGCTGTTCTGAGACTGTCCAAGTTTGTTAGCACTGAAAGGCTCCTCGTGCTATGATTATGTAGTAACCTAGATGAACTGCTTGAGGGCCACAATACATCACAGAGTGAAAGGCTCTTTTGTACTGAAGCTGATAGTTACATACGAAGCAAACTCGACATTAATACTGTTCTAAAACCAGAATTCCGAACTACTTTTCCAGACGCTTTCCAACATCAATTGGTCATCAAAAGAATACATAAGAATACGCTTCGAGGCGGACACGATGGGAGACGAACAGGGTGAGCTGATGCCTTAAAAGCCAAGTATGACGAAACCCCCATGCGGCATACTTACGTGCAGCTAAGTAAACCCATTGCAAATTTACAGTATGGACAGTGACTCAGGCAGGAATAATGATTGCCATGGTTGTGATTAAAGCAGCCTGTGTTGTAGAAGCCGAAGAGGCTTCCGTTGTACTAGCCATCATGGAAATCGGCGCACACCATCTTATGTGACTCCAAGCGGGCCATTACAAATTTCTGTAAAGGCACGGTAGGCAAGGCGGCAGCACGCGTTTGCCAGGTTGCACTCCACAGCAGATAATCGAATTGGTATAGATATAGGCTCTCACTCAGGGAGTCGGGAATAAGGAGGCAGGTCATATAGCCCGAGGTCTGACGAACCGGGAGATCAGCTCCTTAGACTCGGACCCCCTGGGTGAAGCACTGACCACTTACGATGACCCCCCCCCCCCCCCCATAACTAGCTACTACAAGAATAAAGACGGATTTATCTGCCTGCGTGCATACAGACCTTAGTAAAGCAAAAACCATAATGATAAGGAGAATCCAGACCCGATCCATTATAATACGCCGCAGGTTGTAGTTTATTACAAACGGGAAGTATTACCCCGCATGCCTATATTGCCAGGAATCAGCGACCCAAGATCCTATATTATGCAGATGTGAGGTAAAGCCTCCATCTCCCATGCGGTTGCCAGCTCCCACAGAAGAGAGCTGGAATCATCTGCAGCTCCAGCAGGAGGAAACACAGGAAGCTCTTGTTAAATGGGCCCCGGAAGTCACCCCTGCGTGGGGGTCACATTGAGGTGCAGTCGTCCACGATCTTCCAATGATTGGAAATAAAGTTGTTTCTCTCTACCCCGTCCAGTATCACACTTGCCTGTGCACTGCAATGGACACGCGCCAAGAAACGCAAATTTCCGCTGTATGGCACGAGCCCTGGCCTTGTTAACCAAAGCTATACAAGAGACGCGCAATGTACCGAGTGCATCAGCGGCAGTGAGCCTTTGCATTTCTCTAGTGCAGCATCTGCAGTGCTCTCAGAAGTTTCACAGTCGGAAATGCTATGTTTTCATGAACTGTTTACAGAGGTTTTATGAAACGCCACCAAAGACACCTAAAAACATCCCTGCCTCTCCCGTAATCAAGAGTAGAAATAAGCATGAAATTGTTACGGGTGGTTAAGAAATAGGAAGCTTGCAGAGTGGCTCAGAGAAATGACTCAAGATGCTGACATTCTAATTGAAATTGGGAAGACGAAATGGACATGGGCAAGATATGTAGAGTGAAGAGAGGACAACCGATAGTCTCTAAGAGTGGCCAATTCAATTCCAAGGTAAGGTAAGCGTAGCAGGAGGCGGCAGGAAATTTGATGGGCGGATTAGGTTACGAAATTCGTAGGGGATGCAGCAAACACAAGACCGGGTTAATTGAAGGAAAATGAGGAAGACCTTCCCACTGCCGGGGGTATCGGCCGGCTGGTGATGATGATGAGCGGAGGGTATAGACATTAACTATATGTGTTGCTGGTCAGATTATCCAAATTGATAAAGTGCCCATCACACTACACCTCCTTCTTTTTTTCAGCCAACAAGGCAGCGCGCTCAGTCATTCTCTAACCTTTTCTTGACGTGTCGAAGGGATCACCTGCAATTGTGCTGCTCCAGGTAGGCAGCTGCAGTTCGCGGCGGCATTGTCACCTTCGTGAGTAGCTGCATAATCTTGGCGTTTTCGGCATGGGCAAGCAGTCTTCTCTAAGGCTCCAAAGCGATTTCACCGGGCTTTATTCGTGGTGTAAGCAGCTCTGAATGTGGATGCAGTAAAATACAGAACGGCGGAGAAGCGCACGCGGACGCAATTAGGAGCTGGCCTGATAATCGCAAGAGAAGCAGCGCGTTCAATTGCTCCCCAAGAGGCAACTGTGTGCTTAAGAGAGAAAGGCCATGAGGTGACGGCGTAACGCCGTGGCAGACTCGATTGCAAATACCTAAGCGCCCGTCGAGCTGCTGCATGCGCCTCGAATGGCGGCGTCGGGCAAAGTTCTGCGCGCGAGTGTGTGGCAACCATAGAGGAGGACGCCGAAGCCTGAGAGAGCTAACTCGTCTCGTGAAATCTCGTTCAGTGTCCGGACGAAGGAGAACCGGTGCCCGAATGTTGGCTCTCGGTTTTATTTCGACCTCCGCTGAAGACCGCTATCAATAGGAGCTGAAGGCATCTCATGCTTAATACAGGGCAACCCAGCACTAGATGGAAAGTAAGGCGGATCACATCACGGAGAAAGATTGCCAGAGCGGTTCAAAGCCGGTCTGTTCATAGATTTCTCTCCGTGGAGCAGTCATTTGACAGAAAAGAGATTTTGTCGAAACAACTGATTCATAGCGCCGATTCATCATTATAATTTCCCTTAAGCTATGTAGTGCACTTGTAATTATTTTCAAGAGGTGAATTATAAATTGCAATTTGTTGAGGTATTTAATGGAATCTGAAGCGAAATAAATTCGTTTTCTTTTTCATGCTCTTTTACATGACACCCCACAATACATTTTCATCGTGACAATAGATGGCAGTTCACAAATGCCGCAAAAATACCCTCTCTGTGAAGCCAAGGCTTCACAGGCAATGCTTTGCTGTGCAATTTGTAGAACAAAGTCCTAATGCAAAGTGAAAGTAACATTTTTCATACGCGCGTAAGGAGATCATGTCCCCGCAAAAGAGGGAAAAACATAGAAAACAAGTCTTTGTATAAGCATTTTTGTGAAACTGAATTCAAGAACTCTGCTGAAAAACACACTTTCAGAAAGCATACAAAAAAATATGCCACTTGCATAAACCCCATACACAACGACGGTCAGCGAAGTTAGAGCATACAATGAACGTGGGTAAAGGGGTAAATAAATTTGTATCCAAAAAAGCTCGGAGTATTGAGCGGGATGCATCACGAAAAAAAAAAACGAAAGACAAAACGGGCAACAATCTGTCACGCGAAAAAATGGAGTAAACCTAGCTCACCGGCGGTTACAGGACGGCAATTTTAAGCGGATCGCATGGTAGCCACAAACAAAAGTGACAAAAACGCTATGAAAGGCTGAATACAAGCAATGGCGCAGTGAAAAATTGCAGAGACGAGACCACTCTTAATTGTGCTCTTATTCGCTTTCACTGAATCTTTTGCTGTTTGTCGCTGGGTGATATGAAGCTCTGAAGAACCTATAGCTTCAAGATAACGGAATAGTGTGGTACAGCCAAAGGTCTGTTTGTTCCAAAGTTCAAAAAAAAATTTTTTTTTAACCAAATCGGATGCCCACTTAAATATTAATATATTTCTTTACAGTTTCTTTTTTGTATTTCAGTGTTTCACATTTTGTTTTCTTCCCGGTTCTTTCCAGTCATTCCCTAAAGCTAAGAAAGATAATACCACAAAAAAAAAACTATTTTGCATGAAAAGAAGATTTATGAAAAACAAGCACGAGAAATATATATGTATATATTCTCAATCGTATTACTTATAAACTTGTTTATTGGAACATAATTACGATAGCATTACGTTTTAACGTCTGTCTCTTTGGCTTGTTGGGGCACGAGGCATTTGCAGCACGTGAAGAAGACGAAGCTGCCCAGGTTGAAGTTGATCGTCCGAATCGTCCGAATCGATCGAGGAGAACAACAACAACAACAATCGTCCGAAGCCCTCGTTCACAGCCTTCGTCATGCCGGTCTGTTCATAGATTTCTCTCCGTGGAGCAGTCATTTGACAGAAAAGAGATTTTGTCGAAACAACTGATTCATAGCGCCGATTCATCATTATAATTTCCCTTAAGCTATGTAGTGCACTTGTAATTATTTTCAAGAGGTGAATTATAAATTGCAATTTGTTGAGGTATTTAATGGAATCTGAAGCGAAATAAATTCGTTTTCTTTTTCATGCTCTTTTACATGACACCCCACAATACATTTTCATCGTGACAATAGATGGCAGTTCACAAATGCCGCAAAAATACCCTCTCTGTGAAGCCAAGGCTTCACAGGCAATGCTTTGCTGTGCAATTTGTAGAACAAAGTCCTAATGCAAAGTGAAAGTAACATTTTTCATACGCGCGTAAGGAGATCATGTCCCCGCAAAAGAGGGAAAAACATAGAAAACAAGTCTTTGTATAAGCATTTTTGTGAAACTGAATTCAAGAACTCTGCTGAAAAACACACTTTCAGAAAGCATACAAAAAAATATGCCACTTGCATAAACCCCATACACAACGACGGTCAGCGAAGTTAGAGCATACAATGAACGTGGGTAAAGGGGTAAATAAATTTGTATCCAAAAAAGCTCGGAGTATTGAGCGGGATGCATCACGAAAAAAAAAAACGAAAGACAAAACGGGCAACAATCTGTCACGCGAAAAAATGGAGTAAACCTAGCTCACCGGCGGTTACAGGACGGCAATTTTAAGCGGATCGCATGGTAGCCACAAACAAAAGTGACAAAAACGCTATGAAAGGCTGAATACAAGCAATGGCGCAGTGAAAAATTGCAGAGACGAGACCACTCTTAATTGTGCTCTTATTCGCTTTCACTGAATCTTTTGCTGTTTGTCGCTGGGTGATATGAAGCTCTGAAGAACCTATAGCTTCAAGATAACGGAATAGTGTGGTACAGCCAAAGGTCTGTTTGTTCCAAAGTTCAAAAAAAAATTTTTTTTTAACCAAATCGGATGCCCACTTAAATATTAATATATTTCTTTACAGTTTCTTTTTTGTATTTCAGTGTTTCACATTTTGTTTTCTTCCCGGTTCTTTCCAGTCATTCCCTAAAGCTAAGAAAGATAATACCACAAAAAAAAAACTATTTTGCATGAAAAGAAGATTTATGAAAAACAAGCACGAGAAATATATATGTATATATTCTCAATCGTATTACTTATAAACTTGTTTATTGGAACATAATTACGATAGCATTACGTTTTAACGTCTGTCTCTTTGGCTTGTTGGGGCACGAGGCATTTGCAGCACGTGAAGAAGACGAAGCTGCCCAGGTTGAAGTTGATCGTCCGAATCGTCCGAATCGATCGAGGAGAACAACAACAACAACAATCGTCCGAAGCCCTCGTTCACAGCCTTCGTCATGCCAGCGCCAGCCCACCCCAAGAAGACCAAGGGAGCCCACAAGGCGCACAGGCCTCGCCACAGGAGTCTGGAAAGCAGGCACAGCGCCGCGGCCGTAAGGCACCCTGCTCTGTTCTCCTAGATTCCGTGCCCGTGTCCCGAACGTCTGCCTCCATAGGATCAGGCGTCCGTGATTGGTAGTTATCCAGGGAATTATTAACCAGATGTCCCCTGTGTATTTCATAGCGACAGCCTCGCGCGTGGGATGGGCGATTTTTTGGGTCTATTTTTGTCTCTAAACTTAAAAAAAAAAAACTCTGCTGAGAGTTCAACCTCACTAAAACTCCTGTAGAGAGCATAGTGTCGCCGCGGAGAGAAACGTAAGCATTTGCTATTTTTGTGCAGTATGACACAGTTTTAATAGCAGAAAGTAGCTGAGACGGAGGTTTCCAACATAAATTTCATAATGAGCCCCTATTTCACCCTAAGTATAAATGCGCTCTGATCCACCTGTACTGACACTGTAAGGGAGTCATAGATGGTATTTTAAGAGTAATGTTTGTGGTAACATAGTTATTTTCGGAAAACTTTTTTTGATAGTTTTATTATTTTCAATTACCTACAATAAACTCATCGAGTGATTCCTTTATAATTGCACAACGCATAGAAAAGCAGTGCGAGGAATTACAACGAATTAAAAAGGATATTTTAATTAAATGTAATCGGAGGGCACGACATGCGAATATAAAATTTAGTTCGATGATGCTTAATCTTTTTTACGTATGGAATATGCCTAGCGTTAGACCGGAAAGAGAAATTGAATATATGCAAGCACTCGAACCGCTAAATGGGCATCGAGCAAGCATCCGCTTTCCCCTAATAAATGTTTCAATCCCTGTAGGTATGAAAGGAGAGAAGCAACAAGTCGGGTTTTAAATGCATAAGGCTTATAGGTGTGCAGTAGAATACGTGTTGGTCCTCCTATATTTATTACCGTACTTCTATACGATATTATTATCTGCGAAGGCATTATGCCTCTACAAGTGATATATGTTATATGTATAATAAAATGTTTCCCTTCATAGTTGGTAGCCCAAGAAAACAAATTTGTGTTGCAGTGCCTAAATGTATTTTTCTACGGTTGCGAACGGCAACGAATTATCAAAAACAGAAACGACTACAAGACATCCATGCCGAGCTGCAGGCAGCCGGAATGACCAATCGTTCGAGTTGGCAAGCATCATTGTTTGAGCACCTAGTTGAATATTTAAGACGTCATTGCCACTCATTTTGATATCACATCATGCCTGTAGCCACGTGTAGCTCTTGTGTACCCACTTATCAATTTTCCTCGGTCACTCTGCTGCAGTATATACTGAAAAATTGGCAGTGCTTCGAAACGGGAACTTTTTTCTCTAGCTCCGCGGCCACAATGAGTTAAAAGTTTCTAGGCTCGTCTTTCCATTAGCAGTATCATTGTCAGTTCGTTAACTTCATGCAGCGAATCTTTCAATGGCATCTTGGCGCGCAGGCCAAGGGTGGTAGTATCGGTGGCGGCAGCAACAGGAAGACCTCAATCCGGCAGCCTAGCACCGGACGCCGTAGCAGCAGCGGATCGTCGAAACCCGCGAAGTCATCCTCTGGCTCGCCAAAAAGGGAAGCAGCCCCACAGCGTCAAGTCAGCATCAAGGAGCAATTGCGTCGAGTGTCAGGTTAGCCTGCTTACTTGGGAAAACTCGCTATAACCGTATATCATTAGCTTACAGTGGAACATTCAATTAATCAGTCTATGCCATCAACGCCAATGAATTCACATTGGTTTTCTATACTTATGACTAAATCAACTAATCCCTAGTTGATTGAAACTAGGTCAGTATTTAAAAAAAATGCAGGCATAACAATGCCCATGACGTTAGTCAAAACTGGCTGCTAGAAGAGAAATAACTTTGCCAACTTTGCCGCTAGATTGTAGCGGCAATATTTTTTTGATTTGGAGCTTGGGTGAAGAACAGAGAACAGAACGGAACCTGTTCAACTACACGTGACGTCACAGATAATGAGCGGAGGTTTAGACTGTGTAGGAGCCTTTCAAATAAACTTACTAATAATTAACCCCCCCGCCCCCTAGTAATCTACTACCTCCGGTAATTGCAAATAAGAAGACAACTCAAATAAACAAAAGGTTTCTTGCCATATTGCCGCGAACTTCTCATGCAGAAACAAAACAGGGCATTCGTGTCATTGCTTTATTTAATCTGCTCGTTACAAACTGATAAGGCCGCATGCGTGCGGCTGCTGGCACCAACAAATAAGTATTACAGCAGTTCGCAGAATTGTATATAGCTAAACCTTTATTTCGTTGCTTGCCTTTTCCTACTTTATTGACATCAGAAAGACAAGCTCATATCGAACTATCGTGCCAATTTGTTCTTTGGTTTATTTGTCATAATTACCTTGCATATCATTAACTTTTGAGTCAAAAGCCTAAAAATGTATTCTGTTGAGTCTCATCAGCATTTAGAAAATGTTTACTATTCAGCGATTGCTTCGCATTCAGCACAATGTCTAAAACTTTTAAGGGCTGTTAGTGTATTCTTTCAAAGGTGACATGCCTTTAAGCAATATCGGCAACTTCATGTCACGAGTATCGTTGGCAATGCGAGACTAGAAGGTTAGCAAATAAAGTACATCAAATCAAACTTTTTTCATTCTTTGGTTGGTTGGTTTGGTTGGTTTGTGGGGTTTAACGTCCCAAAGCGACTTCGGCTATGAGAGACGCCGTAGTGGAGGACTCCGGAAATTTCGACCACCTGGGGTCTTTGTTCTATACAAGTTCTATTTCCTCTCCAACCTAAGCATTGAATGATTGTTTGTTGTCCAGACAGCTCAGTGAATTATCAAACCTTCTACAGAACTTTGCAGAAAATAGTGAAAATATTAACCATTTACGACTCTACAGAATTATACACAAGAGATACATTTGCCGATAATGCATAAATTACAAGAAGAGAAAAACAAAAACAGAGAATTGCTTTGCAAGTACAATAGAAAGCCTGACAGGGTATCTGCCACAACTTGAACATCAAAACGATAATCAGCGTTTGGTCTGTAAAGATAACAATTCTCTCATTGCTTTGGCATTTTCTTTTGTGCTAATATTGCCACACTGTTTACCAGATCCTTTAAATATATGTAGAGCCTAATAGGCCCTCAACTTTTTGCCATAATTTGTAAAGCTTCGTACCTTGATGTATATTTCGGTTTTCCTCAGAGCAACGGTTTTTGTAACAGATACTTTGTAATTATTCATAAAGTAATAGCACGTCAGTATAGCATAATAAAAGAGTTCCAGCACTTCCAATACACCAAGCCTGATAGTGTTCATGGCGCTTTCCCTTCACAGCCACCCAGGGATTCACTGGCGACGCTCAGAGGAAAGTTGCTCGTCCTTTTTCCATCCGTTTCCACCGCTCGGTGGACGAGTTCTCCTCTCGAGAGCGGCAGCAGATTCAAAACCGACGCAGTCAGGTAAGTGTCTTACGGTTGAAGTTCTAATATTCTGTGAAAAACCAACCATTTTATTATAACGAACTTGTTTCATTCTTTGGAAATGATATACATATAGAGAAATTTAGTTTGAAAATGTCTATTGTGGGGAAAAAAACTTATAGCTGGACACGGCCTAAGTCTACAGTAACTGCCCCATGTAATTCCTCTGGTACAGAAGGTAGTGCGCTGCTAAGGACTTCATGGTCGGCTAAATGAAAAACTAACCATCTGACCAAATTAAAAGCTTAAGAATGTTTATGCCTCTGGATTGGTTGGTATAGTCAAGTATTAAAAACTGCTCATTTCTAATGTTCATCTGAGCAATACACACGCCGCTGACATTTGTCCTTAATAAGCAACAAAGTTCGATCCTATTAGGTCTTTTTTTGAAAAAGTCTGCACTTGCTAAGATAAATGGGTTGATCCACAACCGCAGCTCACAACGTATGTTACACAGTAAATATTTGCCAGAGGTGTTGGAAAGGGGAACTACACTTTCTATAAAGAACGAGTGAAGCGATAAGTATAAGAACGCGGAGTGTAATTTCGCCTTTAGTTGGTGCCCAACTGAGTCTTAATGACACTCAGCTCTAAGTTCTAACACGCATGTGTTCGAAAGTAGGTGTCTGAGATTATATTTTGAGCGCACTATGGCAGCAGAAAATGGAGTGTTCGTGATTTTATTGTATTGTTTTCTGAAACTCCAATAGGTGGCACTGCCAGTAGGGCCGGACAAGATGAGGTATTCAGTCTCCTGCCGATGTCCTAGCCCCACAGGGCGCAACAGAAGCAGTACATGTGCAAGGTGCATGATTGCAGCAAGCATACAACTATAACAAACATCACCACTCAAACGAGTACACGTGAAGAATGTTTTTGCAATTCAAAGCATAGGAAAACAGCATGTATTACAACTAACATTTTCATACAGTTTTTACCTGCCTATTTCAATCATGTACAATGCTCTGTATCTAAAAATCTTAACGGATCTCAAAAATGTCTGGATATCTATTGCATAAAAGCATCATCGGGGGGGTCAATTGTCTCTTTACTTTAATTCGTGCTGGAATTGGTGTTGAATACTTATTATAAAAGGGTGCTACGAAGCAAGAAATCAGGAGACTGAGCTTTGAAATGAAAAAAAAAAAACAACAGCAAAGATCTAGGGTGCATTTAATTACACTTACCTGTGGTAGGGCGAAAACCTTGCAACTCTATGTGGGGACTCTATGCCAAATTCTGTTGGACCAGATGTTAGAGTACGATTCCCGTTTTGGAACGTCACTGACCATACAAAGTGCCATACATGACACACGTCGCTTTTGTTGCATATTTAGAACGTTTAGAATTCCTTCGTACCTATGTTGAAGCCGTCAATGCGCGCTCTGTGGTTTGACATTTTGAGCAAGCGAAAATTCGCTTGCCTCTGATGACTTGGACATCTCGAAGCTCTCTGATCTCTGCGAGGAGCGAGCTCTACATTTTATAAGGCGGTGCGACGTTGTTTCTAGCTCATGTCTATTTCGATGTATTAGCTGCGGCGTGATGGTCACCTAGGGACGAACTGTTCTTTGGTCTACTTGCTTTTTTTAAGTCCATCCCTACATTTGAGGGCCTGCCTTTAGATGTAGGGATAATTGTCTCTAGGTTTGACATCACATCCTTTCACAAATTTCCTTCACAGCTTTCGCTGACAGGAACTTGTCAGTGTCACAGAGCGCATGAGGAATTAAGGATTTCACCTTAATAAAAGAAAGAAAAAATAGATCACACTGCAGATACTAACATGGAGATATAAGCACTGAATTGCAAATGAGGTATTTCGGTGCTTACCTGTGTAGTATTCCCAACAACTAGACAGGAGTTGGTATGTTTTACTGTGACCTAGTTCTTTTCCCAAGCACGGATATCCGGTAGATCTCGACTTTTGTAAATTTTGGGGGAGAAAGCTGGTGCTACACTTGCATTTAATAAGTTGTTTTGCGAGTCGCTTCCATAATTTATGCGGGGTGTGCACATTTTTGTCTGCCTAATTATTCATCATTTGACGTGGACACTTCTTTCTGCTTAAATGCGACTAATCAAGAAAGCAAAGATGGAGCCGTTTGGACATTTTCATCAAAGGAAATCACCGCAGCAAGAAAAATAAGGAACAGATGTCGAGTCGTAGATAAGCCCTAATTCTAATTACTCTTATATATATGTCCAACCTAATTCAAGCTTGTTTTATGAGGTTTCACTTTCAAATGTGCCTTTTTTTTTTCTGCCATGTTTTAGGTAAGTCACATCTTCTATAACTATAGTGCGACAGAAATGTCCCAGAGCTCAAAAGTAATAAATGTGTAAAATATCAAAGCGGGAAATTATTGAAGAAAGTGACCTACATTTGACGGCTGTGGCGGAAGAGAGAGGTTGGTTTCTTCAAAGATTTTGCAGAATTTTGTTTGGTTTACGGACTTCGCCTGTTGTTATGTGCTACGACAACAGCTTTTTTCTTCGCTTCATCTATCGTAGCCGAAGTGTACTTCACGACGTTCAAGCTCACTTACAAATTATTTCGGCGAAAGCAAATTCCGCAGAATACCTAAGCTCCACCTTATGGGAAGGCTGAGATAGCGTTAGTTCGTCCTTCAGTGGCCTGAAGTCTTTTTTGCACATCCCTTCATTGACGTAGACAGTGGTTTACTTTTCTTTACCACAATGAAGTCACACAAAACGCCTCTTTTATTCAAGCCGGAATAGCGAGCATCGAGGACCAAAGGAAAACTTGTGTGTCTTTCAATGCACGCGTTCTAACTTCAATCCTTTCTTAACCCACATTTTTTTTTCTTTTTTTTTCAGAGCTAACTGATTGACTTTAAAATTTATATGTTATGATTACGGATGAGTAAAGTTGCGACTTTATATTTTCAATCTATTTGACTTTTTACTCAATTTCAATTACATGTGACTTCACTATCTAGTTGACAGATAAGGGATTGTTCAGTGACATCATCTCTGCTTTACTGTGTGTTCTTTTTGGGGCGTATGAATCGTCCATTCGGAGATTATGCGGTTGGACTTCAGCGCCCTTTCGACTAGTATAATTTTTCTTACATGATGCCACCTCTCAACTGTACTGACAATGGCTTCTTTAAGACCCGGCGTGCAACTTTTCGACGCAGTACGGACAATGAAGATAATACATGATATTTTATTATTTTATTAGGAAACATCGGTTGTCTGTATGTTCTGCCTATGTCGAGGTTCGTCCCGACGGCTAAGGTGCAATGAATGTTGGGAAAATTGGGTTCAAAGAAAAAGCCGTTATTTTTGACCAGACAAATTCAAATTTGAACACTAAGACAAGAAGGCATTAAGGTAAGGAAGGCCATGCATCTACAATTTGTAATCAGGGTCCGGTCAAATCACACATTCCGTAGCGTGCCAATTATTACCGTAGCATACCAAATATCGAATTCGTATCATTTGTCTCTCTAGCTCGCGATTGGAACATGTGTGGCGGTCCTGGCTGTGGTGGCCCTGCTGGCCTTTAGCGGCGTGACCTTCATCCTAATTGCGCCCAGAGCCCACAAATGGGTGAGCTCGATGCGGGGCTTGACGCTTATCGAACGTCTAGAGAAGGCCTGCCAAACCGACGACTGCAGGAAAGCGGTGGCCAAGATGAACGAATCCGTCGACGCCACGGTGAACCCGTGCGAGGTTGGCCATTGTTTCCGCTGTTTCTCAAACGTCGCATGCCTTAGCATTCTATGCATAGTCTGCATTTGTCACACGAGGTGTCAATAAGTTTAACATGAATTTCTAAACTTTGGTGGTCTTCTCGTAGCTTACAGTAATTTAGACTTGGTGGTGCGTTGCTGCTAAAGGCTATATCCTAAAAAAAGAGGAAGACTGAGGCAACCCAGTCGGAAAAAACTACAGAGCATTTTCTGATGTTACGACAGAATTTCTGTGCGGTTTATGACGGGAAACCTGTTGTGACAACAGAAAATTCTGTAGTAACATCAGAAATTTCTATAGTTACAACAGACAAGTACTACAGAACTACAGAAAAGTACTACAGAACTACAGAAAAGTACTACAGAACTACAGAAAAATCTGATGGTTACGACAGAACTACAGGATATGTTGTCGTATTTTTGACACAGTTCTGTAGTTTTTTTCGTCTGGGAAAGGTGACACAAAAAAGTTACTGTTTAGCTAATACTCAATCATTAAAATTCTAGAACGCTGCACTAAATGTGAACTAAGGTGCTATGAATTTAGAATTAAAGGCTTTGTATTAGTACATTAACACTGATGCTTTCGGTATCGAAAATAGCGTTGTCTGAATTGGTGAACCCTGCTACTCATGAAAGAAAATGATAAAAATAAGAACTAATAGTTGCGGACATGCCACGTTCTAACACCTCCTATAGTCATGCTGGGGGCTTTTGACTTAGCGCCAAGGCCGACATCGAATTGTCTGAAAAAAAAAAAAAAGGCCGGCCTTCTATGTTGTCTGATTAAAACATTGCCTGATAGGTTAAGGAATGTATTTAAGGAAGCATAGATCTACATTTTGGTTGAAGCTAGTCTTGTGTTCATTTTCAGGACGTGTACCACTACGCATGTGGTCATTGGCGTGAACTGGATGATGCCGGCGAACCCATGTCGTATGAGGACAGCGTGAGGCACCACTATGTTATCGCCGTGCACGAGCACTTCACAGGAGGCGCACCGCCCTCAGAGCAGTGTCGCAGCGACGATCCGTCGGCTAAGATGACCTGCGTGTACGCCTCTTGCGTCGCTTTCTATACCAACAGGCGAGTGTCGTTACCCTGGCCATTAACGCCGCATTACTTATTTACAGCGCTTTGCAAGATAAATAACTTTCCTGATATATCTTCCTGCCAATTGCCGCAATACTCTTATTTAGCGTTTTTGATAAAATTATTAGCCGCTTAGAGTGCGTGCACCAGATTTAAAATTGCTTAAATGTGTGAAACCCATCTCGTCGCAGGTCGAATTTGGTGCATAGCAATAATTTATTATAGCGTCTTTTTTGTATGTCTGTTTAGGATAGTTAAAAAACAGGACCAACGAATTATAAAGTTAATAAAGAGCTACCCTAAAGATACGAGATCAGACGAAAATACATTTTTAAGGACATAAAACAAATTAGGTCCATGCTTAACCTTCCCCAGTAACAGTATGACGCAACCGCATTTATAGGCCCCGTCCGCGGCTCTGTTTAGGAACTTATTTCAGGTACGTGCACTTCGCTTCTTGCTAGTGATTTAATTCCTTAAGTTTGTGCCTCGGTTATCTCACATATATTCATTAGCGTAGTGTGCATTATGAGCAGCACCGCATGACATAGACCTAAAGGAGACGTTAAAGATGTGTCTGACTGCTGAGGAGTAACATGTCTTGTTCGGGATCGAATTGTCGCTCTGGTTTGATATTGCCACACCGCTGTCCATCTTCTGGCGCCACCAAGTGGCCGAATGTCTTGGCACGTGGCTGAGCGTCGTCCTCGTCGGCCTCGAGCTCCGCTTGAATAAAAGGGCCAGCTCGGTTGTTCTGGTGCTTGCTACGTGTGTTGATGACAATACCCCACCTAAACCACCCATTCAAAGGAGGTACTCGAGTTGGTAGCCCCTGTCAACTCAGTCATGGCATGTAGTCATGCCACATAGAACCGGCGATATCTCTGCGCTGCGTGCTCTCAAATAACCGCGACCGAACCTTTCAGAATGAGGAAGGGATGTTGGAAGAGAGCATGAACACCGAAGCTCTATCGAGTGACATACTCTTCTCCTCCGGCCCGCTAGAGAAATTTGAAATCTCTGGAAGCCGTGGTCTGAACGTCCGCCTTCTCAAATACATGATGTGAGGAGGACCATGTTCGTGCTGTGGGATACATGCATGGGCGACTGTACCTTCTCGCTGGTACTGTAACTTTCTCAAGGCTCCCGTGATCCGCCGTTAGACGGCTTTGCGTCCTTGGCGGCGTGGAAGAGAATGCGCCGTGCCGCGGAATAGATTGCGTAATCTTCCGTGCTTCTTTGTGAATGCGCCTCAGTGGTTCCACTAGCGCCGCCTTCTAGGATGGGCGTGCCGAAAGAGTTGGAAAAGGACCACTGCGTCCTTAAATTAGTCTCGTTTTCTCACTTGTAATCCGCGCCTGCAAACACTGACGTCTTGAACACGGCATACATCTAGTAAAGTAACTCTATGCAGCTTTATGAGAGCAGCGACTGCTGCACCGCACAAGTTATTTGCAGAGCATGTCATTAACAAACATGCAAAGATTTTGGTAAATATATAATGAAGGGTATCATAAGAGCTTGAAATAGAAGGAAATTATTAGATAAACTAAATAAACCCGCTGACATCTACCATATATCAACAACCGAATTTGCCTATGGCAGCGCTGCTGATGGTTGCTCCGCTACAATATGGCGGCTTCGTTGTATGGTTTCTACTTTTAACGAATTCTTAAAATGTGACTCAAGTAAGATTAAAGAATAAAAATATTTGAAACTTACTGAAAGAGAAAAAGTAGGCTGCCTTAAGTTGACATCAAGAAAAATACCTGACTATATGACGCTGGAGCACAGTCATAAAAATTGGTATATTAACTTCAGACGCTGCAAACAGATTTGAATGCTTTATTGTGACGAAGAAAAAAGGTTATGGCACGTAGGCATGCTAATTATTAGACTGAATAACTTCGATTGCATCCCCAAAGCTTTCGTTTTGAATTTGACCTTTTCCGCACATGTTTCATAGATGTATAGCGTGGCGACCCACGTGTTTAGCAGGTTAATACTCGCATCAAAGACACTTGATAATCTTTGTCATGGGTCCACGACCTACCCACTCCACTTTCACATGACAAAGAAGGCCCACCGCCACCTACCGAAAGTGAACCACAGTGCATAGTCATGAGGGTAATGAGTCTCCCTGCCGCAATTCACACCTCCCAGAAACAAGGGAGCAGAGGACGGAGAAAGTGGTGTTCATTGGACTACAGGGCGCAAGCTGACGACATGATGCGAAAATGAAGGGGGTGGTTGGCCATGTAGGAGCGCAAGCCTATCGAGCCTGTTGACCGCTGCCGACCTGGATGTGTTCCGGTGGATGCATGCCAGAAATTTCACCGCCCTCTTTACTCTGGTGGTGCAAACGGCTGTCCGCACTCGGCTGCCATCTGTGCTGAGAGTGACGAGTCGAGACCAAAACACGGCCGATGTCGAGTTTGGCACGTGCTTGTCGTGCTGCTCGGATGACCCCGACTTCTCCAAGCACCTCGTCGACCTGGCTGCCGAGGTATTCGCCGAATCCGACCACGTCGACCACTCCAACCTCCGGCGCCTGGACGAAACACTGAGGCACGTACTAGTGGCCCGTTAAAATTCACATGCGGAATGAATTTTTTTATTTAATGTTTATTTCGTTATCTCAATAAGTCCATTTCGAGCAGCTAATTTTTAAATTTCAAGGTCTCGCACAGATTATGACCACCAAATCTTGACGTTTGATATACCACGAGTTATAATTATTTATCCTCAGCTACGCTCTATATATGCATATGACATTGGCAAACAGAAGTTACCAAAGCTGTAAAAATAGCCGCGAATAATATGCTGTCTTAATACTGCTGTTCATATTACATATTTTGGGTACGTCGTTCGAATATAGTAGTTATTTTAGCTTGTGAAACGGGTTAAATGAGCTGCAGTGAACTGCTTTCAAAGTTTTGCTCATCATGCATTTGTTTTTGTATAGAAGGGTAGGCCATAACACAGGTGTTCTATAATTCATTTTGACTGCTGAACGTCGTCCGCATATGCATTTCAAACCTAACGTAACGCAATAAGAATGTTTAATTGGCTTAACTGGAGCACTTTCCGGGGAACGTTTAGGGCCGTAGAAACGCAGAAAAATGCTTTTCGTTTGCACTGATGGCACCTCTGTCTGAATGGCACTGAAATGTATAAAATCACAAACTTAATGTTCAAATTTGTGCTTCACTTTATCCGTTAATTTATACATCAGGATTAAACGATACGAGCTCCGGCCGAAAACATTTGATACCTCAGATTCTAAATTCTAAGCCTTGATGAATAGGCTATCAAAACCAATATTTTCGTTCAACACTTCAAGCTACTCATCATAGCTCTATCTTTGTGGCTGTGTATCTCTCAATAAATTTTTCTCTATCTTGATCCGTCCGAAGCCGAACCGTTCAGCAATCCACCCAGCGTAAAAGCAAAAGAGGTGTGGCTTCTTTAACAAACATCGTTGTTCCTGAACGTACGCTCCCTACTTGCATTACCAGTCGTGCCTTTTGCGCTGTAATCAGCTTGACACGGAAGCTTTGACGTCAAGTTTGACATCCGACTCTTCTCCTCTTCATTTCAGACAAATTTCGCAGGCACCCTGGAACTTGCCAGCGCAGGTCGTGGACGCTGATCAGTTCACCTCACTGGACAAGTCTACGTGGCACCGAGTCCTGGCTGATTCCGGCGCCTTCTCGGCCAAGCCCGAGGACATGGAGCTAGTATCGGCCAACCCTCGCGGCATCGAGAGAATTGTCGCGGCCCTGGATTCGGTACCGCTGTCAACGGCCAGGCTGTACACTCTGCTCGCACCAGTAGCCCCGTACTTGGCGGTCGAAATCTTTGAAGCTGGACGCCGGGCTTCAATGAGCGCGTTCAGGTACACGATTGATGGACACACTCCGGGAAGGGCTTTTGGGCATCACTTTCATGTTTAGACGAAGGAGGCGCTATGTGGCTGAGTCAGGGTTGCTGGGGCTGTTCGCGCAGGCGTGCTGACGGCTACAAGTCGGGCAAAAGGTGCCTATAATCCGTACAGGCTCAACTGAGAGTCTCTGTAGCTGGAATTTCGGAATTATGCTGCTCAGGCACCTAGTTGTAAGCGGCATAAGTTGCACCGTAACATATTTTTGACTATCTAATGCACTCGAACATAAACACTAGTTGTGGTTTAACTCTGGTTAGGCCTAGTTGAATTGCGATATCAACAGTGGAAGCTTCGTTTGCCTGCTCCATTATTCCCCTATCACGCCCTATCAATGTAAGGTGCTACGTTATTGGGGACACCTAAGCTCGTCCTTTAAGAGTATGACGCGAGAGCGTAAGCTACCAGCCCACATGTAAATTAGAAGGGTTCAATGCTGGTGAATCGAATGTGGAGCGAAAGCATTAGCTGCCGGTGACGGAGCGTACTTCTTCGCGGCTGTTCAAGGTCAAACGCGGCCCTTCCCAGGACGACGCGACGGGCCGAAACCTGGCGCAGTATTGCTATCGCAACAAAATATTTGATATTTAGGTAACATCTCCCCTTACTCGCATTACCTTAGTTCATGTCCGTGTCAATTCGATATCAGTTATGAAGTCAAGAAGCTTCTTCCCCTCCCTTAAGCTTGCAAGCTTGTATCCAAACTCTCACTGAGAAAGTGTGAGATGAAGGGCAACCAGCTGACGTCCCTTCACCTCAAAGTGTAAACATCCGTGTCACAGAAAAGCTACCGTCATTGTCAGCACCCTGTGCTGTCACTGGTGTGAAAATACTCTCTCGAACCCTAAATCAATCAGAAAAACTCAAGGAAAAGCCGAAGTAAAGCCTAAGTGGGTGAAGATATAACTACTTGAATATCAAAGACTGCATACGTGTTAATCGTGGCGGAAATTATGACTTGAAACCACACCATGTAATTTTGTGACGAACACGCTACACGTAAGCCTCGAAGGCACTTCGCTTGAGGCATTTCAATATGGTAGAGTTCTGACTTTGTAATGTGCCTTGAATACGAATTTTTGACGCCAACTGTAAATATCAGTGTGCTATGTAATAGTTAGGTAATCGCAGGCGAATAAACAACGGAGTTCGGTAACGCTTCGCGGTTTACTGCTAAGGCGGAGCTGTACCGTCTCCCAATTTTGTCAAGAATAAAAAAAGGGGCACCATCGGTGTGCTCAAGAAACCTTTTTTCCAGCGTTCATGCTCGAGGTCAAGGTGCCAGCACTGGAAGCACTTTCGTACAACGCAACCAGCACTGGGCATATCTGAATGGAAGAGCCTTGCTAAAAAGAAAATGTAGTTCGGTATTACTAAGGGTACTTTTTGCAAAGCATTCTATCTGCGCAGACGTAGTGACGATATATGTGTGCTTTCTCCAGTGCTCCCATGTACCACTATGTCGAATTCAAACCACTTCACCGAACACTCGGACTTGTCATGAAGTTAATTTCTTCCAGCTAACGTGTGTGGGAGGTGACAGGGTTTCATGGCTATCGAACGATGTGAAGACGGTGTGTACATATCAAAATAAAATTGCACTGACTGACGTGTGCGAATGAAATACGGGCATATAAGATGAGAGAACAAGTTTGTTAAAGTTTTCTTAAGCAACAGAGGCGCCATTGGTCGTACAAGGGTATGTGTTTAAGTAGGGCGTCCAATAACCGGATACGTCCCTCCTTGCTGCCAGAGTCTACTTGTAGCAAGTCGGGTACCCTGCAGCACGTTACCGTTTAGCCCCGTCACATGTTCTGCATTTGCACCAACTCACAGAAACAAAAATTATCATTCAATTAACTAGTGGCTCATTAAATACGTGAGTGAAAAGTAGTGACCGGAAGGGAAAATTAATGGCGCTTGCCGACTGGCCGCTATTACTGAAAATGCTTATCCGGAGGTTTTTGCTACAGTTATAGTAGTAAAAGTTAGCAAGGCAGCAGAATTACGTACCTTTCAAAAATAAATGCAGCAAGCCAATCAGGGAGCCTTAAAAGCATTTATTTTTACTGTTATCAAGATACAAATTGAAAGAAAAAAGAAAAGAAGGATTGACATCAGGAATGCCGTGAAGAACAGGTGAAACGATGAGAAGAAGGCTGCAGGAGTGCGGGAGCAGTTTTCGAAGTAAGTTATGGGCAGCTAATGTTGGCAATTCATGTGACGATAATGTTGTGTGTTTTCGTTCTGCCTTCTGGGTTTGCAGAGCGTGGTCGGTGTGCGTTGAGGACATGGCCTTCTTGTTCACTGTCCCCTTTGACACATTCTTCGCTTCGTCACTTGGCACCGAGAAGGCGGCTGTTACCTTCCGCAGCATGTGGAGCAACATCCGGGTGGCGGCGGCCAACGCACTCCACATCGGCAAAGACCTCGTGCTCAACGAGGAGGCCCTAATGGCGGCAGATATAAAAGACTTCGGTAAGGCCTAGCCTTGGTGAGCTTAAAAAGCCATTGTTCTTTTGCACACGGCCCTCGGTGGAATACTAGTAGCAAAAGTAGGATAAATTTGTCCGGATTTCATCATCATTACGGCTGTGAGGGAAACAGCTGCAGCCGCTTAGCGCATGAAAAGCGATTGGCGCTAGTTAGTGGCGCGCAGCGACTGCCACTAAATAAACACAGGTAACTAAAATAGGCTCTGAAAACCTTGCAAGATGCGGTTATGAAAAGAAACGTATTCTACATCACGGTATGGGTATACAGGGATTGTTTGTTAAGTTTGGTAGCTGTACCCTGTGAATACATAGGTTCCTGTTTTCGCTCCGCATTCGGGCATGCGATGATCTGCATCGCCGACACTAAATCACTGAATTTATGTTAACAAAGGCAGCGCATTAACCTGTACTACAACTTCACCTCACTTCACTTCACTTGACTTGAAAACCTTCAAAGCCACCCATTATTGGGAGTATTACATAAGGGGTTGGTGACACATGAAATAAACATTATCGCTGTCAGAGCTGGCAGCTACATGGTTGAAAAATGTGGATGGGCGATTGACTTCGATATGTATCAATGTCATCACTTAAATAGTGTCAACGGGATGCCCATGTCCACTAAGCAATCGTATGTCAACATAGAAAGGAGCAGGGAACGATAGAGTAGAAAATGAAAACCACTTGGTTGTACAGGAACTCCTGTGTGTGCTCTCGGTGAGAATTTATACATCTGCGGCTGTTGTGTCATCTGTCCTCTGAGTTCTCGCGCAAATGTTTTTTTTTTTCAGCCCCTTATCCTATAGCTGGTAAGAATAGACATCTGGGAATATTAAGAAATGAAATAACCATCCTTTTTTACAGCAGTGTATACTTTCGAAAGAACATTATAATTGCTGGAATAATTTCAACGTATATCAAAGGTAATTCCTCTGTTGTTTTGACGTGTACCCTATTGTTAGTGCTGCCATCAGCCCAGATACGCCCCTTTTATAATGAAGGCCTCTTCCGTGCCTTTCCAATTTACGTACACATGTGCCAGCCTGTCTTCACTCTCATGTAATTCGCATGCCTGTCTTATCGCCGCCCGCTGTTGCGCTGGAAGTGTCTTGGAATCCCGGATGTTACCCTCGACAATCTTTGGCTGCTTGCCTTCATACTGCATGTCTTTGATTACCTCAGGGGCAGCCATACTGTTATATAGGAAACCAGCATATTTTCACAAAAGCTTCATAGTTGAAAAAGTTCCTTCTCGTTGGAGGAAAGGAATCTTGCACCGCAGCTACCTGTCAGACAGATCCACGTGTGCTATTCTTTTTAATATATTAGAGGCCAGTGACAAGGCACACAAATTGTTGAATCCTTTTGCTTGTCTCTGGATTCACTGCACGCAGATTATGCTCAAAATTTAAAAAGAATCCTGCTCCAGCTAATCAATCAATGGTACGCCTATATAGCTATGTTTACTCCTTTGGATGATGATGTGCACCCATACGCTTCACATATACTGAAGCCATATTACTTATTTAAAAATAGCCCAGTCAGGACTTTCTCTAGAGACAGTTTACCTCCAAATCGCTGATGACATGGCGACCTGAAGCCCTTTTGTGCCACAGTTTATTTTAATATTTTCGAACCAGCAAATGTTCGGTGAGTAGTAGTGATGGTAAATTTGATCGAAATGAAAATTTTGGCTTCCAAGATGGTATAAACCTTTGAGGGCTATCGAAGTCGCCTTTCTATAAGCTCGAGAAGAATAAACTTCATTGTTGCTATATTTCCTTGCAGCTGTATTCACCTAACTTGAGGGCTGCATAGCCATTACCCAGCAAAAGCGTTAAAGTGCCACAATACTCTGCGTCGATCGTATTGACCCCGGAACCGGCAGCGAATATGGCGGTCGGCAGTCATGAATATTTGAGGGTATAGTGATAGATACGTTTGTTTGCTGTGTTTGTTTTTCACTTTTGTAATTCGAGCATTGAACAATTCAAAATCCCAGCAAATAAACAGTGGGTACTGTGAGATGCGTTACGAAATGTAATAAATGCAATAACTGAATAATTGATGGGAATGTTTTTTCAAACAACCATGCAGCAATTTTCAAAGTAGCCTACGATGGCGATTAAAGAATTATGCGCACGCGTGCAACTGCACGAATATTTATTCCTTTTAACCAAAATTATTATCGACTCGACCACACGAAGAGGTGATCGTGAGTGCAGCTAATGATGCTTGAGGAGACTTTCTTGTGTTCCTGCCCTCTGAGATTCGTTTTGTGCCAAGAGCCTATTTAGACTTTTTTAAGTTCAGTGCTCCCGACAGATCGCGCATTAGTTTGGCCGAATCGGCAGTATATGTGTTGATAGATTGGTCACCCTCCCTGATGACCAAAAAGCTTATTTGGATGTCCTAGATAAGACTCCTGTAGCTTTGAAGGCTGTTTATCGTAAACGATTTTACGCGTTATTCGTACAGAAGAGGTGATTAGACGTATATTTAGCCACGCAGCATACACACCTTTTGTTAAAAGGAAATGTGACACTATCCTCATTCACAGAATATCATCGCAAATCACATACCCACCAATTGCCCTTAAGACATCCGTTTCAAGGGCCGAGCAAATGGGAGAGGGCTGTGTATTAATATTTTTGCTTTCTGCCTTTATTCCTAACGTGATGGCTGCGAATTTCGCCAAGATGCGCACCACGTCATATACCTGCTGATATTCGCAGAGGACACCGGTCTTGACGACCCATCCTTCTCCGAGCACTACGGCGAGGACTTCATGGCGAACCTGATCCTGTACCACCGCCACGGAAGCCGTCGCTTCAGGGCTGCCCAGTTTCGTAGTGACGCTCCGCCCAAAGATGGCGGTGTTCCGACCAAGTACTTCCTGCCGGATTACTACTACGGCGGCGCCACCGAACAGACACTCAACACCGGCACCCTGGGAGTCCTCACGGCCGCCATGCTGTTCAAAAGCAGTTACCGGGAGAACACCGAGCCTCTGGAGTACCCAGACTGTTTCGCCCAATACACGCGCTACACGCTCAACCTGCCCGTGGACAAGACCGACTGGCTTCGACACACGCGCGCCCGCTGGTCCGTGGAGACAGCATTCGCGGCTCGCGACATCGAACACGATAGCAAGGAGCTGGACGCGCTTCACTACCTGCGCTTCGCACGCACTTATTGCGGCGAAGAAGACGCGAACGTGCTGCCGTTGCAATTCGCCGTCCGCAGCTCGGAAAACTTCAACAGGACTTTCGACTGTGGCTACAGGTACCCTGTCATTGCATGTTGACGGGGTGCCATTTCGTGAATCGCGCCTTCTTGAAGCACTTAATTTTGCATATCATTGGTGCCATCATTTTTTTATTTTATTATCCCCCACCCCCTTCACGAAGTCCTTCAGTATAGAGATGATTTCCAACACCGATTGATGATATTTTGAAACATTTGATATTTTTTGTTCATGGGATGTGTTGATCATTCGCCATATTTGTATCAGCTGATCACGGGTTTTGCAGCTCGTAGCTTCTTGTAGAGCACATAACGGTGATTTATTGGTTATTTTTTGCTCCAGAATCACGTTTAACGCGTACGAGAAAGAACTGTGGTTAACGCACGTTTTGATTTCACGACCGGCCCACATAGATTAAAATCAGTACCGGCTCTGGTGTCGCCTGAGGCGTCGCGCTAATTTGCGTAGAACTTGCCCCAATTTGTAGCAACTCTATCCGCACGATAGAGTAAGCAGCATGCGCCTGAGTGAGGTCGTGGCACTAGGATTTCAGACGTTGCAAATTGGACACTTTACTGGGGTAATGTATTTCTTAATGATGCTAACTGATGGAACGTTACTTTCGTAAAATACGCCTAACCTAAGCGCGGGACGAGCAACACAGATACACATCAGCATTTGCATTCGTAGATAACTTGTTTCCTAAGTGTGCTCTTTAATTTTCTTGTTGCTCGCGAATTGAGTCATCCAAATGAATATAATAAAGATTCGAAATATTCGCAAAGGGCGATATTATCAATTTTGTGAACCAGTTATTCAAATATCGTCACCCCAATAAAGGCATTATCAATTCTATGACCCCGCTTTCAATTACTTTCATCCCCATACATGTGGCAAATATATTTTAGTTGGTTTGACGTTGAAACAGAAAATGCGTATTTCGAACCGCTTTCATCATGGCCTGTGAATAATCTTCGCCGCGATAGGCTTGATAGACCTATTGCATATCATGTGCTGAACGCTGCATCCTTGTGATAGCTAAATTTTCCGCCACATTACCGACGGCTTCCAGGTGGCGGCTACTACACTCTGCATTTGTCCTGTGTATAGCCCATTCATCAAGACGCATGTACAAATGGGTCTTTGTGCGCTATCAGGCAATTTTCAGAATGGGAGAGAAGAGTAACAATAAGTAATGTCAGACAAGTAGGGTGTCCGTACTTTAAAGCAAATGTCCTTCTCACCTAAAACAAATTCGTTACAAGCCTGAGCACGGCCGAAAAGAGAAGATATGCAAGCGCCTCCACTGGCGTATCGCTACAATTGCAGCTCTAGCGTGTCATTTGCGCTTTCATGCGGAACGCTATTTTGCCGTCAAGGGGCAATTATCTTCGAAATGCGAGGCGGGCGTAGGCAAAAATGTGAAGGCTGTTTATTAAAACAATGCTATGTGGACCGCGGAGGAAACGAGTTCAAGCAAATACGAACGCGTTTTATTTCGAAACGCTTTTTGTGCGTTCACGCCCTATGTAGATGCTGAATACGCAGAAATCTCAGAACACCAAGGTCACAAAAGCATTCGCCTTCTGTACTGGCGCTCTGGTAAAGCGGGTGAGTGCTCCGCTTGAGCCGCGGAACTCTGCTACTTTGCGCTAACTCATTTTGTCTTTTTCTTTTGGGCACAAGCAGACTTCGTCGCCTCTGCCATCTAGTGCTGCTTTCTGACTCTACAGCTATACTACAGCTGACTCATTCGGTCATTTTATATTGAGTTCTTTACCAATACAGTTTTTGTTGACTCCATTCTCTGAGCAGCGAGTATGCGGGCGCAGCCAGGGAATGATCGGAAAGCATATGAGTACTTAATGAGGAAGACTAATTTCAGTAGACCGTGGTCTACTGGCTACCAGTCAACAATTCCTCAGACTAATAGCAATGGCAACTGTTGTGACATGTGCTGCAAAAGCTCCGGCGATTGCCTACCCACCTACTCATAGGTGAATGTTATTCGGGTACCTACCATAAACCTAGTTTTAAGTGATCTTGTCCACCTTAGAAAGTAACATGGAGGACGTATCAGCCCTCGCACACGATCTTGGCCAAGTCGGTGGCTTATAGTGGCCTGGTGCGAGTCAGAACAAATACGTAGTCATACATTTGATAACATGCAGCCGACACAAGTATGGGCCTGCCTAATTATGTGAGAAGAAAGCGACACCATAAGGCATCTCGTGATAGTGCCAAGATATATGGCACAGCCGGCCATCCAATATTTATTTATTTGCAATACTGCCAGTCTCTAGTTGAGACCATAGCAGGTGGCCATTACATTCATAATATCGACAAAATGATCATGACGGGAATTAAAGCAGCTCTACAAAAATACAGTATTAGGCAATTCTTAAAGCATAAAAAACTGAAAATGTGTTATCAAATTCGCACCAACATCTCACAAATAAAGGAAACATACAAGTTCAAAAACGAAACAATGGGATAACAGGCTGTCGACTGCGTTAAACAAGCGAACGAAAAAAGAAAGCGAAATTTGTAACCGAATATTGTCAGCTCACACCGTGGCCTGTAGTTTGGAACAAAAACTTGAAAATGAATCAGCGTTAGTAACAGATGAGTGCAGGCAATTCCATTCGCTAGGACACAATTCCATGCGCGCACTCTGCAATGGGAAGCACCGCTGTCCGACCCAACTCGTCTGTCCTAGCGCCAATTGGTGGCTTGGGCGGTGGAGACAACAAGCGCCACGGAGAGTTGTGGAATGAGGACTCCAAATACCGCTTCTCCAAAACTTTTTGGGTAAATGAATATTCCTTTTACCCCTTTCTCATACATACTTTTCAAGGTATATGCCGTCTTGCTATGAGGAAGTTTGGGCTGAGGTGAGTGAATTGCCATCGTCGTGAGCAACCAGGGACGATTGATTATTTTAATACATCTTTATTTCTGCATTGAATAATTGTGATCTTGTGGTAGGAATGGTGCGCTTTATGGTGGTGGAAAGGAGGACCGTTTTGCTCTTCTTCCCCAAGGCGGGGTAGTCCAGAGGTCAGTTCTGCTATGAAGCAACCAGGTCCTTTCTTTTTTAAATGGTCTAGGAAAGTTCATCACAACAGACTGCCTCCCCGGACGCCTGCGTGCGAACCCAGATGTGGCTGCCGAGCCATATCCTCCTCCTCGTCACAAAACTGAGTCTGTGAATCCGACGTGCAATGGTGGATGGTGGATCGATCGATTCAGGCAAGGTTCCAGGTTCGGTGGCCGCCCAGGGCGTGAATTGTTTCCTCCCAGATGGTGTCGAATGAATGCCGAACATGTCCACGGGAGGTATTCAAAAGTACTTTAGACGGACATGCCAGGCACTTATAGGGCACGGATATGAGTGCGGGTTTACATAATAGTGTATCTAATTTTTGAAGTGTGTGTGTGTGTGGGGGGGGGGGGAGGCATTTTAAACGTGAAAAGAATATTGAGACTCTGTTGTACCCTAACTGATTTCTGACCTTTTGGAAGAGTCGGAGCTTGTGTTATCTTTTTAGAGTTCATTTCTTATGCTCCCGTCCGGCGGCTCAGCCGTGTCACCGTTGATGCCGTTGCGGGTGTAACCGAGCGAAAGAGTGTCACCAGCTAAAGCGCATTTCTCAGAAGAAGAGAAGGAAGAGCCAGGAGTTTCTGTGCCGCTAGCTCGTGTCTCTTATTTCTCTTCTTCTGAGAAATGTTCTTTGACTCGTGAGACAAACAAAGAGGGCTTTGTAATTGCGCATTCATAGGTACCAGCATGTCTTAAATTCTTAGCCTCAATATATCGCAAAAAAACTTAAATAGCTGCGCGGACATCTCTTGTGTAAGTATCGTAACCTGTCCTTATATTTTTAGAAGAATAAAACGCGTGGTAGTGAACCCTTCGTTTTTTATGAATTTCTATGAGTAAATACTCATTTGCATGCTTAAATACATTAAAGAAGGCATCGTTTAAATGCGGTGTGTGTGCTCGCTTCGAATTTTGTTCATTTGAGTGTACATCGGCCCTAGGAGGTGGGTCGCCAAAGCGCCGGCTATGATGAGCCTACCCACGGAACGCAAGGACGCAGACATCCTGATATTCTCACAAGAAGCGGAGACTTAAAATTCAAGATAAGCCGAGTGTATGCGTGAAATGCATCTATAAACATTAGCACTGACAGCCTCACTTCTTTTGGCTCAAATCCCATATACGATTACTATTTGCAGCATTGTGTTTTTGATAAATGCGCCGCCTTTGTCCACAGAATTTCTTGATTACAGTAATAAATGTTTAATAGTAATCTTTGTTTCAACAGGGACCCTGTTCAATGCATCTAATTGATATTTATTCCCGCCTTCAACACGTGGCAAGTGACTATATAAATAATAGAGAGTAAGATGTCCTGCCATATGCATGGCCAAGTTGTGTCTGAGGTGAATACAAGTGAAAGTTAAAATTGTTTTTCACTGTTACCTTGCTTCTGTTTCAGCGGTGCATTCACACGACACGAATAAGGCCACTTCTCTCCACACAAGCATTTTAAGGATTTTTTAAGGTTTCTAAGGGTGCCAGTGTCGGCAACTGTATACACAGTTTTCTTAACCGGAGAAAGGTTTTACACCACTTTATCATGTGGTAGTGAAACGGTCGAAGGCAGCAACCAAAGAGACTGATGTTGTACTTAAATCGACTCTTCCTGGGCTGACTGATGGCGTCGACAACAGCAAGCGAGCACGTCGGTCGCCGAAATGCGAATGCACGGTGCACTCATCCGCGCTCAGTGTAAAGTTGTCGCAGGAACATTAAGATAAAAACGAAAAAGTGTCTAGTACAGCCAACAAAATTGTGGAAACAGACGGGCGTGGACGCAACTATTCGTGATACATCCCGGCGCATATTGCGCGACAAAGGCAATGATGAAAACCGAAATTGGGTGACACTGAGTGTAAATAAGTAAAGAACAGCGAGATCTTTCTGACAGTGTGTGCGAAGTGATAAGGCCGCACGTCTGTGGCTGCCAGCAGCAACAAGTAAAGATTGACAGAGTTTGTAGGCAATATTCTGCTAAACAAACCTTACAGGGCCAAATTTGTTCCCCTCTTTTGTTTAGTGTCTACGACACGTTTGTGAGAATTCATGACATTTCTTTACGAGCAATGTTTTTCTCGTCATTTTCTTTGCAAAATTCGCTTCGTTTTTGTATGCTCTGAGATATTTTACTTTGTATTAGGACAATTTAGGTTGTTTCAAAAATATTCAGCCACCGGCACTACTTGTTCCCAAGTAAATATGAAGCGTTTTTCCTTTATATATCGAAATATTTATATTTGGATTTATGCCTGGCCTATACATATGGTTTTTTCTTTTTATGGAAGGAAAGTTCATTTCGAATAGAGCAACTGACAAAATGCAGAGCCTCTGGTCCATTCTTTAATGCTGTGGTAAATTCCATCCTTTCAACATATATGACCAAACTGCTATATTTGAACAAATTTGGTACGAAATGGCACATATCTTCTACATTCGAGACTTCATCAGTGCGTGTGTAGTCACGCTGCTGCCGCCATTATTCTTGCGTATAGAACACTCGTAGGCTCTTGGCAAACTGTGGGTATTTAAAACTTAATCTTGGATTCGCACATTTGTAGCTTTTGTCATTGCGTCGTGTTTCAAGTAGACACATATATCATTACTAAAGACAAATAAAACACTCGAATGACGTGTACCTAGTAAAATGAACGTATTTAAGAGTACTGTTCTTGCTGGAGCAGCCAATAGGTCGGATTATATATGAGCTAAATGCAACTTTTTCTCGCCGGCAAAACAATTCCAGCGACCAGCCAGAAACCTCATTTCGATTCGACACCTTTATCTCATTGTTTGTACAAAAGCAAATTAACTGCCCACCGGCGGGCAAGTTTGCACTTCCTTCAGGGAAGAATTTCTTTCCAGTGACAGTTGACATATGCCCTGCCAGTTGTAACAATGTCCTTTTATACAGATGGCAAACTTTTCAGCTCCTCATATTCACCAGGTTCAGAGTGTGCTTAAACCAATCAGCTCGTATAGTTATCCGGTGCTGATACCGTCTTTTCTGTGACCAAGATGATGGCTGACGTGTATTTTGAGTGAAGGGTTTCACCGCACAAATGACGAATGAGCGAAGGGTATGACTATGACTGTTTTATTTCTCGCTCGTGATGAAAGGCGGGCGACATGTAATTCCGGACGGCTGCATGCTTTGTGCATCCCACAACATTAGGAGAAGAGCGCTTCCTCTTAGGGATTACCACACAATGCATATTACGAATATCTTAAAGAGATTTACAGCTTTCATCTTATCCACAAGCCTCAGCATGTCCTTAATCAAAAAGGTGATGTCGATTGCGCTGTTGCACACATTCCGTCAATAGAATCCACGTAAACACAAGCCTAGCCCTTGAAACTGTAGCCACCGTACTTCAGACCGCCTCCAAAGCCAAGTCCACCGCTGTATCCGAGTCCTCCACCGAACCCTAGTCCGCCTCCATAGCCACCAAGTCCACTATGGGCCACGATAGCACCTCCTCCGTGTACCTGGTCTACGTGATGGATCGTCCTCACGAAGAAGACGGGCCCCGCAACTACCTTCGAGAAGCCGGGACCACCACGCAGCAGGGTAACGCTGCTGCCTACGCCCACTCCTCCGGCGCCGAGGCCACCTCCGTATCCTCCCAGGACACCAGCCATAGCACAAGACACAAGTGAAAGGCCGACCAGTATAGCAACCTGCGTGAGGAGAGCATTGAAATTGAATTTCTTGAATGCAATGTAAACTCAAAGATACCTAAAACAATTGCATGTAGGGCATGTACTATACTTATATGAAATATACGCACAAAATCGACACTTCCAGCTTTTTATGATTTTAGCCACAAAATAAACATGTATACAAACTCTGAGTATTACTGTCTGCACGAACGATACGGTCTCTCTTTCTCTTGATGAGCAATGAAATCCCCGTAGTCCGCTAATGTATTTTTCGAAGGTTGCACCGCTTCTACAAACTGCATCTCAACAATACTTCAAGTGGGAAGCTCGTTATGGTCAGAACGGGAAGGTTTTGCCGCTAATTAAGTGACAAGCAAAAACCGTATGCAGCAGGCAATTTCAACGGACCCGCGTTAAAAATGTTCCAACACCAAAGCTTCCGCCTATGAATAAGCTATGTATGGCATTCAGTGGGGCGACAAAGTATTTTTCCAATTCTACGTCGCAGAAACCACTCTTGCATGTAGCATGCATACCTTGGCGAACAGAAGCGCGCAAAAGATTGCTCCGCATTGCGGGAAAATTATACCTAAGCATGCTTTCTAGTTAACAATCTAGCGAATGCATTCATGGTTTCAACAACCGAGATGCGTTCTCCAAAGAGTACGCCGAGCTTTCTTTTCCAAGCCTGCATGGTACATACCAGAGGGTTCATGGCGAATATGTTGAGCGCTGGAGTCTAGGAGTGTTGTGGTGCTTTGGCATAGCCTACAGCCCTTTTTATACCCCTTGCCGCCTCTAAGTTTCTCAGGCTCCCGCTACGCCTTCGTGGCGTATTCGGTAAGGAAGCCAGCTGATTCGCTGCACACTTTTATTGTTTCGCCCTGGATAGTGAGACTAAACGTTAGACGCTTTCCCTACCAGTAACAGTGCGGTGGATTAAAACGCGCATAATGTCGAGTGGATTGCCGGTTCAAGGAGCCTACTTCAGCCTAGCTTTCACGGTTTTGTTAAACGAACCGCCTATTCTGTTCAGTTCACTGGCTCTGTATGGAGGAATTCAGTGTATTCAAGAGTTACACTTCTTAGCCTCCACTATACAGTGCGCTACTCGGCGAAATGATTTCGCCTTTCCTCTAGGTTATTTTACGCCTCATTTTCAGCTCATAACACCATTTTATGTATTATATATGTACCTGTAAGCCACTTGCAGCAACTGCAAGCCGCGCTGCACTGTTCTCTGCTATAAGCTCAGGATTCTGCAATGCGCTAGGTGGACTACATAGTTACCTAATTTTGGAGAAATGAGGGTTTTGTTTTCTGGTGGGAATAAGCGACTACGACGAAACATTGCGCACTAATCAAGATTAAGAGAAGCGTCGCCCCTTCCTATGTCCCGTTGGGCATGAATACTTTGGAGAATAACAGAGACCACATTCGACTGAGATTAATAGTCTCCCTTAATACTCATCTTAATTTGAGGCTTACCCTTACTTTCATGCTTCTCGAATAAAATGTCGCATTAAGTAATTCCTTGATCAGACACATTTACTCAGGAGTTGCAGCGTTGCTCTGTTTCCGAAAACGTGACATGAAAGCCCATCAAGCCGGCAGCATGTTCAAAGGCTGGGAAACTAAAAACGTCCGTGTTCTAGGTTAAGAACACCACAGGTTTAATTGAAAACCAAAGCCCTTCGCTATGCAAACCTTCATAGCCCAAGTCAATGTGGGAATGTCACACTACCATGTACCATGCGCCGCACCCTTTGTTGATTGCAGTTGTCCTGAATAATCGATTCACTTATTGCCTCGAGAACACTTAGGTTGGGGGCTTCTGCTGCAAGATCTGCTATAGCGGTGGAAATTTTAGTGCATCGTCGGAGACTGTCAGTGGCGATGAAGGCGTCTGCGCCCGTGCGAAGCTTATACCTGCCTACCTTGGCAGGTGCGTTGGGGCCGGAGTTAAGACACTGCAGTAAAAAAGTATCGACATAAGCTGTTGGGAATAACCAATAGGGAGTAAAAATAGGGACAAAATCTTCATTCGAATAGAACTGAAATGAAATTTAATCGGAACTGAAACAGATTGATGAGCGGCAGGGAATGTTATCAGATGGTATCAGATCGATATAGAATCAGAAGTGCAATAGATTGATGAGTGGACAAAATAGTATCAAACCTGAGATATAACAACTGGAAAGAATTAGAACTACTACTGTCGAGTGAAAGCGGGAATGCAAAGGCAAGTGACGGAAAAACGCCATCAATGCTTCTCCCCATTAATCCCTTTGACTGTCTCTAAATGTTTTCACCTCCCTTAAATGTGCGTCTTCTAGTGCAAGAAGATACAACTTAAGGCTATCAACCATTATATACAGTATTCAGAACCACACCAGAAACTAATTTGTTCAGAATAAACCACTACCAACTATTTTCTAGACCAGCGTCATTCCTTAACGCTGCACTGAACTATGACTATACGGACTTACATTAAACATTCCACTCTTATTGGGAGATTCACTCACTACGTTTTTCATGCAGCCACGATTCTGAAACTAGTTTCGCCTCGGCGCACCAAGCATAACTGTCTGCCCCCTATAATACCGTGGCAGGAAAAGGAAGAGTTTGGTCCGTCCGCTGCGCCGTGCTAAACGAGGCAAGAAACACTCACTGAGTGCTTGCGATTCATTTTAGTGTAGTGTGAGAAACCATGAACTCCTTCATAATAAAGCTTTTTTATAGTGTGCCAGCACTATTTATGTACATAAGCGATTTGAGTGCCCGAAGCTGAGATTGTAGGCCGATAACATTACCCTGTATTAACTAAAGCAGTCGCTCATAAAACTGTATGCTGCAGTCACCCAAATTATCAGGCTTCATTTCCAAGAAGCTGATAAACATCGCAGTATATAATATTATTAGTCAAATGCGGAAACAAGAAGAATATAGAACAAATACTTTTTTCCATGGATAAAAGAAAAGCATCTGACCCAATGGTTATATATGTGTAGTCTAATCAAGGTGCAGAATAAATACATCTGAGGTGCTCTCAGATGTCTGTAGCTGTTGACAACTGCCGTAGTCTTCAACGGTGAAAGTGACAAAACATCCTATTCAGGGACTCAGTGAGGTCGACAAATCCAGTCTTCGCCCTAATAATGTCCACAAATCTGCCATCTGTTTTCAAAAAAACAGAACTACGAAGTTTCAGGGTTAATGTTTCTCGAGAATGCAGTACGAATCTGAGAACGTGAAGACCTCACCCTACTAAAAAATACCAGGCCCTGTATAGCACCGCATTTCAAATATACTCTCTCGGAGGACAAATTTTAGATACTGGCTTAGGACATAACAACTCGAAATAGAAGAATGGATCGCAAACTGAGGCCACTCATGACTCCCTTAAGATGAAAGCGATTTCAATCCAGTTCTCAGCTGCATTTCCATTACGTGCTTTGTCGCTGCATTCGCGAACACATCTCCCAGCATCCGTGGATTGTTGAGGTAGGAACCAAAGTTTTTGGTATTGGCCAAAGGTCCATTTTTGAATTTGGCTCGTGTGCCTGGATCATTGTGCTTGGTTCTTCGTGGTCATATATGACGTATATCACGTCTTCATTCTCAAGGACTCCAAAGAAATTTCGTCTCCAATGGGAGCGACTTTTCGATGCACCTGTTTTAGGAAGCAAAGATACACTATGGGGCGAAAGTTTCATTCAAACACGTAAAAGGATCTCTGACAGCTGATAAAATGAAAAAAAAAATAGGTAAAACGTGAAAAAGGCGCATCAGCAGTTCATTAATGGTGGCCATTAACTCACCAAGAGGAAAGGTTTGCAGAACGAAGAGGCGCAATGAACGTCTCCAGTTCAGTTCAGTTCAGTTCAGTCATTCAGTCGTGTCCGACTCTTCGTGACCATATGGATCATTCACGCCACGCTTTCCGGTCTCTCACTATTTTCCTAATATCACATAACTTCATCTTCAGCGCCTCGAGGATGCCATCTAACCATCGCGTTCGCTGCCTACCCCTTCTCCGGCGACCCTCAACCTTTCCCAACATCAAATCTTTCTCCAGTGACTCCTCTCTTCTCATCACATGACCAAAGTAGCTGAGCTTTAACTTTAGAATTTGACCCTCCAATGAGCAGTTAGGGTTTATGGTCGACAATATAGACTGATGTTGTCTTCTGACAGTCCAAGGAACTCTCAAGAGTGTACGCCAGCACCACAATTCAAGCGCGGCTACAGAATGATTTTTCCTCTTTTCGATGGAGACAAAAAGCAAGGCTTCCGAGTGCTGTGCGATGTCAGTGCACGTTAAAGAACCCCAAGTGGTCGAATTTTCCGGAGTCCTCCACTACAGCATCTCTCATAGCATGAGTCGCTTTGGGACGTTAAACCCCACAAACCGAACCAAACGAAACTATTTTTGCTCTTTTTTTCACTAAGAGTTCTTTAGCCTAAGAAAAGACCGTTTAACAGACGGCCGTCTTTTAATAAAAGGATCAATTTAACTGCTGTGCTTCTACCCCTCTTAGTCGCTCCATCTTGAGCGTTCAGCAGAAAGCCTAAGCAAAAAAACATACTCAAAAAAATATTTGTTAAAGAAGTATTTTAACTCATCACTTTTAAATGGAAATATTGGCAGCGCAGCTCCAGCTACCAGCTGCTATTGTTGAGACAATTTAGGAAGAAAGAAAATAAAAACGCACTATTCTGTCGATTAACTCTATCTGAGCTTCTATCACTGCCGCGTGCTGAAGGAAGGAATGTGTATAGTTGGTGGAGATAAACTCCAATGAAGGGATTGAAAGAATGGTGCTAGTCGTGAAATTCACGTCGCTGACGGCGTGACTCTGGTTGCTGACGCAGACGTTAATTCCAATACCACACCTTCCTACTCGACACGCAGGTTTTAGAAATCTGTGCAATGGTCACCTCACCCTGAAAAAGAATAGAAAATGTGTGCCGCTAAGAATTGGAAAAGTCAGTGGTTTCGTTCTAACTTATTCTCCAAGAATCGTCGTCCTCTTTAAAGCTCTTATTTTCCCATAACCGGGTGGACACCTAATTGCTCGCTTCAAATATATAGTTACGCACCAGAGAGTGATTTTTTCAGACTGCTGATTAACCTCTCTGTATTAGGCTCGAAAAGAACGAATGATTGTCTCCACTAAATTATCTCTTAGGGGACAAAGTTTTCGTCTAAAAAGGGCGACAAATCGTTTTTTTGTACTGTCCGCGTATGCTTTCATTGTTTTTCTCGTGTGTAGTTGGCTCTTCGCGAGCTGAAAGTATGTACAAAGAACTATGTTTACGCCAGCGGTGGCGTACTCAATTTTTGCATCCACATGACCGAGCACACCTGAAATATGTGGCACTATTCGTATGTAAATGAAATTCAAACCAAGTTATTGCGCCGAACCGGCAAGACACTAGGGTTCTAATTACACTTTTTTTGCGGCGTCACAGCGGCTGCCACTTACAAGTGAACGACAACTCTTTTTACAACTTTGTTGCTGCATGTGTGTCGATTTCGTCAAAAAATTAAACAGCACGTAAGCATTCTTGTTGTATGGTAATATAGCCGTAGCATGGTTCTAGACCAAACATTTCTTAGCGTTTCGCCGCCGTCAAGTCTCGGCCAAAGTCATCATTTGATCTCATGTCCTTGGCCTCATGATAACAATGGCGATACTCGTGATCCACATCTGTATTAGACGGCATATCGTGTAAAAACAATTTAGCCGCAATGGCATTTAACTAACGGGAGATCCGGGAGATTCATCAAATGGCCACGTGCTCTCCACTTGAGAAGCAAGAAGACGAAGTCTTTGGGCCAAGGCGTTTGATGTTTCTGACCGCGTTCTTCACGATGAAGGGCTCAACTGGTTTTGGGGTACGTACTTCTTTTGGTCTTTATCTCTTGTGACGTTAAAATGGAGTGATTGCATTACAGATGGTCCTAAAAACTTAACAAATTTGCCTTAAAGTAATCGGATAGCTATCCCTGATGTGAATGTCCCAGTGATTTTTATCTATCGAATATTTCAACAGTCCCCAGCGCCGTGGATTGCAAACAAAAACACAATTTCGTGTAAAGACAAAGAGCAACAATGTAGAGCCATATTTAAAAGGCAGCCTGGCTGTGTATTGAAGGAGGCAACACAAGAATTTTTTTTTGTGTCTGCTCTTCACTCGGTTCTGTTCTTGCGATAATCTCCCGACTTTCTTAAGGAGGGCTGAGTGGAGACAATTTCCTGAGCCTGTAAGTATTTGCTTGAAATGTGACAAGCTAGTAAAATGAATTTTTCCACAAAATAGCCTTAATTTATTTTGTGTGTTTACGTAATATTAGCGCAGTGTTGTTCATATGTTGGTATCTCGTTGACAGAGTATCTCTTCTACTGTCATCTTAATTATTTCGCCTGTGACAATTTGGTTATTTTTCAATTTTCTCTTCTTATTTTGTACTGTTCTATGTGAATCAAGCTGCTTTGCGCCATTTCTCGCTGCACTTGGCAGCTGCATCCTTCTTTGTGTTCTTGATTTCGGTGCAGTCATAGAGATATAGAACCTTATAAATATACCAATTACAGCAATCCAAATTTTAGTGCAATATTCTCCTACTTATCGGTTTTGTCCGCTAATTTATCAGCAGCGTCTTGCAGGGTCTCAATTTTTTTATTCTGGTCAGATGACAATGGAATATAAATCTCTTAGCTCACATCGCTGTGTTTCTTGGACTATTGTCCGGTGTTTCCTTTTATCTCATTGATACAAGAGGTTCTCAAAATGCTGTTCTTACACGCAGGCCAAGTTCGAATCAGGTAGAGCCGCTCCTGAGCCTAAGAAGCGCAAGAAGAGCACGTCGCTTACAAAGCAAACCAGTTCTCAACGGTTAACTCCTGAGAGCCGGTACCCCGCCTCCGCTGGGGCACTTCCCGCAGACAACCGCCACCAGCCGTCCACCCAGAGAGACGTCAAAGGTCATGAGAATAATGGCCCCGTTTTTGCAGGCCGTAGGCCGCCGCCCTCGTTGGGAACTGCATCCATAGACTCGCCAAGTGGCCAGCGCCGGACGGTGAGCACGGGGTGTTTTACAGAGGCGATTGTGGGGAGCGTAGCTTTCAGTGTACAGGTGGATACGCTTCAGTGGACACGCTTCTCGCTTTAACATCCGGTTTTCTGAAGGACCTTTATGGCTTCCAGTTGGTGGCAAAACAATTCCAGCCGAATTACGTTTCCTGGCGAAATGTAATGTGTGCGAGGACCTGAAACGCTTGCAAAGCTAGAGCTCATGAACTCAAGCTTTGCTATTCCTACCCTTTGTTCAAGGAATTTCATTTGCCCAAGGAGATCGCTTTGAAACGGCTTCAAGTTGAAGGTCTAGTTCCCTCTATTTTGAGATCTCGTTAACCTCTAGCGACTAAAAAAAGTGTTCACTGGATAACTAGATGACTATGACTAACTAACCACCTCTGTTTCGTGTGGATGGATCAGAGTTGAGAAAAATGCAAGAAGTCTTGAAGGGAGACGGTAGTCACCGCAATTATCCAGTTATCGTTATCCCCGAAGCCCGTAGCCCCCGCACGACAACATCATCTACTCGAAGATGTTCCTTCCGTTTTTAGGGCGAAAATACTCTCACGGTCACCGCCACCGAGCAAGAATCTTATTTGTGCACTCGTTCTGATTGGCTATAGTGTTTCGTGACGTCACATTCACGTGGCCTCGCGTAGGTAATTCAAACTGAGTATGGTATAGCGGCTCGACCACGCGTGTCTTCACGGTGAGTTAGGCAGACAGAAGAAAGCTTGATTGAGCCTACGACTGAACAATGATTATCTCTAGAGGCACAGAAATTGAGACCGTCTGGAGGCAGGGGGGGTTCCCGTCGGCCTGGCAGCTATGTTGTGTCACGCTTTCATTGTTGAGAGCCCGGGCGGAGGGGTGGGGCGTGGACAATCCGAGACATTATTCGGCATTGCGGAGTGCGTGCTCCAGTAATAAAAAAAAGGGTAACACGAGTGCAATCGAATACATGTGCCTCTACCCCTTCTCGCCCTCCCACCCTTCCCTCCCCCCGATTGGCGAAAAAAAGCGGACCGTGCTTTGTTAGAGTGAACACAATGCTATTAGGACGACAGTTCCTATTCGTCTTTCGCTTTCGTTTATTATTTTTATTTTTGCCTGCGTTATCGGTGCCGTCTCATAAGTAATGCGCGGAGCAGCGAAGATATAAATGCTTGTATGTATTGGACTAAGTTTGATGCCTAAATGGCGGCACGGAGACAGTTTCCCTCTAGGTAATATACTACAGTAGTAAGGTAGAAAGTTGGGCAAGCTGGATCTGATTCATGGTGCAGCTAGCAGCAAAACCGTGGACCAAGGTGGGAGAAAGGCACAACACGAGCGCTATGTTGCAACTAAATCTTTATTGGCTTTCCTGCTTTTGCAACATGTGCCCTACGGTGTTCTTGATGTTTCCATGTGTGTTTTATTTTCACACCATTGGTATATATTATGTGTTTTTCCATTAAAATTTTAGTTGCGAAATAGCACCCATGTTGTGTCATTCTCCCACCTTGGTCCTCGTTGTTGGTTCTAACTACATCATGAATATATTTTAGGTCGACCAACGCCGTTCGTGGAAAGAGAAAGAAGAAGATACTTTTGTTTTACATGTGTACTTCGGCATTAATTGGCCCGCGCCGCGATGAAGTGCAGAGGGTAGACACTGATTGATTGATTTATAGGAAGGGAAAGGCACGGTAACTGTCTCACTTGTTTTCTGTGGACACATCAACCGCGCCGTAAGGGAAGAGAGAAAGGTGAGAGTGAAAGTGAAAAGAGAGAAAGAGGAGCCGTAGTGGAGAGGGCTACGGAGTAATTTCGACCACCTAGGGATCTCTAACGTGCGCTGCCATCGCACAGCATACAGACGCCTCTTCGTTTCGCCTCCATTTAAACGCAGTCGCCGAGGTCAGGTTCGAACCCGGGTACTCCGGCACAGTTGTCGGGCGTCTTACCACTGCACCACCCCGGCGGTGCAGGGTAGACGCTGATGTGCTAGTTAATTTGTTCGCAAGAAAGGGTTCTGTTGACACCTGAACAAATCTGTAGAGGATGGGAGAAAGGTGGTAGTGAAAGTGGAAAGAGAGAAAGAGGTGCCACATAGGAGAGCTGCGTAGTAATTTCGACAATCTGGGAGTCCATAACGTGCACTAACGTCGCACAGCACACGAACACCTCTCCGTTTCGCCTCCATCGAATCGCAGCCGGCGGCAGTCGGGATCGAACCCGGGTACTCCGGCACAGTAGTCGGGCATCTTAACCTTTGCACCACCATGGCGGGCCAGTTCGTTTATGCTTTCCGTTAGTTATGTTTTGATGGGTGACTTGCGGTCTAAGTGAGTGTGCGAATTAATTTTCCTTCTCTAAACTTATGCTTAGTCTGGTCAGCCGTGCTTTCACATTATAATCGGTGTAACAGAAACAGCCCCGTGGCAGTTTTCATACAGCCAGTCGCAAGCGTTGCTTCGGATGGCCGTGTCTGTGCGGCGTGCCGCTCTCGGAATGGCCGCGCCTGTGTGACGCGTGACTCTGCGATCGGCCACAGCTGCACGCCGCGAGAGAGTGGCAGTTACATAGCCGCGTTTTCGGAAAGGGCGGAAACATAGAGCTCTAATATTGATGGTCAGGTAACCCAGTTACACCATACCCAATCGCAGCATTACTCATTAATAACAGAATAGTGTCTACAGCCCCTTCTACCAAAAAGCCGCCATCGCCGCAAATGAAAGACATGTAAAAATTCTAATTAGTCCACAGGGTCATGACGACACAACCACACGACCTCGCACTGGAATTCCACACGCCCCGCATTCAAGTACAAATGACGCATTGGATGACGGTTCTAAAATAGATATTTTACGAAGCACAAGTAGTTAATTAAATTCAATTCCTCGCTATTCGGGTTCGAACCCAGGCTTTCTGTGTAACAAGCAGCCACGCAACGCACAGGCCACAAAAGGTTTTTTTTTTATTATTATTTACGGTGGTACGAACGTTCGTTGGTACGGAGTACGTTGGAGGGGCACCTAGTGCACGCATTTGTGGTGGGTAATCACCATCATTATCTGTACTCTGCCTGCTGCAGAGCAAAAGCCTCAACCATAGACGCAGTTTATGATACAGCGGCGTATGTGCCACTGGAATCTATGCAGATGCCGACACACATCACCGAAAACAGCGATAAAGGCAATAAAAACATGGACGACACCAAGAAGGCCGCTCCACCCGAACCCCTCAGCAGCAACAACATGCCCGTGTCCTCACCAGATGTCTCTCTGTCTCCGAGTACGCAGATACCGACCGCAGCCGCCAGATCACCTGGCGTCACTCCTTCGGCGAGGACAGGTTCAGTGAGTGTCTGTGCGAGAGCAATCTGTCGCTTCGCAACTGTCTTATTAGAAATTATTAGAAGGCAGCGTTTACTAACAGAACGCTTTAAGAAGGGCGAGTCATGCTCGTTTGCCTCGGAGGAGAGTGTGGCTTCAATAGTAGTAAACTTTAAGTAGGGTAGATACAACATTCTTTCTCTACGACTCACAACAATTTTCGAGAAAGCGTCGGAAATGCGGCTGAATAAAGTAATAAATAACTTAGCACTGTAAGTGCGTGTGCTGTTAGCGTAGACAAACTTACATAAATTGGTAATTTTTTACGGCAATTTTGTACAAGACAATAAAAAAATGTGGTGTTGGGTTATTTAAAATGGCTAAATATGCAAAAGCCTCCGGCTAGTTGAAGTCTTTCCTTCTTCTTTCGGTTCCAGTTTCCTCCCTTCTCTCATTACCTTCTTCAGACGTCAACTGAAAAGGAAGACATTTACTATTCCTTTATTTCCCTAAACCTAAACTAACCAACTCGAGAGTTAATCGTGATAGACATGCAGTTCCCAGAAATGGGACGTTTGCAGAGACGGTCACAGTAATCCACAACTATTGCCATGTTAGCGGCCATTTCTATTTACATCCAAGAAATTCCTGCTCGCTATCCTTTCTTTAGACGCAGAGAGCACTGAATTGTATTAACAGTGTAATTACATCTCCTAATTTTCCTCATGCAACGTTCTCTTCCTTGGATGCCTCGGATGATAAACGATTGGCTGTAGCAATGAAAGCGCTGATTTTCACTGACCCTAAGTATTTACCTTAAATAAATTATTTTTCTACTCCTCCTTGGAGAAGAACCATTACGAAATATACAAGCCAACCATTGATTTACTAACGACTGGTTCGTTCTCTAAGAGCACACCTTAACGGCGTAATGGTCACTTGAAATTTTCAATTGAATAACACTAAGAAGTAGTAACAAAATATAAATACTGCCAGCCATACAAAAACTATTCGTACTCCAACTACAATTATTATCAGTTATTTTCGGCCCGACTTGTTGACAGGTCCGGGCCACCTTGACCTCGGTCGCTCTGAAGCTCGTTGACATATGAACCAGAGATAATTCTCAAGGCTTTTTTTTCCTTCGTATCCTACTTGTCTGCAATCAAATAGTGGGAAAGAAAAGCATGATATAATAAGAACAGGTACAAAGATAATAGCTTGAGAAATAAGCAAAGAAACAGAAGTGCGAAAAAACTCCAATATCAAAACGTATCTTTTCCTCTTACTTATTTGTTCGCGAAAGCAGTTGCCGCCACCTCACATTCACTCAAATGAACATACTACCAGTGCAACCGAAATGAAACCTCGGTCTTGGCTCTGCAATGGGCATATCCCTCTTTCTAAAATACAAAAGCCTCGAAGACTCAGCACAAGCATACGCTCTAGAGCTCAGATGATGAGAAGGAATCGACAGAAAGAGTCTGTACCATTAGTATAGATATTGGAGCAAGAAATGTAGACTGGAGGTCTCCGACGTACTCATAAGTTTGCTTTGTTTTTGTTTCTTTTTCTTTTCTGGAACTTACTTCATTTGTGTATCACGCATAAGCGCACTGACTTGCCTGGCCTCCCGTGATAATGCCGCTTTCTTGCAGTCTCCAGTGACGAACCCGCCTGGTCAACGGCGAGCCAAAAGATACTCTCGAATCGGCCTAGCAGCGCCATCTTCATTGCCCGGTCTGCTGGGAAACCCGAAAGTCCCAGTCAAAGCAGAAGACGTGCTGAAACTTCTGAACGCCGACGAACCACCCCGAGTTAGGAAGAAAGGCGACGAAACTGTGCCCCAGGAGAGCGAAATGTCACTTTTGCTCCAATCCTTCATCAAGGACTGGAATACCAAGTTCGCTACAGTCGGTTCTATTTCGTCGCCACAGAGCCCTGCGCAGGAAAGTGAAATCCCGAACGACGCCGCTAGGGCGGCTGAGAAGGTTTTGAGTCGCAGGCCTTCCATATGGCAGGTACGTCGTTTTATCTCTCGGAAAACTAGTATCAGCAGTGTAGTCTGACCTGAAAAATTAAGGGTATTTTTCCAACTACTAGTCGCTTGCTGCCCCGAGAGACAACTCTGGGTTCCCTCGAGTTGTCTCTGCGTATGACCTAACATAGTTTTTTGAGAGACTCGATGTGCACTAGATTGTTGTTGCTTTGTCTTTAGGCCCCTTTGTCTCTGTACAGAAACAATGTATATAGAAAAAGAAAGCCTGCGCCATTTGCCCGGTATTATTCGCTGCTGTTTGAGTATAACCGTGCGTAAGATCCACTGCGATGGGTAAATTGTCGTCGCATCCTGACTCGTAGCTGCACTCACGGATTGCATGCTGTACACTATAATTAGTATTTTTCGAAGTATTACCCAAAGGTTGCACAGCGAGTCTCAGGGCGTTGGTTAAGACGTCACGTGTAGACTTCTTCCACTCTTGCAACAAACACGTGAGCGAGTGGTCGTTATTTTTAAACCGCTAAATCTTACGACCTAGCCATGCACTTTAGACAAGTGCTAAGTCACGTGAAGCCCCGTCTCCAGGTCACTCTCTTCCAGCAATATTTGGCTTCTATTTTCCGCGCTACATGCGCAATTACGCTGTGAAGAGAGCGGAAGCTTGCTTGCATGTTTGCACTAAGAGTTGACGACCCTGTACAAACAAATCGAAGCAATTAAATGGCGCGATAGCTGAGATTTCTTAATAGACTGCAAATGTTTAGGTATAGATGTAATTGTCTGAGCTTCAGTTTGCTGTGGCTAACCAACGTGGTAGTTCCGGAAAGAAAAACCTCAACATTCGTGAAACAGGCATACATAACTTGTATTCTCTAAACGCTGGCATTCCAGGCGAGAGCCCCTTCCGCTGGTAGTCGCCGGAGCACCCTTCTTGGCAAGCGCGGAAACGCCACTCCTGGCTCTCGAAAATCTAAATCAGGCGTATCAGCGCCCTCGCAGTCGACGAAGAAGGCTGACGGCACTATTACAATCACAGGTACTGCTGTGCAAATTATTATAGTTGTCACATGCACCTTCTTGCCATTTTTATTCATATCGCTTTAGAGTGCGAGTTCCAATTCTGCGAAGGAGTTTTTAAGCCGTAATTGCATACAGTGCTAGTTATGAAGCTGTAACATTTTTGTATAAATTAATAAAACTCCAACTCGATCATTCAATCATTGCCTAAGTAAAGCCGAAGAGACCTTTTTACTTTCAAAAGGCTATTCGGAAAATCAATGAGAGATTTGCGCAGTCCAACCCAGTAGTACATATAGGTCCAAGCCCAATCATATTCAATGAGATTTTCACACTACAAAACTGTTTTCTAGACTGACCTTCTCTCTTTCCAGAAAAAAGAAAAACAAACGTGAGAACAGAGAGAGTAAGCACTGAGAGAGAAAGAAGTGAACACAGGGAATGGCTCGCCTTCTGAAAGTGCCGGTACAGGTGCGCCTACGTTTTCTGAAGCAAGCCATAAGCTTAGGTTATCGCACCTAGGCTCCTCCTCATACATGCCAGGGGTCGTCTCAGGAGTAAGAAGTCGAGCGTAGAATGGCGATCACCGCAAATACATAACCAGCGAACCATTATAGCCTTCGTTAAACTGCTTTGTCATAAATGAATACGTCCAACCATTTTAGATATAACGGCTTATGATGTTTAACGTCCCAAAGGATACTAGCCATGAAGACGCCGTATTGGAAGGTTCCGACACTTCGATGACTGCGATTATTCTACATGCGCTGACATCACACAGTACACGCGGGCACATTACGATACGCCTCCATAGATACGCCATCGCCTCAGCGGTATTCAACCCGGGCCCTCCTATTTCATTATTTGCGAGCCATGACCATTGATACATCACAGCGGGGACATTTGAGAGATCCGAATCAATGTTAGATTTCATTACGTCGAAGGGGTAATACATAATTAACATGGTTAATATTTTCAGTGCGTTATTGATTTAGAAACAACCTCGGACACTGAGCCGGCTTCGGCCGCTTGGTTAGTCTGAATTCGTACCTTGGTCTCAAACATGCCAAAATATATGCTTTTCTGGCATACCTGAACTTAGTTTGGCAGCGTTTGATACAGCAGTCATAGGCTAAAGATTTTATTTTGTTTGGTTCGCAGGCAGCCTCCAATCTCCAGGCAAGAAAGCGGGTGCTACGACAAAGGAAGGCGGCCGCTTTGGGAAGCCATCAAAAGAATCAGAGGGAACGGCATTACTCGCCGTCATTGTCTTAGCAATCTTGGCGTCCAGTGCTGCTGCCTATGGCGTCCACATGTTCTTGGACACCAAAGAAACTATCGCGCAGGCCTTTGTATCCGACTTGCACAATGCCATGTACAGGTCGTGCAAATCTTCGGCATGCAGAGATGCCGTAAAAGCAATTCAAGCCACGGCCGATCCCTCTGTCATGCCATGTCATGACATTTACCGTTTCGCTTGCGGTAAATGGGAAGCAAGCTCTAAGCCATCCGTTAAGCTCTCCTACTTTGAAGTGCTGCATCGAGAATTCCTTGACCTCAACGACGCCCGGCTTACTGCACTAAGCCGAGACTCGACCACTGGGAAGATTGGTAACGTGTACAGTTCTTGCGTTGCCTTCTACTCAAATCGCAGCGCCAATTTAGGTGCAATGTGGAGAGCCGCGCGTATAGACACAGACCTGTGGCTTGATGCAAGTAATCACTCTGTGCTATTCGAAATGCTTGTCGAGAGCATTCTGACGAATCGGCTAGACTCCATCCTATCAATTGTCTACCACCGCAATGGTACCATCGACGTCAAAACAGGCTCAGGCATCGACAGCGAATCACTGTTCACCATCCGGCAGTTCATGATGAAGGAAGAGAATCTTCCTGGGAACGATTTGTACCGTGTCTACAAGGAACAATTGGAAGCACTGAATGACGCTATCATGAGAGTCGTCAAGAGCTACCTCCATATCCACAATCCTCTGGTATCCGTAAAGTCAGATCACTTTGACAAAGACCCCGTGGCACGCCTGCTTGTGGGGCCTCTCTCTAAGCATGCGAAGAGAGCGTTCAAACAAGCCCCGGCATTGCTTCGTTACCCGGATGACGCCTCGGTACTGCAAACAGTCGCTCGATTCCAGCAACCTATGGTCAAGGTGGCAGCTCTATACGCGCTCTATGTCCCGTTTGCGGCCTTCATCAACTTTGAGCGGGAGGCGTCAGTCCTCAGGGGCCACAACGAGGTCTACGAAGTACGTGCTATGTGCACTAACTTTGCACATTTCCTCTTCAAGGATGCTTTCCATGGTGTTATAGCGACTTCGACGGAAACTTCTTGGGCCCTGCTTAAAATTAATGCAATGTGGAAACGGCTTCAAGTGGTTAGTTCGAGGAGACCAGAAGCTGGGGGACTCAGGCTGAAAGAAGACCCGCTTCCTCCCAATGCTACTATCATGCTTCACGGTATGGCTATTTCTCCTTATGCGCTCGAATGTATATAGAACGGTGCGTCAGGTACAACTGGAGACAAAAGTTTCCAGTACACAAGAAACGCAAGTTTGGCGTCCAAACGACACATTCTTGGCGATCTCTTGATTTCACCAGGTTATGTCACTAGATCAAAGCCCGACTTTCAAACCGTAAAGTCTTGTCTCCGGCACCAGCGGTCAAAGCGATTGGCTTCGATTCCTGGTTATGCTTCTTGGAAACTTTTGTCCCCGACAGCGCATACATAAGACGCCTTGGAAGTCTTTTCTAGATGTAAGAAAGAGGTTATCTCAACAGTAAAGTATCTAATTAATGAGTAGCTGTATACAAAAGCTCCATATTGCCTCACACCTATGCTGGAGATGAATCCGGTACTTTTCTTCCATAAAAAAAGTCTAATTTCCACTTTCAGAATCATACGTAAATTAAACATCTCAGTTCGCGATGTCCTCGATGGCACGAAGAATAGTACGACAGAATTTTAGTTTTCTGGAATCCTATGAATGAAGCACTCAAAAACATAAAAGTGAAACGGCAGCCGCCGCACCAAATGAGGCCATAAGTATGCAAGTGGTAGCATGTGCCGAAACTTTTACGCAAGTGGACCCGGCTAGCATAGTCTTATTTCCGCGTATCTTCAGTTGAATCGCTTCACAATCCACTATTTCACAATACTGGCAGCTATCACCTCTACTTAAGAGTCCCCTTTCTCACAGAAAGTAGAAAGTTCTTCCGAAAAACGTGTTTCTTTATTGCATTGTCCCCCAGAACATGAACGGCTTTCATTTTGCAGGCATTAACTTCATAGAAGGGTGCAGACAATCTCTAGAACTAAGGTGACGCATTTGGTTTTGATTTCGCCTTCATATAACGTAATCCGCACCTTACAAGTGAGGGGTTACACGTAAGTCAAAAACAGATTTCGGTTTTCTTTAAGACAAGAAGTCATGGCATCTAAGGTTAATACAGTCTATCATACGCCTAATTAATTTTCTCAACAGCACGAATTAGCTACGAAGAAGTCGACGCAGAGGGGGGGGGGGGGGCAGGTCCACCATGTGCCGGAGGGCTTCACAGTCTATTCATACAGGTTTGCGAGTACGCTAGGTTACACCTGTTTACGGAAATCTCAGAGGTCATATCTAGGGACTCTGAAGCTTTCTTGCATTTCGTGGATGACACGCATACCATAAGTTACAATTTTTGGGGACTCAGCTGCTTTTAGAATAGGAGAAGGCACTGTTCGCTACTGGGCTCATGAGCTTGCATAGTGACTGCAAAACTGTCTCTTTGTAGGGGTGGCGAGACTTGTCAAGCGGTCGTAATGACTGCTGCTTTTTTCTTGCCGCCCTCATTTCCTTTGTAAGGGAAACTGGAAATAAAATTGATTGATTGATTGATTGATTGATTGATTGATTGATTGATTGATTGATTGATTGATTGATTGATTGATTGATTGATTGATTGATTGAGATACAGAGTAACGGGCTGCCTTGGTTGAAAGATTTGTCAGGAAGGCTGCACAGATCTGCCATTCCGTCTGGGCAGGTGGTGTCAGCTAAATGGATGGATAAAGCTTTTTCTTAGGCACCAAAATGCTCTTTTAGAGTCATGACGGGTGGGCCTGCCAGTCCGTCAATCTATTGAAGCACAGCTTCAACCCTGGCCTCTGACGTCAACTGCAGGGTTTTCAGGACACTAGATGCACAGAATAGCTTGTTTTTCATTAGGTTACCTCCAGAAACGATTGTTGTTACCAGAAGTAGAACCTTTGTGTGCACGTACTGTCGTCAATATGATTTCTTGAGTATGGCTTTAAAAAACGGGCTGCGCACTGCAACATAAGAACACCTCTTACAGGAGACGTCCAAGCCCCCGAAACGATGCCAGATGGAGCTCTGAAAGGCGAATATGGCGGTGACTTCGTGCTCAACATAATCACTTATACAGGACACACTGGTGTTATGGTGCACGTTGAGCCAGCCAGCAGCTGGTGGACAGACGCTGTACATCCCAGTCTACTGCGACCTCCTTTTTTCTACCCGGATGCAACGGAACCGTTCGTCAACTACGCCACCTTAGGCGTTAAATTGGCCGCAATGCTGTTTCTGCGGAGCGTGCCGACGGAGGCGCTGACATCCACCAACGTCATGTCCTGTTTCTCGACGTACGCCCAAGGACAAATGAACGTCACCTTCGAAGGGATGGACTGGACGCAATACGCTGGCCTGGCCTGGGCGGTCGAAGTTGCGCTCGACGCGGCACTGGGGGCGACTCGACGAGCCGAGTCAGCAGCGCGCTTGGAGAGATTCATGCTTATTCGCTTTGCGCATGCGTACTGCGGCGAGTCGGAGGCAATGAGGCGGACGCTCGTCTACGCTGTACGTGCGTCCACGACGTTCGCTACAGCGTTTGCTTGCGCGAAGCCATCGTTCCCGAAATGCTAAACTGAATATCATACTGCATATGTTTCCAAGATGTATTTGTACAACTGTAGCAGGTGTTTTATGGCATCGTTTTATCTTTAATACCCACCCGTCTGTTTTCTTATCATTGATTTCACCGAGGACTATACCTCTTTTACTTGGCAGTCCTCTTTCTCAGTGCATGCTCATATCACGCCCCAGTCGCTAAAAGCTATCAAAAAATGTTCTATTGTCACAGAGAATTTTTGCCTTGTTTTCTACGCAAGGCACCATTGTTTCCTTGCCCCAGTTCCTTCTCAAACCTTTCTAATTAAACAATTTTTGCTTAAATATTTTCGATTTCAAATTAACATTTACCATCTCATAACGCAGCCTAAAAGGGAGCACCTCGGCCGGGTTAAATAAATAGTAATATGCACGATGTTAATGCATTTGTGGGGGAAAATATTAGTAAAATGCTCATTCCAGCAGCTGCCTCATGTGTTCAAAACCCCATCACTAGTGTATTTCGACAGGTCAGCAACGGGAATTGCGGCTTTCCATATGCGCCGGTACCTGTTTTCACAAATATCGTATATTAACGCATGCGTGCTGCTAAAAATCGCCCGCCAGCAAATGTTTAGTGTGTCCCGCGGGCAACGTCTTCCACGCGAAGTCCGCTGTTAGTCGCAAAAATAAAACAATTCCGGGCGTGGGAGCTGTGCACGACTGTGATACCACCTAGATGCAAACCTTGTTGCTACATGGGCACCGGCGCGCAGCTCGGCGTTGCGTTGCTTTGAGGGAAAAAGACGACGAAATTCCGAAAGCAGCGTGAGAATCTCCTGTGCTGCTTTTATGGTGGCCTCTACCGAAGACGTCGAGAGTGAACTCCGGTGGTGAACAATGCACGCACCAGACACAACGCTTATGTGTGTCATAAATATATCTTCTATAGCGCCTTGCATCGGTAAAAATACGTGAATTTTGGAGAAGTTGCATTCCTGCGTGCGTGTGTGTGTGTGTGTGTGTGTGTGTGTGTGTGTGTGTGTGTGTGTGTGTGTGTGTGTGTGTGTGTGTGTGTGTGTGTGTGTGTGTGTGTGTGTGTGTGTGTGTGTGTGTGTGTGTGTGTGTGTGTGTGTGTGTGTGTGTGTGTGTGTGTGTGTGTGTGTGTGTGTGTGTGTGTGTGTGTGTGTGTGTGTGTGTGTGTGTGTGTGTGTGTGTGTGTGTGTGTGTGTGTGTGTGTGTGTGTGTGTGTGTGTGTGTGTGTGTGTGTGTGTCAGGATTCTTTGGATCATCTTTTGTGTATTTTGCAGCACTGTTTAACAACGTAAGCTCTGCTTTCTAATAACCAATTACCTTTTCCTGGGTAAGTTTTTTTTCAACGGCTCTCCGCTTAAGTACACACGTAAGAAAACAATCCGTAATTTCTCTTACGCTTGTTTTTCCGTTTAGTCTACTCTGTCTCTCTGGTCCAGTCTCCGTCGCATTATTTTTTTTCTTCATCGTCCAAGATTGGAGGCGCTTTACTTACGTGCAGTGACTACGTAATTCCCTTTATCTGAGGCCCGCAACGATGCAATTGACAATCAAGGGGGCCAAAATCAAAACTATTCGCTGGACTCCGAGTATTTCTCACCACTTAACCTGAGGCTTGTTTCAAAAATCAACTCAGGCCTTCACACTCGCTAAACGAAACTGCTGCTGAAAGTTTATGTCCAGCTTCTAGAACAGAGCGAATCCTTAAGCTTCTTCGACACTTGGTATATCCCGGTGCTCCCTCTCAAACTCAGCGCCTATTGGTATAAATAAAGCTTGCATAGTTTATTCTATGAAGTGGACTTCTTTAGGCGCTGCACAATGAAATTACATTTTGTTGTTTTGCCTGGAAGCACAGCATTAATACACAAAAAGGTCTAGATTATGGTCTGGCTATGGTGTTTTTCTTTGAAGCTAATGAATGTGAAGCACAGGATTATGACACACTCTTAAAGGTTCTGCAGAGGTCGAACAGTGTTGTTCAGTAAAACGTGAGGGACATCACTGGCCCCCTTGCGGCGAGAAAAGAAGCCCACGAGCACGATGATGACTACGCCGACCACGGTAGCCACGACGGCGACAACCGAGTAGCCAAACACTGCTCTCCTTGCCACGGAGTCATTCTTGGAGCTTTCGTCCGGCCCCACAAGCGTGAGCTGCTCCACGATGGTCCGCTCTGTCGATGCTGTGTCCAGGAACGCACACTCGTCGAGCCCTGCGACAACGCGAATAAAAAAAAAAATATCAAGGAATGGTCTTGGGGAGACAAAGACCAAAGCAACAAAGCGCAGTGAGAGGGAAAAAATGGCACTCCAGAGAGGAGGTCCTAAACTCAGTGGTTGTACTGAAGACGCCTTTCCCTGAAATGGGAAATATCTTTCTCGTGAATTAAATTTACCAGAAGAGAACCGCAACGAGCCAGGAATGAGTATTAGCCACTTCGCCATCGTCTGAAGCAAATGAATTAGAGCGCTAGCTAATTTAAATATTTTTGATATGCGAGCCTTCTTCAGGCCTATACAGTAGTGGATCAAGTCACGTGTAGATATAAACAGCATGAACAAAAAAACAAGTACAGTAACGCAATGAAACTGGCGATAATCACAATCAAGTAACCTCATTTTCTAGGGTGAAAAAAGTGAAACTTTTTCTAAAAAGACATCAACAGATTACTATGTTGACACTTTAACTTGGTGGCGCATTCACGCGCCAAATGCCTTCGGAACAAATCAGTACTTAAATGTATCAACATGCGCCCAGTATGGTCTAATGTATTTATTATGGTTACCTCGGATGAAGTGACGGCGGATGTTTTCGAGTAATACACTTCAATTATATTCATTTCCTTATCATAAAGGTTGAAACAGAAATGTGCTGCAGCTGGTTCTCGACGACAAAACAGGGTCGGAATTTGTGTGCGGATGCGCATGGCGTTTAAGCTTTCCTGATGCGTGTGTTTCAAATATGTAAAGAATAGTGACATAAACAAAATTTTCTGTTTGACTTTTCGATCGGCTACGTTTTGTGCGGATTCCAGATCACGTTCAACCATCAGTGATAGGTCTGACTAATGACTTATAGGTGGTTAATTTGAGGTGTGATTTCAAGCGTTGCTAGTCTGCGACGAATAAACGCAATCCGTTTTAACGTGCTGCTACTTATATTGTCGATGTGTAATGTGCCAGTTTAGATTATAAGTTAGTATGATCTGCTAGTACTTTGCTTTATCTACGCGTAGCATTCCAGAACCAGATCACGTGTGGTGGAAGGACTGCATAATTTTTGCTTATGTTTATACACGTCGCCTTCGAAATGTTGATCTGCTTGTCCCATGTTGCACACCATTCAGAAATTATTAGTAAAGATGATCGTAGTTTCAGTTTATCACTACAGCTGCTCACAGCTGTATAAATCGTTCAGTATTCCACAGAAATTCGCATTGTCATACTAGGTTCAGCACACAAATAAATATCAGTCAGATATACAAGAAATAGCAGGGGCCAAAAATGGAGCGATTTGGTACTTCCAAGTGCACTTCAAGGTAATCGAATTGACACTGTTTATTGTGACGATGTTTGCGGTTGGAAAGCTCATATGCTACTACTTTCAAATCTATACATACTGATTTTAGATTGATTTTAGTTTCAGAATATATTTTGCATGGGGATCCCAATCGAAAGCTTTGTCGATGTCTGTGAGGATGGCATCAATCTGCCGCAGAGAATCAATTACTAAACCCTGGTCATGCGAAATTTCAATCAGTTGAGTAACGGTTGGCAGATTGTCACTAAAGCAATCTTCTCTCTTGTAGAGTAGGTTATTTCCTTGCAATTTTTTTTATGATGGTATTACGCACTATGTGATCTATTACCTTTCAGAAGTAACTAAATGATGATATTGTTTGATGTGTATCTATCAGCAGTTTCCACCATTACGAATAGATCACCTTAGTATGAAGGCTCTCTTCCGGAATGGTGCGTGTGGCAAAGTAAATATCGCACGCAAAAAACGTACAATCTGCTCAGCGCAGCGCCTGACGCATTCTTTTGAAATGTCGTTGGTGGTAGAGAATTTTTACATAACTTTGCAGAAGCACATCAAGGAGATGTGGTTGCGTCATCATTACGTCGGGCATGTGGCTGGTGTGAATCGAAGTTACGCGTATAACGACAGATTGGAAGTACCAGTAAATGCAGTTTGCAATCGCTCTATGCACTTCAAGTATACGGCGGTCAGTTTCTATTTTTGAGATAGCTCCACCAGATATTAAGAGTCAGCCAAACATCTGCGATTACGTAGTTATAAAATTGTCACAGTGTTTGCAAAAAAAAATGTTCTCATGCACATCTAATCTCCTTTTCTGGAACATGTGAAAGTGCACATATTTCATCAGCTGATTTGTTTTTTTTATTTCTACGTTGTCTGCTTCCTTAGCTTTAGATGAATTATATTACGGCTGATTTGTGGAGCTTTGTGACATTCTTTTTAACTTGGTCGGAACAAAGTTTTCTTCGCAAAATTTTATCATTTCCTTCAAATTAGCCTTATCTCATTAACAGTCATAGAGCTTTCCGCAGTGTAAATATCTGACATTATTTCTATGCAATAAGAGGTGATCCATTATTACATAGAAGTACCCAGATATCAGTTCCACTGATCTATGTTATCAATGAAACGTAAAATGGTAGATGCATAGCGTTAAGTGTCAGGAAGCGTGCAGAGTGAGTCAGAGAAATAACTCGAGTTACTGACATTCTATTAGAAATCAACAAGAAATCGTAACGGGTAAGACATGTATTGCGAAGGGAGGAAAACCGATGGTCTCTAAGAGCAACAATTGCATTCCAAAAGAAGGAAAGCGTAGCAGGGGAAGCAGAAAGTTAGGTGGGTGGATGAGGTTAAGAAGTTCGCGGGGTCAAGTGGATGCAGCTAGCACAGGACCGGGTTAGACGGAAGAAAATGGAGAGGCCTTCGCCCTGCAATGGGTACTGCCCGGCTGACGATGATGATGATGTTCACGTAATCAACCCGATTATAATGCTTAATTACGATCATACATCTGCTCTGTGGCTTCTTGTATGCTGCTATTATATCTAAGAAAATGTCACTGGATGTAATTTGTGGTCAGATATACATTATTTGATCCTATGTTCTTGGTTAATGTGTCAGATACAAAAACAAGAGCGAAAACTGAGCTAGTATCACGCTGACAGCCTGTCGGCAGTGTAAAAAAAGTGTACAAAAAAAACTGAACACTAAGTTCATAAGTAGTTCATAATTAGTCACTTTACTTCTACTATATATCAGGGTAGCCCCTAAATTCCTGGTAAGGTGAAATCTCCAGACAATAGATGTTAGTGCGTTCTTTCATTCTGGAATTCAATGTAGTCGTGCAGTTTCAAGAGATATTCACCAGGTGCGCTTGGGTACATTAAATACCGGTGACTAGTTTTGCAATTTTTCACCCATTGTAGTCATGCACCAAACAGTTTCGTTTCCATGGCAATCTGTGCCTTCGTGTTCCGTTAAGGGAACGTCCCGCTTAATGCAAATAGCAACATCACCATTGGCCCTGTCTGACTAAAGAAGGGTATAAGACGCAGGGACGATATTGTTAGAACTCGTTGGCATAGTTTGCAAAATGCTCATGAAGATTATCTAATGAAATCTAGTAGTTCCAATGAGCAGGACTTGTCAATTTAGAATGCCATGGAAACTCCACTGGACAGCAGTGCACAAGCAGCACAACTGAAAATCATAGTTACGAGCTATCTGCGCTGATGCTTACTGGCGCTGATGCGTAGCGGCACTGATGCCTGACAGCGATAATGCCTGGCATCAACATCAGTCAAATAAATGCAGTAGACAAAGTGCACCGGTCGGTGACGTTTTAGAAGAGAGAACTAAAAATACTTCGCTGACGCTTCTGAAGTTACGAAAAAGATAAGACTGTAGTTCTTATTTTCCACTCATTGTCAACGATGAATCAGCAGAACGCATTTCCTTCTGAAGAAAACTTTCATAAAGGGCATACAAACAGTCACTATCGAGCTGTCCTTAAGGGTGGTATTCGTTTGGTAACACATTTGTTTATCCTCACAATGTCCCTATCGTGCAGTTGGCGTCTTTGTTAAGATATTGGCTATTAGAACGGAGGCGTAAATGATCGTACTTGAGGAATTGCCATTGCAGGATACCGACTGCCACCTTCTTTCCCCTCCTTTTTTCAGACGAAATGATTTCATGCGGCATCTCACGCTAAGGGAAGCAGATAGGCTTAGAGCCACACGTACCAGTCTTAATTACACAAAAGAGTACAATAATTATAATAATAATTGGTTTACAGGAAAGCAAAGGCGCAGTATCTGTCACACTTGCTCCGTGGACACCTGAACCGCGCCGTAAGGGAAGGGAGGAAGGCGGGAGTGAAAGGGGAAAGTGGAGGACTACGGAGTAATTTCGACCACCTGGGGATCTTTAACGTGCGCTGACATCGCACAGCACACGGACGCCACTTCGTTTCGCCTCCATCGAAACGCAGCCGCCGGGGTCGGGTTCGAACCCGGGAACTCCGGCACAGCAGTCGGGCGTCTTTCCACTGCACCACCCCGGCGGGGCAAAAAAGTACAAGAACAGTACGAAGGCTCGGCGGATAGAAAGTGACAAAGCGGTTCTTCGTGCTCTAACATGCACAGTTACTTTTTCTTGTATCGAATACACTCCAGCTCCTAACAGTAACCCAGCAAGCTTAACATAATATCGCCTGAGCTTAGTGGCAGCGGCATCGAAATCCATACTAAAAAAATAATTCACAAAGTAACTCCTGAAAATCCAGTATGCCTGAGGGGTGCTCACTGTTAAAATACAAGGCCTTACACTCTCTTCATGCAAATAACTGCATTCAAACGCTCACCTGATGGGAATAGAACACGTTGTTCTTTCTTCAAACGATCCTTCGTGCCTGGCTCCGAGCTAGGAATTCGGTGGCCGTGGCTTTCATCCTTCAAAGCGGTGTGCTTAAGGGTCGAGTCCTTCGGCGGCACCGCATCTTTGGCGTCGTGGTTCATTGCGTTAGTTACACGCACAGCTTCTCGTAAGCGTTGCCTTCTTCTTTGTCTTCATCTGCATCTTTGTATTTAAACGTAATAATATTTTTCGGTGAGGGGGAGGCGGTATAAACTTTTATTTTCAAGCAGAAATGGTGAGCGGCTTCTCATTCCTTGGCTCTGGTCTTAATGGGTGTCTAGAGTGACGCTCAGCTTCGGATGCTGGCCGGGATTCGCTGTTCCTCGGCGGCCTCCTCAGCCAGTTGGATCGCTTCCTTCTGGGTCTGAGGGTCTGAGCTGCGCAACAGTGTCTCCCAGGTTCCAGTGATAACACTGATCCGATCGAATGTCCAGGCAACAACTGTGTTAACCAGAACTGGGTTTGGGAAAGTATATATCTGGAGTAAAGTGCACCATGCTCCGGAATTCAGGCCGTATCGACAAGTCCTCCAGCATCGCATTTAGTACAATAGGGGAGCCTTGGTGAAATTAGATCATTGCCCTTCGTTCATTTGATGGCGTTTTAACATGACACATGCGGAGTCCTTTCCCCTTCTATAATATCCAAGCAGCGTATTTGAAGAAAATAAATTGCTGTGATGATGAGAACTTCTGTTTCAATTCACACTATAGCAGAGACGGAAAATGCTTGTTCAAAGTTAACAGTAGAGATTTTAAAAATTGTGTACCAACACACAAAAGGTAGAAAAGCAACACTCAGGAAGAAAAGGAAGAGCAGTGATCAGCTCACCGTCCTCCCCCGCCGTGGGTATGTGCCATTTTGTCTCAGGTCATCATCATCATCATCATCATCATCGTCCTGTCGTCCTTGTTCCTCTTGTACTCCGTCTTTTTATATGCTAGCTACAGCGAGTATGAAGCAGCAGCTAGCCTAACGTCAAATACAGGTATCCCTTTGTTTTGTGGAATTCTGCTTCCGAGCCATAAGCTTGCACTCTAGCTCATTTTAACCAGGGAAATTTAGATTTCGCCGCATATTATCAAACACTGTAAAGACCTGTGCTTTCCTTTTGTGAAATAAGTCAGACCTGTATTTAATCATTTAATAACTGCACTAGCGCAATAAAATTATGCACCTTCAATGGGACGATTTTAACTTTTAATTGTAAGAACATTGCCCAGCACTGGCAAGAGACACATGAACGCCATACAGGTCTGTCTTCTTTAATGTAACTTGGCGAGTGTGGAATGTTGTAAAATAGTGTTATGCCCATATTGAAGAAAATAGTGCAATTGCTTGGTATGTAGTCGAATCTTTCATTTATAATATATTCTTCCCTTGCACCAAGGAGTGAAGGATTCAATTGAAAACCAGAATCTGTTTTAATAATTATAAAGCAACTGCAGAACAGCATTACTGTTGAGAACTGTTATATTCGATGGAATGTGTTAAATTGTTTACCTCTAGAGAAATGTTTCTTAAATCTTTTTCTATATTTGTGCCAAGTACCTAAGACTGCCTTAGGTTACCTATGAGGTCCTCATTTGCTAATAAATGGAAAGAGCTGTCACCTTTCCGAGGTACCTACTGTCTGGGGATATACAGCTTATTATTGTTGAATCTTAATATTTTCAAAAACAAATTGCTCTCTCAATTGCTCTCAATCGTCTTACGGTTTAAAAAATTGTCGTCCAAATTTATGTTCATGAATATAATCGCCTGCTCTTTCGTTTTCTTCGAAATCGAATTCCAGAATTACTTTTTGCTCTGGCATCCAATATACAACTCTCTTAGGAAACCAGTGGGCTATACCATGTGTTCAAAATTTTCACTGCGATAATTTTTTTTTGGCACCACTTAAACCGTGTTGGCTTCCGCATAAGATGAATTTGTTCCGATTCTTTGACCTTTCATTGGCACCAGTGTTGTAAGTTTCTCGCAGAACTAATTTTACAAAATGCATAAAGGTATTTGAATAGCCACAATCACAACACGCAAGCCGCGCTCGAAGGCAAGAACTATCCTCGAAATTGTGTTCTGATGTAGTATTGGCTATAATCGGAGACTTTTTTGTGAGTAGAAGCTTCCGGGATGAAAGTAACTGACAGGAAACTTTGACTCTAAAAATATAGTACTTTATATATTCGTGATAAATGCTCACCAAATGTCGTAATACCTTAGTGCTTCGTACATAACACAGTATTCATTCTTCTCAATTAAAGTTGCATTTCCAAACAGGAATACTTTGTAGCTGATACTTTCCCGCCTAGCGTTTGCAATATAAGATGTACGAAGAACATCTTTATTCAAACTGAAGAGATGGCATAAATCGAACTCTGGCGCACATTTCACAATGTCCGATTCCCAGCTTGTCGTTTTGCAGAGGTGATGTCAGCAGTCAAGGTGCATTGGGATTCAATATGGCAATACGTCTTTCAGCGTGTCTAAAATTTGCACACTTCTAACCCTTGATACCCACACCACCATACTTCAGGCCACCTCCCAGTCCACCCCCGTATCCGAGTCCTCCGCCGAAACCGAGTCCGCCTCCGTAGCCACCAAGCCCGCTGTGGGCCACGATGGCACCTCCTCCGTGTACCTGGTCCACATGGTGGATCGTCCTGACAACGAACACCGGTCCAGCTACTGCCCTGGAGAAGCCTGGACCCCCACGCAGTAGGGTGACGCTACTGCCGACTCCAACTCCGCCGCCAACGCCCAGGCCACCACCGTAACCAAGGCCACCTCCGTAGCCTCCCAGGCCACCGGCCGTGGCACAGGCTACCAGTGCGAAACCGATGAGTATGACGTTCTGTAAAATGGAATTGGGGGAGGAGTTGTATTCTCATAGGAGCCTTCACTACTCAAGGGTAACACCTGTACGTTTGTACTTGTAATACCGAAAAAAGGAAGTGTGTCAGACATTTTGTTCTCAAAACAGGAGAGTCCCATAAAATTTGGAAACACTCTGCATCGAGATGTTAAACTGAGCGTAAGACCTTTCCTAAGCGTCTGTATCCGCGCACGAATGTTTCAAGAAGACCAAACAGCATTATGGTCCAATCTGGTGCGTTTTCATGTATTAGCAAGTGTTACTGTACTTAAGGAATGTACACGTGTACAAGTAAACAGAAATTAGTTTAATCAGGAGAAAGAATGAGAGGCCTGCCCGAGCCAATGAACGCTTACTTGCTACACAACACTGGGAAAAGGAAAGGAAAGGGAGCAGTAGAGTGCGACGAGAGGCTGATGGTGTCATAATGCAATGTACTGCTCGACTTTGCCACAGAAAAGAGACGTCCACGCACGCACTGGCGGACGTTAGACTCACGCAGTTCTTTTGTGCATCTGAATTTAATTGCTTCGCTATAGGCATGGCATGTTTTCATTCTAAGTCTAAGATTTCTCAAATGAGCACATGTTGCATTTTCTTCGTTAAGGTGAGGATTTATGAATGTTCGAATTGCTTAACATACTTTTTGCTTGGATGACTCTGTACGGAGGAGTCAGCAATAGCGATGCTAAAGAGTCAAAAGATATCGGTAAGGAGTGTTCCTACTGCAGCTAGTGCACAGATTAGCACATGTATCTTCTTGGCATGGACCGTACACTATGTCGAGGGACTGTAGGAAGTGTGAGAATAATTTTACCACTAATATAGCCGCAAAAGTCAACTATGCGTACACCTAAAGAGACCTAGCACTCTCCGTTGAGAGCGTGTACACAGTTGCATATGTCTATGCCCATTCCTGATAAAATGTACATTAGTACGAGTCACTGACGCTTTGTTTGAGAATGCTACAACATACATACCAGATTCTTCATGGCGAAGCTGTTGAGAGCAGTAGTCCCAGCGAGATGTGATACCCCTGCGCTGCTGCCGGCCTTTTTTATACTCCGTACGGCTTTCTCACGCTCTCCTTACGTCATCGTGACGTATACGCTAGGGAAGGCTCTCCATTCGCCGCTCTATTCTGTCGCTAACAAGCGGAAAAGTGAAACCCAAATTTGCGCGCACTCCCCACGTTGGGCACCACTATGGTGGAGAACAACGGCAGTGCTGTCTGGATGGCTGATTCGAGGATGTAGCTGCGGTTGGTTCTCAAGTCTCTTTTTAAAGACTAACTACTTGCGTGCAGCGCTGCAGATGTGGACTCCGCTCTTCAGAGTATTGAGGATTTGAAAAAATGGAGAACCGCTCAACACAGTCACAGATTAGCCGCTTTTTACTGCCTGTTTTTCTAAGGCATTTATTGTTTTTTCTTTGCGTTGTATTGCACACAAGTCGCTCTATTTGAATACTTCACGAATTTATTGCATACCGCCACAATGGAGCCGGTGAATGTGATGTGGTTGTCACGTCAATAAAGCTTTGTGGCTTTTAATACGCAGGACAGGTTAAGTGAGCAAGATGATGCGCTAAGCCGCATTCAAAGCAGAAAAAAAATTATTTCCTTTAAAAAAATTACTTCACATATGTAAGGTCCACAGCTCGCTTTTGGCTTCCGCGAGAGATACAGTGCTATTAGGCACACTGGGACTGCCCATTACAGATAATATTTATATATTTTCTTTTTTGGAGAGACATATATACTTAGATTTGTGTCATGTCTGGTTCTGTGAATACTCGGCATTCATGTTCAGTCACCATTTAAACTGCTCAATAAAAGCGCTAGAAGAATCCAATGAGTTACAAACGTTTCGCGCCAACTGCTCGATCGAGAAGAATAATAGTCAAATAAAAACATTATTGAATTCAAAAATTATTTTTACATTGGCATATCACCTATATGCGCTCAGCGCACATTCATAGGTTCTCGACAAACGCAGAAATTCAATCATTCGCCGCGAACAGCTGCCTTCTATCGCTCAGCGTGGCTACGTTCCTAAACGCTGCACCAAACTAGTCCAGCCGAAATTACTGCCCTATTCGCTTGGAGAGCTTTAGCCGGCTTCTTTTTTCTTGCAGCCATGATTTTGCAACAAGAATTAGTACAGCCCACCCAGTGGGCCCGGCGTGCCTCTGCGGTGGAATTTTAACAAAAGGAAGAGCTTAGCTGGGACGCTGCACCGTAAGAACCGAAGCGGAAAACTTTCTGTGCTCGGTTCTGATTGTTTGTATGTATGTTTGTACACGCGTGTTTGTCTTAAGAAGGTGCGCTGCTTCCGAGTATTTCTTTTTTCTAGTACTTCCCAAAGTATTTTAGCTTGGAATAAGTATTCCTGCTTTCTATAAAAACTAAGTAACTCTTCCTGGATTAGAAACCTCAATGTGGTACATTTTGTTTGTCGCAGTTGATACTTTCTGTGCTTGCTTCCTGCCAAAACGATTGCATCTTAGAGTGAAGTAGAAATGCCTTAGTATAGAAATTGCCCCGTTGCATTTGAGCGCCGAACAGCATGCGGCAAGTGGTAGTAGCAGGGCGAACCAGGAGCGTTTCATCACATTTTAATCGCCTTGCACTCACATTTTGGGCACAGATCTGAAGTTGACACATTTTGTCCTTGTCAGTAACAACTTCATGACGGCCTATATTCTTCGAAGTTGTATAAGATCGGCATTTGTGTTTGCCTTCTTTAACCACGTTTGTTTTCTAGGGACTACATAGGAATTTATGTGGTAAATATAGAATTTATATGAATTTATGTGGCAAATAATGAATCTATCTATAAATTTATGTGGCAATTCATGAATCTATATGAATTTATGTGGCAATTAATGAATCTATCCTGAAACACATTTCAAAATTTATTACAGTGAGCAAGTAGTACAATTCCTAAAGCGATAGTTATTGCAGATGCTTCTTCGTTTTGAGGGATCATTTTTTTCGCTCATCTGCAAAGGAAGCAGCTGTATTCCTATATGCTCTGTACTCAAGGTATTATTAGTAGATAATTTGGGCACCGCTCTCTTGTTACAGTAGGCAGTGTGCGCGCTACAAATCGCAAAAATGAAAAGAATAATAGCATGCAAAACTATGACGAATCTTTACCCTATTTTCAGGGATATTACTTATTCGGTTGCAGCCAAAATTACGCGTGCAATGATACAATTCAGATATATATTCCGGCGGAAATCAACGAGGCTGTTCTCTACTGAGTTTTTTCCCTAGGATGTCACTTTTTATTGAGTGGTGGAATATTTCTACAAAAGCTCCAAAGACGTTTACCGCTACATAACGCGACATTCAGCTAAAATTACATTGAAAAGTACATCTGCGCTGTCACATCTAACTAGAGGACCCGCAAGCGTTTATGAGTGCCAGTAATATAATTTAACCTGGCTTACTAAAGATAGGGCCAAGCCATTAGTTAAACTGACCAAAAGGTTCAATGTAAACCAGATAAACAGTCAGTAATACCAAGGGGCGCGACATGTTCGGAGCAGAGCTAAGCTGACATACGGCGGATGGTGGTCATCGCTCTTTCCAGTCTCACTTAGCGCCAAAAAAAAAAAACAAATGCTGTTTTGTACATTCCCCGTAGCATTCTGGGGATACTTTTCGGCACCATTCGGAAAGGACGTTATTAGAGCCAATGAAACAATTTCGTTAAAGCTGTAAGAACTAACGGCATGCGGCACCCATGATGTGTTTTATTTGTTTGTTAATTGGTTTGTTTCACTGGCGAGCCTCACGTGCATTCCACGAAATCATTCACGCTTTTCCAAAACAACAGCGTCACAGCAATAAAATGCACACCAACACCATTTCCCTCGGCCGCAGCTCATAGTGCAGACACGAGCTGGCGTCCGAGCAACGCACGAAGATCAAATAAAGCTCGTTTACAGCGTCCGGGAAACGCCACAACTTGAAGGTCTTACTCTCCGTCTTCTCACCACTTAATTGCAGATGTTTGCAGCGCTTCCTTGAACTCTGTTCGACGCTGTTCTCGAAAAAATGGCCTAGGTGTAATCCTGTTAAGCGTATACAGTTAGGCGAAGCGAAAGAGTGGAATGCGCTTAAGTCTGCTTAAGAGCAGAAATTGTGAAAACCTCTTTACAGGGCTGTTTTCATTAACTGCGTCGTCATTGTCATTATTGCTATCATCATATTTATCAACAAAATGCACCGCCGTCATCATCGGTATACTATCATCATTATCACCAACTGCATCGTAGTTGTCATCGCTACTATAAATTCTTACGCCAGAGAAGGATAATTACAATCTTCCCGCGAGTCCGGCGTGGAGGAATGGTTTGCGCGCTTTGCTGGGAATCGGATGAATAGTGGTGGAATTCCAGATGAAGGATTTTTTTTTTTCTTATAGCCACAACTTGTGCCCTGGCTCCTTAAATGTCAGTGGCTAGCCCGCGCTGACCTTAGCCCGAGGGGAAGTGGTGAACCTTACGCTTCAAATAAGCCATGACATTGATCCGATATATTGCACGGACGCACGACACGCATCCTTTTTGCGTATTTTCTGAGGCGCCGAGGCTAGAAGCTGAGCTGCAAGGATCTTGTGTCTTCGGTAACCCGTTCGCCCATTCGTATAAAATCAGCTGCCTGCTTTGGCAGCTCTTTTCAATTTGACCACGCAAGCACGTTCATGTGGCTTGGTTAAAGCGGGGCTTTAAATGTGGGCTGGTAGCCTACGGGGTCGCGGAATACCTTTAAAGGCGAAGCTTAATGGTCCCCCATAATATTTAATATTTATTTTGTATATACTAACTCAAATTCTCTTATTTGATTACGTGAGGTTCAGGCTGTCACATTTCTTCCATGAGTATTTCTCTGATTGACTCGAAGTGTGCTGGGTGATTGGTTTAGGTCTGGCTTATGAGGTTTAACGTCCTAAAGCGATACAGGCTATAATAGACGGCGCTGGAGTTCTTTTAATGTGCACTGACATCGCACAGCACATGGCTGTCTTGATTTTCCCCTCCTTTAAAAAGCGGCCGCCGCGGCTGGGATTCAATCCCGCATCCTTGAGTAAAGCAGTAGAGCGCCCTAACCACACTGCGTCATCGCAGCAGGGCGAATATGCTGGTTGAGTGCGATCAACGTCTTCGGTGGGAAGGCAATTCCGCTTCTTTACGGTCTGTACGAATAAAGCATTTAGAGACTCAGTGGTATATACAGATTGCGGATAGAGTGCTTTACTGTAATTAAGGCGGAAATGCAGTGTAAAGGTATTGCAGTTTTCAAGTGGTGAGTATCCAAATTTAATGAAGAAGCATAGTATGCTTATTTTACAACGAGAATCGAGGAAAGTAAGATTTAGTTTTGGCTTCAGGTTAGTGACACTCCAATGAAATGAATAGTCGGAATGAGTGAACACTGCTGTCAATTCTGGGTGAATTGAAGAGTGGGAAAGATATGACTGATGAGAGTCCCCTACTGGGTATCCGTATTCGAATTTGTGACGGAAATAGGTAGCACTTTTACTGACGGAAGTCCTAGTCACAGGTTACGGCAAAAGGAAGAAACCTCAAGCAAGCGATTGGCGCTTTTAGTACAATGTTAGAAGCATGTGTAGACCAATTATGCAAATGCAAACGGTGATACAAAATTATTTATTAGCGATGAAATTTCAGTCATACATGCAGCATTTGGGCAAAGGAGAGGACTTTCTACGGTGAAATGTAATTAGTGAAATTTTATTTGTGTTTAGATACATGAACACTTTCCTGCACCAATATTCAATGCAATTTATGTAAGTTTGTAATCCTTCAGGATTGTTGTTGTTAGTGATAGGTCGATAGACTGCGGTGTCGTCCGCAAGTTGTCGCACATTACAAGCCATACCAGAAGGCAGATCATTAAGTAAAGAAAAGCAATGGCTCAAGTACAACCCTTTGTCGCACACCAGACGCATGCGCACACATGCACATTTGCGTCTAAAGCGAACCAGTTCATAACTTAATCGGAGAGTGTGCTACACCTAGTAGCGATTTCTCTGATTCAGCTGAATTTGGCATTCTCGACGTCACTGATAAGACGTGTTCGTAACATGAAGGATCCGCAGACAATAACCACGCTATCTAGATTGTTGCGCACGCACATTTTGTCGGCTGTAGTAACATTGACTCTTTCCGCAACTTGTAGCTTAGTGTGCACTCATGAGATAAAATGTATTTGCAAAATTCTAAGGATGCTTACTTGTAGGTTTCAGCATATTGATTTACATCAGTTTTGACGCTTTGCACAAAGTTATGAAAACCATTGTGGGAATAGTTTGTAGAGTTTTGTCATGGAAAGCTGGCAAGCGTGACAAAGACGCGAAATGCCTGTCGTATTCGTAGATGATACTAAACAAATTTAGCAGATGCACTTAGGATTGCCTATGTGGGCGGACGCAAAAGCTCGTTCACACAATGTTCTGTCGTGATCCTCTCCCTCCACCTCCCCCCCATTCTCCCGCCCACGTTTTCCTGCGGCGTGCGCCACCATTTCGCCGGTGGTGTGATGCCCTGTGTACTCTTTCTGCTACTCTGATGGCATCATCTTCCTCCTCTGATCGGGCCCACTGCTCTAGTTCACATGGCCTGATAAAGTGATCAAAGCACACAAATGGAGATAGATATGTCGTCTGTTCTAATCTCAATTGAAAAAACTAACCTCCAATTTGACTATCAGGTATATGCTAAATGGGAAGCTAAATGTCATTACATCACGCGGAGCGTTGTGCAAAGAACGTTTGCGTCACAATTTTGATATACGGCGGCCGCTTTTTCTATGAAGGCGAAAAGCAAGGCATCCGTGTGATGTGTGATGTCAGTGCACTTTAAAGAGCCCCAGGGTGTAGAAATTTCTGCAGCCTTCCACTGAGGCGTCTCTTATAGCTTGAGCCGCTTTGGGATGTTAAATACCATAAAACCAGAACCAAACAATTTTAATACAGCAGGCGGGAAATCTGGAGTTACAATTGAGGTCATTTAGGGATGTAGTGAATAGAGCGCCAGAAGATGCAGGCAGGATGGGCTATGCCTCAGCAGTGTCTGTTCCGTCGTCCCACTCGCCATTTTGGCGGCTATAGATGACAGCTATTGCAATCGTTATGGGTACCATCGAATGTTGACAGCGGCGCCCGACGGATTTTCGCGTAACAGGCTAGCGATGTTTCCGCATCAAAGTACTCTGAAACGTTATTAAAGGGCACGAAGTAGCTGGACTCTATAAATAAGAACAGTGATATCAGCATTGAGAACCCCATAAGGACAGAAATGGTCATAAAAGAGCCAGTTTTTCACAATCTCGTTCTGTAGAGTCAACTATACATAACCTTTAGCACTTCGCAATGAGAAAAACGCCTCGCGACCTACTGCTTTTGAGGCCACACCTTCTCGCGCGTGCGCCACTAATCTGGCGCCTCGCATTTTCAGCTCCCAGAACGGCTTGCCCTTAATTGCAGTTGATTTTTCATATGGTGGTTGGGAATAGAATGCACGTACGGGGCTCCACATGGACTTCACAGATATAAGAATAGAGCAAGTGTACGTGCAGCTGGGGGAAAATGTCCCGGCTCGAGCGCTGCTAGCTCCAGTTAGCCACCCTCCCCTGCGCATCCTCGTGCGCATGGATGCACATTGGATACTTGTCAATCAGTCATCTTTTAATTTCTCTCTCTATTATCCAACACATGCATACTAGTATTAAGTCATTCGTTACTGTATTATACAGGAGACCACCCGACATATATATAAAGCAACGTTTCAATCAAATTTTAAGAACGTGCCTAACTCAGGATAAAAGTGCACTGGAAGTGCAGATTCCTATAATTAATCATGCCATCTCAAAAAACTGTGCCGTGTTTTGCAGCGCCTGCCAGCTCTGTCATGTCACGTGGTCTCGTAACGTCACAGATCCCGACGACCAATCAGTGCATGGCCAAGTATAATACCAACGAGCGTCGAGGCACAGTCGTGGTGTGTACGTGGTAGCGTCAAAGGTCCCATTACAAACAAGTGGAAATATTCGTGGCTTCGCGTAGGTTCGAGAAGTGTTTCCTTTTTCAAAGAAAACTTCATTGCATTGAAGCATTCATAGCATTGAGTGTGTTCTGCGTTCAAGCTATTTAAAATATCGGTTAACTTTTTCTCGTGACCCTATGAGGCACTTAGATCTCACTTAAGTACAGTAAGGCGAAAGCTTTTCCTGCGCCTCTCTGCACTCACTTGCTTCTTTTTTCACACTCTTTTTGACTTATTTCTTTTTTCTCTTTTACTCTAGACTGACTGTTTTCGATATTGTAACGCAATGACAAGACCTGACGTCAAAACTTTGCAACGTTTTCGCATTTCCTTACATTGTTTTGCACAATTTAGACGTCCGTGGTTGTTTTGACGCCTTCACACTTCATCGACGTCCATGGCTATTTCGACGTCTAATTGACATTTGTGGCTCTAATAAATAACGAATTAACGAAATTTTGCGTAGACACACGTTTTCATGCTCTACTTCGTACAGTACTATAAATCAGAACATTCTTCGACAGTGTCAATGTGATACCCTCCGCTGGCGGACACTTTCTGCGCACAACTATGAGCCTATAAAAGTTTTCGCCTTAAAATTCGACGTTGGCGTCCGAGTGACAAATCACACATATGACACTGGCAAGTAGTAACTGGCAGGTGACGTGGCCCAGCGTGATTCTCCGATGGTTTGTCTGACGGAAAGAGATCGCATAATATCAGAATGTTGGGAGGAGAGGCCAAATCCGGTTACTCATTTGAGGTTGGAATGTGGAATGTGGAAGGTTGGAATGTGCTGATTCAGTGGCGCGAATCCTAGGCCATGCAGGAACGTTTATGGGGATTGGTTAAAGCGGGCTTAGGCTTTCGACTCATACCCTTAAAGTCGGAGCTTAATTGTCCCCCTGCAATTTTTTCTCACAAAACCGATGCTCCTCTGCGATAATTTTGTAAAAATTTGAATTGTTGTAACCCATTTTTCACATTTTTCTATGTAGCGCGTCTGCCACCGCTTGGGCTTGACCTACTTCCTGGAAACACAACCAAGTACATGAATGGGCCTCCACGCCGCCTCATTGATTTTGAGAATGAGGGTGCGGGGATCAGGCAGTAGGGCCTATCAGCAACATGGAAAGGGAATGCCAAATATTGGGATCAAGTTCGATCGACCATCGGGATCAAGTTCTGTCGACCAAGTAAAATAATATGGATCTGATAGAAAATATGACCAATGTTTAATGCGTCCTGTTCGTGTGTTCTTCGCGCTATTTTTTACATCATGAACGTTCACCAACACGCCCAGATTTCTGCGTTACTTAATGTTTAATGCATTTCATAAAACTTTTTTGGTGCTTTTAATAAACCTATAACCATAAAATATTACGAGAATGTAATCAGTAAGTTTGACATTCACGTTAATAGTAGCGATCATGATACTTATCAGAGCCATGTTATCTTCTAAATTAATCATCTTCTGGTTCGCGGGGCTGGCATTGCGACCTCAGTATAAAGGCCGGCTCCCAACAGGTGTTCGACAATGGCTACAAATAGATATTATCAGTAATGTAGAGAGAATGAACATTGGGGCGCCATCGGCTCATTAGCCTTAATATCAGGGCATTATCTCTTTGACATGCTTACAACTAATTAAGCAAAGCGCACTGCCAAACAAAATGTTACCAGTATGAAAACATTAGGGCGATATCGACTTCGGCCGCCTCGCTGATAGTCGAACTCAATCTGCAGTTGACGTGGAAAATGTTGTGGTGGCCGCACGTGTAGAACAAATGTTCATTTTAACGCAAAATACTAGCATGAAATACCTTCTTATATAAAAAATATGCATTCTATCTGCTGGTAGAATTACTAGGCGAGAATGTCACTAGGAAGCACTACAGGAGTTTAATTGGGGAGCTTGCACAATACTTCTACTTTTTTATTGATCGGGTGGTTTTGTCTGTGTGGGGTCCGACCCGAAACGAAGACGGCATTTACATCAACTCATTGCCTGCAAGGCACCTTGTATACGTTCATAATGCAGCTAACCTATCGACACGATAACCTCTACGAAGTGCTAGAAGATTTAATTTGCATATCAACTTTCGTTTTTTTTTTAAATCAAGCACAGGGATCACGAGGTCAAATCCTACTTTCTTCTGGTTGAATTTTGCAAAGCCAAACAAGAAAATGGCAGAAACACTGCTTACGTCATTGCGATTTGCCTCGTGCGGTAGTGTGACGTGCAAATTAATGCCTTCTCAAGACGACGGCATTTGAATAGGCGGGCAGTTGGTTGAGAGTGGTTGAGGGCAAAGTTTGAGAGACCTGGGTAGGGTGCCTCAAAGGCCAGCGCCGGCCATCGAGACACCCTAGACCTAGGCCATGCCACGACCGGTTTTGGAGGGGGGGCCCGTGCTCCCATTGAGACCGGACGTGGTCATGCTAGTCTATTGTAGCTGACCTCCTCTATACTTTATGCGGGGGGATTTGCTAACGTAGCGTTCTCGTGTCAAGTCGAGCGCTCCACTTCGAAGTGAAAGTCCAACGTGTGCGAAAGCCACAGTGGTACTTATATTTTTGAGTAAGCTCGTTCAATGGGCAAAGTAGAAAATCCACCCATCATATGCCCACCGTAAGCTCTGAGGGTCGCACATTAATCCATAATATATGTTCATTGCACTTCATGTTTGCAGTCTGCGTCTGTACTGGATTCGGAGTGGTTGAATCTCCACCTTTCACGTTTCATTGGAACACTCGGCTCATATCAGTCGAATACTTCCCACTCAAGTTAAAAGGCAGGCTTTCAAGGACGCGGGATCGAATCCCGGCCTCGGCGGCCGCTTTTCGGTGGAGGCGAAAAGCAAGGCGCCCGTGTACTGTGCGATGTCAGTGCACGCTAAAGAACCCCAGGTGGTCGAAATTTCCGGAGCCCTCCACTACGGCGTCTCTCATAGCCTGAGTTGCTTTTGGACGTTAAACCCCACAAACCAACCAACCAACCTTTACATAAGGAAGGCGCCTGTCCTTGTCATTACTCTCTCGTTGTTGTTCTCCGTCGCAGCGCTCGTAATTTTCTCTACATAAATAGGTTCAAGACTGCAGTGTAGTATGCACTGCATGTATACGAGTGTACTGTTTGATTATTGCAGCGCTTTATACTTAGCATGTAACTGCTGCAGTGTAATTTCTTTTGTGGAGTTTGGAATATTTTGTAGGATACCGTTGTGGACTACTATGGCTTAGTCGAGTGAGGAAAAATGATGAAAGCATAACCATGCCGAATGGTCCCTAAACACAGAGACGAAACAACGTGGTAAACATAACGGGGAGCTTGGCCCCTGACGATGTGTATTTACACCCGTTAGGAATACATTCGGCATTGTGTCCGTCTTCTCTTCGACTTAGATGGGAGGCGCAAGTCGGAGAAGGTCTCCACGGAGCTGGACGTTGCACGGCTTTGACTGGACGCCTCTTTACTGTACAAGAAAACACAAAGAAAACACATAAAATATGAATTATTTCACATCAAATATGTTCGGAAACTAGACCCTGACGTAGATCTTAATACCAGTAGTACATGCATAATTCTGCAAATGAAAATAAAATGCCATGTTATCGAGTTATCTTTTTAAGGGCTAAATTACAGCAGGGTAAGCAGTTGAGGGTTGTATTAGTAAGTAACAATTTTGAAGTTTTCTATCGTGTGCGCTAAGCACCAGATGTAATTTCCTTAATTAACCACTCCGCATTGTAGTTCGATTCATACGATAACATTTTTAAGCCATTGAAAAGTTCAAAGTAATCTGAAGAACGGAAAGAAATATTGGGATATAACATATATTTCTAAAAACTGCATAGAAAAGACCCTCTATAGAACGGCTTGAGTAAACTGACCGAATGTATTGATACCCCTTAAATTTTGGCGAAGCGAAATTGTTCGTCGCACAGCTGTTCTTCTGAAGAAGATTTTTTTTATAATACCAACACCACAGAACACGCCGCTATAATAAAAATACAAGGAGAAACAATTCTAGGAGAACAACTTGCCCCTCTGATTCTTCCCACATTTTCGCTTGGTTGAGCAATACGCCTTGCTACTCAACGCATTGTACTCTCTCTGGTATTCGACACAATATTTAAGTTCTAGGTCATTGCGGTTCGCTTTCTGGGCAGAAAATACATGGTACTTACTGAGATGCAAATATTTCTTGACAAATTTGTTTTCACCCTATTAACAACCCGTATTTACGGCTAACTTCAGAATTCAAGGCTCTTCATTTCATCCCTGAGAATCACAGGCTTACGCCGCGGGCGGCGTCATTAACGAACGCCGCGAGCTTATAAATTAACCGAAATAATAGTCGCCTTTGTACAAAATGTGATCTGTTGGTGCCCAAAATGGTAGTTAGGCTTTGTATTGATTCTTAGAATGACGAGTTAGAGGTCTCTGATCCTGTACATTTTACCTATTTAGATTAAGCTAAAATATATCCAACTCGCCTTCGAAATCTAATCCACACCACACTATCTAACTCTCTGACGGTGTAACGGTTTTCCACCAAATGTTTAGCACTCCACATGCGCCAGAAACGAAGAGATAAAAGCAAGCCGTACCTGCATCAGGTAAAATGTTTGAGGTCGGTTATTTGTGGTGCTTGACGAGCACAAGCTTTCCGACGACGCCACCACCGGCACCGCCACCGTAACCGCCAGCACCGCCACCGCCGTAACCGCCGTATCCGCCACCGTAGCCGCCGAGGCCTCCGGCTCCACCATAACCAGCGCCGCCGAGACCTCCGCCGAGACCTCCGCCGAGTCCGCCGGCTCCGAAGCCTCCAGCGCCTCCGCCGGCACCGAGACCGGAGTGAGCGACGATGGCGCCTCCACCGTGGACCTGTGACACGTGGTGCACGGTCCTGACAAGGAACGCTGGTCCGGCTACGGCTTTACTGGCTCCCGCTCGGCCGCCGCTCAGAAGGACGACACTGCTGCCGACGCCGACGTTGCCAGCACCACCACCAACGCCGCCTCCGAGTCCTACGCCGCCTCCCAGGCCGCCGCCAAGACCTCCACCGAAGCCTCCTCCTCCGTAGCCACCCAGGCCTCCACCGTAGGAGCCTCCACCGTAGGAGCCGCCACCGTAGGAGCCGCCACCGAGACCACCGCCGCCTCCGCCGAGGAATCCGCCGAGGGCGCTACCTATCAGGGCGCTCAGGAAGACGGTGCAGATCTGAAACGACGAACGTTGCGTGTAGCTTCTTATGAGAAAGCAATGGAACATAGCACGATGCTTATGGCTAAGGATGATCAGTTAAGCTTCCCATTTAAACTACCGAAGAGCCATGCCGGAATGGTCCTGTTGTTAAGGCGCTCAAAAGCTGAGCCCAAGATTGCGGAATCGAATCCCGGCCGCGTCGGCCGCTTTTCGATGGAGGCGAAAAGCTAGACGCCTCTGTGCTGTGCGATGTCACCGCACGTTAAAAAAACTCCAGGAGGTCGAAATTTCCGAAGCCATCCACTACGGCGTCTCTCTCAGCCTGAGTCGCTACGGGACAAACCCCGTAAACCAAACTAAACCAAAACTACCGAAGATCTTTTATCCTCAAAACTCGCACAGAATCTGGCCCGTTGTTCTCCGAATTAAGTCCCAAAAGGACCGAGCACGCAGGATAAATATGTGAGGGCATACGATGACTGTAAGCAAGATCACTTCTCTCCGAATCTGAAAATTAGGCAGAGGATCCTGGTGTGGATTATTCGCATGTGATCATATTGCATGCTTTGCATTCCCTCCTGGCCAAGCTCACAACAAATAGCTGGTGCAAAGAGAGAACATTCTTGAGGGTGACGACTTTGCCTGTGGAAATTGTGGTAAGTGCTGGAACGAGAATTTTCTGCTCTTAACTGATATTGTTAAGAAGAAAAGTTGAGATTCTTGCCGCACGAAGCGCGGAAGTCAGCAATGCTGTCATTAGAAAACTGGTAGAATAAAGACTTTACTATTGTTTAAAAACCGGCTAATTTTCTATGAGTCGTATCAGTCAAGAATAAGTCATAAAACAAAAGAACTGAGAACGAAAGCTTTGTCATTTTTCCTCAGTTGGGAACACAGTTCGCTTTATACGCGCTGATGATAGGTACGATTGAATTAGATCCGAAGTCCCAATTGTATGGATAACGTCATCAAACTCGGAATTACATGTTCAAGACTGGATATATGGACAGACACAGAAAACTATTGGTAGTCGGAGACAATATGTATATACAGGTAGCACCTATTCCGAGCTTCAAGTTTTAGGGAAAACGTATTTCATTTTTAAGCCCCCCTCTCCCCCAGCTAAACATTTATTTATCCCAGCGGACTGCAATAGTAAGTTAAGATTAAGCATTATGGAGCTGTAAATTTTATGTTTTTACAACCCGAGCACAGATAGCCCAAGAGTCTTGAAATAATATCCGTTGTCTGAGCCTTCTAAGAGTTCTGATGTTTGGATCCCTTTAAATCCCAAAATGAAATCTCTTTACCGGGAACGCTGTTAATGCTCCTTTAGCAGAAAGCTTATTGTTTGTGAGATTTGGTAAATTTCATAACACCAATTTCGGAATGCATAACATTCCGCAAATGCGCAATTCCGAAATAAAGCAGGCATTTTTCTATCCTCTAAAAACGTTTGTAAGGGTTAGAAGAAGTACATAACATTATGAATTATGTTTAACACAATAGCTGCATTTTAGACTTTCTAGCCTCCGTTCAAGATATTTAAGTTCTGGGATACATCCGGAGAGGATTAAAATGTGCTCTTTGGGTTTTCGAACTTTCCTAAATTTTAGGGGAAATATCACGCGGGCTTGAGTTCCCTATTGTTTCCTTCAAGCCCATGCTTCTCCTTAAAGCATTTTTATAAGGCTACGATAGCTGCAGCTTCACAGCAATATCTGCACGTATCCGAGTTGGAGCTAAGCCGCTGGCCGAACCAAGAGTGCGAGACCGCGTCCATCTACCACCGAGCCGCTCACGGACGTCTGCGAGCAGATCTCCGAGGTCCTTACCAGGCTGTTCATGGTGGCTGCTTGAGCTGGCTTCTTGCTCAGTGCACAAGAGAGCTTTGGAGGAGACTGTGTCCTCTCGCTGACGGCGCACAGGCTTTTATACTCTGACCCGCACCTCTGGCGGAGATATCTGGCTACGTCACATGCAGCGGGCTGTGCGCGAGCGCTCAACGCGTGGTACCTGCGCCCTCAGCCTCTTCTCAACCACCTCACTTCCGACGGCTATCTCTCTTCTCTTCCTGGACATGTCAAGAGAGGAGGAAGAGCAGGAGGAGGAGGAGGAGGAGGCAGATCACCTACAGAGCAGCATCCCGCAAGCTTCCTCATGCTGCGAACCCCGGCACCCCTTGCACAGCGGTGGCTGGGTAGAAATAAAACTCGACGCGTTTCGCGCACGGTCCTCGCTTATCTAGATCTAAAATTCTAGTCAGACCATCGAGAAAGTGTAACGGCAGAACGCGAAGCTTACACCGAAGACCTCCGTTGCACAGTGTCGAGGGGAGGGGAAGAGGGGAGGATCCTCCATCTCGCCGGTCGCTCCGCAACTACTGCTCCTCTGTCCTGGATCGGAAGCGCGGTCACTTTCTCCTTCTCACTTCCGCCGCGCTCATAATTTCTCCCGAGCGCGCCCGGGAGGTTTCTTTGTTTTGTATGTTTTGTTCTCTTTGTTCGGCTCCTTCTTCTTCGCTTCGCGAGCGCGTTTCACTCTTCCCTTCTCCAACTTCGCGTGCGCTGCTGTCCAGCATGGAGACGGCAGGGAACGAGCTCGCGTTATCACGTACGTGCATCTCTAAGTGCCGTCAGAGCGGCATAAGCAATTGACCACGTAGGGACAAACCCTTTCGGAGTGGAGAGTGACTGCGATGGATGCGTCGGCGTTGGCCGCTGTTCTTCGGCTGTCGCGTGTGCTGGGCCGTTTGGTCCAGGTGCGGCTGAGTCGATTTCGTTGGTTTGGTTAGGACGCTCTTCTGGGGAGCAATTATTTGAAGTGCGTAACCTGGATAGCAACGCGAGCGTTATTATTCAACCCGGATAGCGACCTACTTTTCGAAGAGATATCGAATGTCATTAGCGTCTGCGTAAACGGGAGTACGCAATCTTTATTTGCTAAAGTAGTTCGCGCCGCTGCGGCATTCGTTGATTCAGGGCCAGAAAGGATGCAAGGCGTCAAATGGGCCACCTCTCTACTCTGGTGCTACAGTATAGCTTGAGTGTTAGTGATGCATTTAAATTCAGGAGCAATTGTCTAACTCGGCCAGTGTTGGCTGCCTTTTTTGTATAGATGAGATAAAGTGACGTGGTAAGGTGTGTAGGAAGCGGAACCTAGCGCCATCCCAAGTCCAGGACAACCTCTCGTTAACTGGAAGTATATCAATATGATGAGCTTTAGTTTACTCAAAAACCATGAAATGTTCCGTCGTTATACCTTATATGCCTGCAAAAGTCATATAGTCACTTTTGAAATCTAGAGGACGGCAAAAGCTTAAAGCCAGAAAGTTTCGTAGACAAAAAACAACTCGAAAACGATACGATGGGGTCGCAGTGACCTCTAGAATCACCTTGATAATATAAGAGCTGCAAAAGTCTTCAACGCTTGTTTTCTGTACTTTGTGCATTTATTTCAGTTCAGCATCTTACCAATTGAACAATCAATTCATAAGGCAATCTATCAATCCATCAGTTAATCAAGCGCTCAATCAAAAGAATAAAGTAGTTTATTAAGAAACCGCAGCAACATTTGTAGCATTTTTTGTTTCGTTTCACAGATAGGATACTATGGCAGCGGGAAAGCATGTATGGGGCATACAACATAATACAGATATTGCAACCCAAAAGCACTTGGCAGTATCATGCAAATATGCCACCTGTCTCGAAAAAAAGCAATAGAAGCACAAAACCCACAAAGCATCTATACAAGCGGACTACGAAGGTTGAGAAAGGGAAACTGGTGGATTCATCAACACAGAGAAAGGAATGGTGGGTCTCTGAAGAGTACTGTTGTTCGTATTATTCCGCTGCCTTTTATTTGTCTGCGATGCTGCGCGTGGCGTCGACGGCGTTGTCGATGTCTTCGGAGACCTCGATATGTCTGGCACTTTCTAATCCTTCAGGAGCTGACAGGGGCAAGTGTAACTGAACCCCGCGAAAGAACCGGCGGAAGTGAAAAGCTCACCGGTGACATTTATCCACCGTGTAACACGGCAGACGCGGCGGGAATTGAGCACGCACGATCCGGTAGCTTGATATACCCTGTATTTTTTGCTTTTATGTCGGCTCCTTTCATGCCATCGTTGAGGTATGGGGCCAGAACCTCCGCTGTCGATAATATCCGGGACGTCTCGGCAAACGATAACTAATTGTTAAAGAAAAAACAAGTGGTTCATCTGACAGGGAATAAAAATTAGCCGATACGGTTGGCTCAGACAGAAGCAGGAAAGCCTATTATTCTCCAGTGTCACTAGAGAAAATAATAAACAAGTAGCAGCATTCTGCAACCGCAAAATATTTTATTCATAGGTTGTCTAAAGCGATCTAAAGAGGTCTAAAGAAACAAAAGCTGGCTTTTCTCTCCCGTACAGAATTCGAGCCCTATAGCTAGAGCCCGCAAGAGGTGTTTGCCCTCCAGGGAATGTAGATAGGCTGATTATCATTATGACGGGTTATTAAACTTACTTCAAATATCTTACAATATTTTATAATAATTCTTCTCAAAGGATAATAAAACCCGCTGGATAGCTAATCCCCCATTGTGTATGCTTCACATTGACCCTGTTTATGACGGCCATATCACGTCATGTTAAAGGTAAATGTATCAGTAGTTTTTCTATCCGTTTGAACGAAAGCGATAATCTTTCAGCGTATAGCAAAAACAGTGTTTATTAGCAAGTTTTATCAAAACATTGTCCAAATGCTGTCTTGATAGGCAGAACATGTTCTAAATATTACTTGCTGGCGTAATAACTAAAGCTTATGCAGTATCTATGATTTCAATGGCCACGCTCACTCATTATCTCAGGACTAACTTTGAATGTCACTACGTATTTAGTATATGTGCCTTTTCATAGTATTTCTCCGAAATCTGCAATCAAATATTTTTTTTTATTGCAACCTCAAGCCAGCCAAGAAGAGTAGGAAGTTGGATATGTAGGCCATGCTTTATAACAAGTGTCTGTCGTTAACAAACCAGGAGCCTGCGAAACGGAGGTATTGCCTGTGAAGAGTTAAGGGGGCCTTCTTTGCCTGGTGTGCTTTATGATTGTTTACGCTGCAAATTTTGAATATTGTTTTTTCAACCCGAAAGTGAAGACATGCTTTCAGAAAATTTTCATTTGTGTCGATATACTGAAAGTTAATTAGGTTACTCTATTTACTGTTTTTTTTTTTTTTGTGCTGAAAATAGGGATCACTATGTTTTACAAATTGTCAATTAGCAATGCGTCCACACGACGTGATGTTAGACACTCTAACTGTAAGCCACCAAGAACACGGCTGGTGAACGCTGCAGTCAATAAATAAACCTGCGATGCCAGTGGTGATTGGACGATGATCTAGAGTACTACATTGCGGTAGAATCATGATTCTACATGGGACCGAAGAACTCGATGTAGCCGTGTAGTGACTTTCCCTTGATAATATGTAACATTCCAGTATCGTCATCGATTTCCACCACTTTTGGCAACACAGGCTGCATCACGGCAAATGAGCGAATATTTCGACTATATAAGCAGCTAGGTTTTGGGTTTTCCTGGCCACTGAGAAACAAATGATTCTTCGATAGCGTGGAGGGTCCCTGGTACTTACTATGCGTCTCCGGTTCTTATGATGAGAAGCTATTTTTCATTCAGGACTGTATTTCAATTTCTCTGAAGAATGGTTACTGTACAGAACCATGCATTTTGAATGATCCTTCGATGAACTCCGCTGTGTATGTTCTGTGTATTTTGTATACTTTCAGGAAAACTTGTTAGTGCTATCTCAGCTATTACAATATGCAGCTACTTAGGGCATCTTTCACTTTTATTTTTTGTTTTCATAGACGAGTCATATTCTCCGTTTTATAAGACTATTAGCCTTGTTCTCATTATATTGATCACATAAACATTTTCAAAGTGAAACCTACAACTCAGGTATACGACGCTGAGGTTTTGTACTGTATCTTAGCTGCGTTTAACAAACGTAGGAAGGCAACAAGCTTCCATTTTTCAACTTTTTCTAATAATAGCTGAAATGTTGAACATATCCTAATTTCATATTGTTACGATACGGCAAGCCGAGGAAGACAGGAGACAGAACATGACCGATGACGATGGTAGATGACGTTTAATGAATGTTCGCGGGCCTAGCGCGAGCGCTCCTGCCCGCGCCACTGCCTGCTTCTTCTTCCTTGTCGTCCGTAACATATTTCCGGCTTGCCGTATCGTAACAATATATTTAGAGCCTCACATAAAACACCCTTTTTTGTACACTTTAGTCTTGAAAGAACATTAGCGACCACACAGATTTTGCAGCCACCACACGAGTACAGTCAGTACCGGTGTTAGGCTTCAATTCTCGTCAGTTCGTTTCTCTGGCCACCTTCGTGACATGTTGTGATCCCTCCTATTTCGACCCTCTTCATCCAATTCAGACAAGTGTAGACCTTGTAACATATATCCGGAAAGCACCGAATAGAGAGATGACACTGAATTTACTGCTTAAGAGTAGTGAATTTAAGCGGTTTGTTTATAAATGCTGTTCAAAGGTGTACACGCCAAACACAGCATCCCTTGTGGAAGCTTACAAACGCTGTGATTAAATTGTAAGAATTTCGGGGTCTTCCGCGGAGACACCCCTTGAGAAATTTTCGCTCAGCCAGGTGCTGGAAATTAGCTTCGTGAAGCTCAGAATCCGACGGCCACAAGTCACAGCTTGTATTTTCAAACTAAGCGGTCAAAACAGCACTGCCTATTTTTTTTCACGTCTGAAACCAAACACGAAAGATAGTTTGGTTTGGTTTATGGGACTTAACGACCCAAAGCAACTCGGGCTATGAAAGACGCAGTTGTGGAGGGCTCTGGAAATTTCAACCACCTGGAGTTCTTTGACACGCACTGATAACGCACAGCACATGGGCGTCTTGCTTTTCGCCTCCATCGAGGCAAACACGAAATAACCTAAACAATATCCTAATAGGTGTAAACATATAAGGTTCCTCACACAAAGTCCAACAGCAAAGAGCAAACCATACACGCGTTCTGCGAAATATACCCCGTGTATTTGTGCATAACCCTACTGTATTAAAAAGTCAGTTTGCTTTGGTAAAATTTCCCGTTTCGCCCCCCACACATATTTGTTTTCTTTACAACAGCTGGATTGGAAGAAAGCTCCGAGATATCTATAGATGTCTGCTCGCCACTCGATCTTCCAAACAGGTATGTTCCGACTGGCAGAAAAAGGATAGTGAATAATGTGCAAGTGAGTTTCAGAGCTGTATACGAGGAAACGAGAATATGCATCGTTATATGTTTAACAGTTTTCTCCCACACTGTGAGTACAAATAAGCTTCCCAGCAAAACGCTATAACTTGCATCTGTAGGGTTTAACGACCCGAAACAATTCAGGCAGTAAGTGACCCCAAAGTGGAGGGCCGTGGAAATTTCGGCCACTTAAGGTTTTTAACGTGCACTGACATCGCACAGTACACGGGCGCCTCGCTATTCTTCTCCTTACCCAATAAGCCATCGCGGCGGTATATGCATAGCAGCGACCTAGGAATTCATTTTGGTATACTTTAGAGAGACTAGAGCACGTTTCATGTATTTATAATGCGAATGCACTATTTCATGAGGTCTAACCGGGCCCACAGGAGGCGCGCCACAAATACTGTGCGTTCCCTTTCTTGTAAACCAATTACTAATGAGAGAATTAGTAGGGTATGAGAAAATGATAAATAGTGATGACACTAAATAATAACGAAAGTAATGAAATAATATTCCGTGATAACTATGGGGTAACAAGAACATAAAAATAACAAAGATAAATAAAATAACGTCTTGCTGCGCGCCATGGTTCCTTGTGTAGGCGCATTGCGCATTTGCTAGGGCATGTCAGACGACGCCAGGATGGCGAGTGAGCCGGGTCCTTCTAGTTAGTCTCGGCCAAAGAACCGCACCGTATTCGGTTGGCTGAGCTAGAGCGGGATAGAAGACGCCGTAAACGTAGATGCGTTGCCTAATGTGTGTATATCCTAGAGCGTAACCAAGTCTACCTTACAGCACAAAAAAAAAAAAATATCGGTTCACAGCAATATATATATATATATATATATATAACCGCAGTTTTCTCTTAATGACAGGAGGAGGAATGCAGGAGACGTGGGATCGCTTGCCACTATAGGCAGTGCCTTGCTGCTAACCCCAGCCTTGACGCATCACCAGTAATTTTCTCGATGTTGTGTTTGCACTCTATTCCGTTCGTTTTATATTTCTGCTTGCCAATGGTGGCGCTGAAATGCATTGTCTTATAGCCTGCATTCCCCTCCTGCTTGGTCTGTATTGACTGCAGTATGTTAAAAAAAAATCATAAATTTAGTGATGTCAAAGACTTAAAGAAAACTGCAACAAAAAGATAAAAACCGGTTTGGGGTATAACTGCGCTCCGAACTGAGCAAACAAAGAATAGCATGGCGCTAACGAAGTTGACAAGCACTGTCTGCTGTCACCGCTGGCCACCCTCTGTTTAAACATGACTGGGTACTGCACAGATAACGAGCTTACATATGCTTGAAACGTTTGCAACACAGCGCAATGAGCAGCGCGTGACTTGCAAGTCTGCGACCCTAATCGACCAATCTACTAGCTTCTTCATGACATAGAAGCGAGAAGCAGCCACGCATGATTGGCCGAGGATGCATAGGGCGCGTCTCGATGACTACTAAACATAACAAGCGCAAAGCAAACCAAGCACCCCATTTCACAAATATTGTCATTGCGTAAGAGAATCTAAACATCGAATTCAGTGGATGAAATGGTGATCAGCTTACATATATTCCTTCCTGTATTTCTCATTACATAATTTTCATATTTCTCTAATTACTTCATTTAATGTTTTTGCTCCAATTGCTGCCCATCTGCTTGTCGCTGGGCTATTTGTAAATTTCAGAACATGGTATAAAGAAAACTGAAAGGTCAGAACAGCTTAAAATTTTGAGTACAAAGCCTATTTGCCGGAAAAAAAGGACAATTTTGTTACAGCCGGCGTGCCAACAACAGTATACTTTAACAGGTCGGCATATTTTCAGGACAGGCAAACATCATGAACTGATAATATCAGTGTGATCAATTGTATCCCCTGATGCCACATATTTTCACGTTGTGGTGACAATGCCGAAAGCAGAAAATAAAAGGACAGACGGCGCGCACTGAATGCGCTCTTTTATAGGCTTACTTGCACCTGCAAAATAACTAAGTACTCTGGCAGTGGTGATAACGGCAGGTGTGCTCAGCGGTCGTCGAACTATGAATGTTCGTTGAGCTCATCGGGGATCAATTTAAAGCCAGCGAATAACCATCTAATAAAACCATGAAGCTCACTAGAACAAACTGCAATAATGTGAATGCAGCAGCGAGTGACTACCGTCAATAGAGACATTATCTCGGCGCATCTTGCGTGACGATAAAAATGATGAACTCGTTCCCGGCGGCTTTGAATATGCACAAAAAACACAAAAACAAAAAAACAAAAAAAAAAAAAACTGAACAAAACATTTGCGTCATCGCCTAAACCGTTCTGACCATTACAAGACAGGTGTTAAACCCACATGCCTATTGCTCTTATCATCTACAAATAACCCTTACAATAGTTCACGTCGTTGTCTGGTTTTTATAACGGCGCGATTTAACAATGAAATCATGACTTTGGGGTGACATCTACAACAAAGGATGCAAAAAGCTTCAGACACAATCATGTGAAAAGTAGTTCTTAGCACGTTTACGCATGCAAATGTTCCAAAGTGTAAAAAAATGTACCAAAATGATCCGCTCCTTAAAAACCTATTTTTCAAACATTGTCACCTAAAAATAGGTTAATGAAATGAGTGATTATTATTTTCTAATAATTTCAACACAAAGAGAATTTTTTCAATAGTGCGCACTAATTTCAACACAGGGAATTGTTTTCAGTAGTCCGCCAGCCCTATCTTGAAACTTCAATTTTCGTTAAGGCTGCTAGCCTGTTTCATGAAGAAAAGAACTTACGAAAGGCCATTGCGCTAAATTTTTTGAAGTTCATGCTAGGGTTCCTCTTCAGCAGTTGCACGCGTCTATGACGTCTCAACCCCTTTGCGCATGCGCCACGAAGATAAGGGTTTGCAGACCATCTCCGGTTGTCACTGAGTTTTATATTTCTGTAATTGTTCTTTGCAATTCCGTTTTATGCCAACGTCTCAACTGCGGGGATGTCAGAGACCTCCCCGCAGGTTATTCTGAGCAGCACAAGTTGCTCACTAGGGCCCAGGAGGCAGCCGAAGTATTGCAATCCTGGACTAATTAAACCACCCCCGAAATTCTGTCCACCAATTAAAGTTTATTATCTTTATCCGGCTGCACCAGACCGCCGGCAGCTCTCGCGGACTTTCAAAATCACTTACGACGGCTTGCGGAATAAACTAATCGCACAGCAGTGAAGTCCTTCAGGCACCCACATTTTGGGTCATGCTCCAAACACAGCGATGCATAAAAATATGAATTCCCAACTCCACGCAGCTCGCTCTGTCAAAAACATAGCCGATATTAATGATGATGAAGACGACGCAGGAGTGGACACATGGGCAGGAAATCCTTGTAGCCCCTGAGAAAGCTTGAGGCTCGCGCCACATTTTCCGTTATGCACATCGGACAGCCAGCGCCTCTCACAAGCTTTCCAAACATAAACGGTAAATGAAAGATTACTGAAATGCTTCCAATGCTAAACAGTAGTGAGCTGATAGCTAGTAGAATAAAACCGAGATGGAGTGATGGACAAAGTATTTTCTGAAAAAGTTTGTAAAAATGACAGTCAATAGTTCTCGGCATACTGCTCACAAATTGAAGCGAAATTAAGCTAATTCCTGACGAGTATTACAGCTTAATAGTTTCCATTTGCAGCTCTTCTTGCATGAATGCAATGCCCAGCTCGCTTAAACGCCAATACGTTAATTAGCAATCACTATTATCTCGCTCATACTCACTAGTACGCAGTGATCTTAAGCCAGATGGTTAAGAATGCGACTCTTTTGGTATATCTAGATTTTTGTTTTTATCTGGCTTAGAAAGATACTTTGGTGTACTGAATTAGTCTATTTTGTGTTTTGTGTGCATTTTATTTACTTAAATAAAGGAGTAATCAATAGAAGCAATGTCTCAAATTTTTATTTTTATTTTCAGAGCTTTATGCAAAGTGTTTATGTAACAATTTTACATGCCGGCAAATTATTCACAAGACATTTCCTTCATTGATCCCAACTAGCTTTTAGCTATTGATGCAGGTGTTCTCACATACGTACCCTTACTATTTGTGTAAAATAAAATTAATCAATCAATCAAGCAATCATTTAATCGACCAAACAATAACCAACCATATTATGTTAAAGGCCAGCTCGCTTAGATACATAGCCAAGTTTTAACGAAGCCATATGAACGTTTCCACCTGGCCAAGCTAGAGGAAGTGTTACTTGGAATCCAAAGTTAATACAAGAGTGCAAGAGGGTTCGATTCTAACCTTAGCATCCCGTCTCAAAGCAGCCTGGAGTGGCCAGATCCTGTTAAATCATCCGTGTCAAGCTGACCTGTGCCCTCACAAATCCGCCGATCAGTCACGGTCCTGCCCTGCAACTTGGAAGTTACAAGCTACCAGAGCTATGCTATTAACGGTTTGTTGACAGTGCAAATCTTGCAATGTCGACGCCAGATATTCTGCACGACTAGGGTTTTAAAGCGGCAGACTTAAAATTTCTGTAACTGAAAAGCATGGTATAAAACTTGCAAAAAGCTTAAGCTTCTCCATAACTGTAGAAGCGACAAAGGCTTTAACACCGCCTGTTATTTCCGCGTCTAAGACGCTTTGTAAAAACGGCCATTCATGAACTATGCTTTGAGTGCCCGCCTGCATTGCAAAGGGCCCGGGTTCGAACCCCAAATGCCACAAATTTATTTAGAGATATATTTAAAATTTGGGATTCACTTTCATTATAGGAAACTCCTCGCTATTTTGGCATCATTTGGGCCCTCCCCCAATTCGTTGCTTTTATTTAATTGAAGGAGGGGGGGGGGGGGGGGGGGGTGCAGAAACTTCCATGTGCGGTCATGTGGTTGTGGCGTCATCACCTTGTTGATAAATCGGGATATTTTCTGACGGTCGTGGAGATGACGACTTTTCACATCAAGGAGGTGTAAACGCTATCACTTCGAAAATGCATAGAAGTGATTCTGAGAAACAGGTTTGAAATAAAACATTGTTTTAAGAAGACGGAAAAACGGCAACGATATGAAAATACGCAGTGAGAAAAAATGGGAGACTTCGTTTTTAGGCTATGGTGGGACATAGTTCATGGCTTTCGCTTGCCGCCTCTCCTTTGCGTCAATTAGCTTTGCTAGTCGTCTCTGTCAGCTTTTATTTGTGCCACAGTTATGGCACCTATAATCGTAAGCATACAGCCGTAAGATATAACAGTACATGAAAGGCCACCCAACATGAATATAAATCCTTGATTTAACCAAGCCGTGTGGACGTATTAGCGTGGCCAAAGGGCAGCGTGCCTAACCAGGGTTTTGGAAGGCTGGATTCCTGTCTCATCCTACCATATAATAGAGGAAGCGCAAGCTGGAATCATGCCTGTCAACTCATTCATGTCATGTGGCTTTATAGTCCCCACGCAACCCGGAGATCAGTCAGTGCAAGACCATGCAACGTGCCAACTATTCTCTCCATTTACATGCCCTGTGATGTTTTATTGCGAAAGCAATACTACTCGCACTTTCAAGCCGTCAGCGTGGTCCCGGCGGTAACCACGTTTGACCTTTGACCACGTAGTGACATCACACCGAAGGAAGGAAAAAGTGGAGACCAGCTCGGCTCGTCGGCGTGGTCCCGGCGGTAGCCACGGCGCGCCACGTGACGCTGTGACGTCCCACCCCACGTGACACACGAGCTGGCAGGAGCTGCCAACTTGGGTCTCTCATTTCACATGCGACGGTTATGTCAGAATCGGCCTGCTAGGACCCCGGCATTCACGTTATCCTTATAGGCCACTAAGGCACGTTCATATTGGCTGGTTATAGCGGGGCTTTAAATGTGCGCTGAGGGAGAAGAAAAAGAGAAGAAGAACGCTCGGTCACCCGCAGCTAATGCTTTCGCTCAATATTTAGTTCAGCAGCGTTGAACCCTTGAAATTTTATTTCATTTGCTCAAGCGTCGTCGCTGCCTTTGCCGATATTTACATGGCAGAATGTAGCCTTTATAGTGCTATAGCAATAAAAGAAATACAGGTAACAAAATAAAAGGCCGTCGCGAAGAAAGAGACAGAAGAAACACTGAAAAAACTTGTTTACGAAACTCATATACCTTACGCTTAAATGAACAACTAAGCCCCCACACTGCATTGACCTCGAATAAATAAATACTTAAATGGTGTGACACTGAAGTTATGCATCTGTAGAGGCATGCAATCGATCCGAGAAAATCTCAGCAAGAAAATATATAATAACATGCTACTAGGTCAACTGATGTGACACTGAAGTTCTACGACCGCAGAGGCAGGGAATCGACCCGAGAAAATCATAGGAAGGAAAAAATTTAATAACACGTTACGAGGGCGCTGCATACAAAAAATGGCTCAACAGTCCAATCGACGTCAAGCACCAGCAGGACGAAAACAACAGCAAGCAGGCGTAATTCACCTCGAGTATATCTGCAAGGCTATGGTCTACCAGATAGTAATAGCGTAGGGGCTTTACTATTAGACTACCTTAAGCACTTTAATGGGGCTGAAGGAAAACCCGCTAATTACGGCACTTATTTTGCGGGCAAGGTCTGCTAATAAGAGCGCTGAGTTTACTCTGTACTTTACTGTCAAATGCCCCATGGGTCTTAAATGCATCGAGGTTAAAATAAACAATATCATGAATACTCAGCAGATTATAGCTGGCACTCCTCAAGTTCTCGGAATCAGTTCCGCAGAACTGGGCAACGCGGAAATTATAAGCGCTATATGAACACGTGCCGTCATAACGATGATAACACCAATATGATAACGCTGGGACGCGTGAATTACGACGGTCCTAACGGTTCGAGATGTTCTTAAGGTAGGAGGGGAGCTTATCGAAGTCATAGATATTCAGAGGGAGCAGCTACTTAGCAATCGTCGTTGAAAATTAAGAGCAGTGTTTCACGTGTTGCATAACTTCTTCCGTGGTCGCCAATCGTTTGCAGCGAGTGCATTTGCATGACGAATTGCTGCCGCGACCCCCAGGCGGCTGGAGGGAGACGCCCTGGCTTGAGAACAACAATCTGCGGCTCTTGACCCACCCAGGCTGCTGACCGGAAGGAGGAGGAATGAAGCGGAGGGGGGGGGGGGAGGGGGGGGGGGGGTGTCTACTTAAACCGAACAACCCGCACTACCGCTGCCGTCGACAACTTTTAACTTTAACTAGAACGGCAAAAGCAGCAGCAGCAACAGAAGCAGCAGGAGCAAGCAGCACTTTCAGCCTTCTGATGAATCGTTAATCACCCGATCCTTCGGTGCAGTGTTCGGCACCTGCATTCTCACAGTGCCGGCGTGCGCGAACGCGGCGGCGGCGGCGGCGGCGGCGTGATCGATGTGAAGCAGGAATGAAAGGAGTGTAGTGGAGGATCGTTTTAGAGAGAGTAGTCCGGCCGTCTCGTCTCGTCGTTCCGCTGGCCCAGATTTGCACCGAGATTCGTTCGCGTGCATGGTTACGCTAGAAAGTACGATCGAGCGTGCAAGGGGGGTGGAGGTATTAGAGGCGCGGGTCCTTGTTGCGTGCGCGCAGTGTGAACGCGAGTTGCCGGCCTAACGGTTAATTGGGGCCCGAGGCTTAATGATGACCGTACACATCGTGTCGGCTACGGTTTTATCGGACATCTTCAGCTGGGCTTGGCCGCTGCCGCTGGCTGATCAGTGCTAGAGGAGGAGAAGAAAGAAGGGAGGAGAGAAAGTGGGGTGTGGTTGGGTAAGATGAGTTGGAAGGATGAGAGAGGCACAAGCAGGAAGAAAAAGTAGGAACGATGGAAGCTGTAAGCAACGGAGCAATTAGGGAGAATGGCGGAGAGAAAAATGGATAAAAATGAAGAAAGGAGCCGGGAAGCAATGAAGTCAACGGTGGGTTGTATTTGCGATAAAGAAAAGAAAGGAGTGAAGAAAGAAAAAAAAAACTGTAGTTGAGAAAACAATGCAAGGAAAATGGTAAAATACTGACAGGAAGAGAAAGCACAGAATAAACTGATAACCGAAGGTGCCTAAAGAGCAATGTACAGATGAAGAAACGAATGAATAACGACACTAAGAAGGTGTTAATGCAGAAAGACAGGAGCAACATGCGCGATGAAATGAAGACAGATGGAAGGAAAAAAGGACAAAATGAAAAATAAATAGTACCGATTCACTATACCGAGACACCTTAGAAGCGTGCCGCGGAAGTCAAATTGGTGTTGTGTGTAAGCCCAGGCACCTAAGGTAGCCCTGGGAGAAGTCAGTGCGGAGCATACCCGAAAAAAGGGGTTACAGCTTATTCTGTCCCCACTTCTCGAGTGGGATGTCTTTGGAATGAAGATGGTATCTATATTCGCAGCCCACACTAAGCGTAATTTCCTTCTGCTGATATTCATCGCCGCGTGCTCTTCCGACTTTTAAACTGCATCCTTTGACCCAGTCATAATCATCTTGATGCTCGCGATAGTACCTAACGTGCTCACTTCGTTTTGCGTTGGTTTGTTTTATTCGAGCGTATGGAAGGAAAACTAATGCTACTCGTAAGAGGCTATCGCTGCCACACTGAAGCGTTCCTTTCACTGGTGTTTGACTTCGGAAACCATAAATTATACCCTTATCTATAGGAAAATACGCAAAAGGAAGTGCCAGTAAGCAAGCCGTCATGTAAAACACCTGGCGGAAAGACTAGGGGTGAAGAGGAAGTGGCCAGACAAGGAACTGCAGTATTCCATTTTTGAACGCTGCAAGCAAACGCTGCACCCAATAGAATATTTTGACGCAAAAATGTTTGTACGCTATACAGTGTCTTTCTTTTTTCGTTTTGTCTGCTCCTTTTTTTCACTCTAAATGACTTCTAGCAGTATGCTCAGGACTCGAACTTCATGCCTGTTTCTTTGAGGCATTATTTAATCCGAGTTTTCAATATGCTGCCTCAGCTAGCGTAAACGGCAAATGCGTTTGCACTTTATTTGGTAACGTTGTTGCATTGCCTTAACGCTTGCTGCTAATGAGTGCTTCTGTTTAAGCAAGAAAAAATCATAGGCCGATCATGTTACTCCAAAATGCAAATTTTGAGTCCGGCTAATTAAACGTTTCTGCGATATATTGAAGCAAACGATTTGAAAGGTGCTTGCATGTATGTAGTACGTGCAGTTAAAAAGTGCTCTCTATTTTTCTGATGAGCCAAGCAGAATTTCTCACTAGAGCAGAAGTTCTTTTTGGCTCGTGTCGCTTTCACTGGGTTGCTACGGCAGCGACGCCAACGTCGACGCCAACGTCGACGCCCCTCCACCGCCGAAAGCGACCATAAGGCCTGCGTTGTTAAGGTGGAGGCCCCTTCTTTCGTGTCGCGTAATTTCAATAATATTCGTTGACTTGATTCTTAACTGGAAACTTAAGAGAGCTGTTTTCGTGCATATTCTGAGTTCCTTTCGCATTTTTTTAAGTTTTGATTCCGGTGCTGAGCAAGCTCTATAACTAGGAGATAGGTTAGAGGATACATGGGACCATCATTGCGTTGTTGTTTTTTGTTGTTGTTGTTTTGAGTCACTGGCATTAACGTGTCGGCAACGACCAAATGAGCTTAGAGGCAAACGACCAATGTTTGCAGAAAGTGAAAACTGGGAGGTATAGCCTTCAGCGCCCCTTCAAAAGAAAGGGCAAGTTGGTAAAAGAGGGTTTGTAAACCATATTTGCTCGATCAATTACTTCCCATTCTGTCACAGCTAGTTAAACCTGTGACATCAAGATCCAGTGTCAGCAAGTGCGGTAGTTTACCTCATGCTCTCTTCTCATATCAAACCGTACCCCAGTAGGTCCGGAAAGGTGTCGTTGCTTAAGAGCAGCCCCAGGAGTCTCTAACTCCGTTCCAGCTTTGTCGATTCTTTTTTTTTTTACCATGTTTGTAATTTCTTTTTATCTGCGACCTATCATTCCTTTGCGAAAAAAAAAGAAATCTCTTTCGACACGCATTCGAAACGATGGGTGCTTAAGTCTAACAAAAGAAATGCACAGCATATAACACAGAGAAGGAATAAAAAAGACCTCAAAAAGAACAAAAAGGTCAATTGAGTAAGACGATCAAAAGTGACGCCACAAGCAGGTTCTGAACTTGTTTTTGAGTGACTCTGACCTCGAGGGCGACCGTGCAAGACGGCGGTATACGCAACAGCCCTTAGAGGTCAACATCAGCAGAATGTAATACGCGTGACCCGACCGTGTTTGCGTGCAGTCATGGGGCCCCTTCGGAATCAATGAGCGGTCATTTTTACCGTTCATCGCTGCTGTTGGCCGTTAGACTCGATGCCATACGCAGGCAAACGGCTCGTGGCTTAACCAGTGTGTATACGCGTGACTGACCAGTGGTCGGCATTAGCTAAGCAACCACCAGATGCGAGTAACTTCTGACCTGGGCAGCTGCTTGATTTACGGCTGGACTAGTAGCAGCCCCGAGCGCGAGGTGTTTTGGTGCCACTGGCAAACGCGTCTAGCTTTACGCAAGCTCTGGTGTTGACCTTGAGCCAGTCTCGAGGAGATCAACCTCCAGCTGGCCCAGTGGTCCACCATGTCGAGTATTAGCTCTCTTAGCTTGGCAGTCTTATCTTCATCGAAGTTTGGTCGACACAGCCTCAGGTTGTGACATCAGAACCAGACTTTTGCGATTAAATTTGGTTATAAGGAAAAGGCAAAAGTTTCCTTTTGCTGTGTTATGACCATAAGCACTCAGGAACCACATATCCGACACCTGGCCCACTCTCCACCACGTCGCGTCTCCTCATTTCAACATTATAAGCGTGACGTGAGAAGTCTTATTTGTAGCAGTTAGCTGTTCCCCCTTTCCTTGTAAAAGCATTCATCATGATTAACCGCAGAATTTGCGTCACGTGAACCCTGTTAGAACTATCCCCTAAACGCGAGAAAGCAATATTTCCATGGCATGGCGTGGCCGCTGTAGAGGTTGATGTGCGTGGTAGTCATAAAAAGAATCTGTAATAAGACATCTCCTGCAATGGTCTGTTAACGCATTTAGCAATCACTTTTAACGATGCCACCAATTGCATCGCAACCAGTTTTCAGTCTGTAGATTCTTCATGTATCTCATGAGCCTTCGTGGTCGTGCGTGCCATGGTTTGCAACCTCTTCCTCCAAGCCAGCGATGGTAGCTTGTGCCAGTCGTTGCGGCTCGGGCGTTAACGCGCAGGAAAGGCCTGTTAGTTTTGCGCCTATATCGAGTCATGCTTGGGGGAGGTCAAAAACCAATTGGAGATACTATCTATGCCGGTCGCAGGCTACTTGTGGGCGGGCGTAGAACGTGGGTGATTTTTCTGTTCTCCCATCCCAATATGCGCGGTGAAAATCACGTCAAACACTACAGTATAATTTTGTGATTTGTCATGAGGGCTGACCGAAGTCTACCACTATTTGAAAACGCCAGGTTGTAAATTTTACTTCCGCGGCGTCGCTCATCTTTCATTTGCGAAGTATGTGTAATATCCGCTGGGATTGTCGAAATCTACAGGGAGGTGGTGCGATATTTAATGCTATCAATATGCACTACTTCATAAAACTATGCATAGCCGGCTGTTTTCCTGGAGCGGTTTCTTTTTATTATATCGCTTGAAATGCAAGCAACAAAAAAAGAGACAGGTAAGTACCCTTAAGGTATAAAATACGACCGCATTAAGGGTAATGTTGTTGCGGTATGTACCTTGCTTGCATAACAATTTGATTGCTGTCGTTATTCTTTTACTCATTTTTATTTTTTAGCGAATATTATATGTTGGGGATCCAACTTAACGCTGTTGCTCTCGGCCCCTGCAAACTAGGCCATGCCATGTGATGTCATGACGTCATACACCTCGACCACCAATCAACGATCAATCAGAGCTAGGTCATGTCACCTGCTAACCCTCTTTAGAACATTCGCGTTAGCCTCCGGCAACCACCGCGCCATTCTTTTTTAACACCTAAATCCTGATTGAGTTCTCAGTACCTTAAACCAATCGGACGAGGATGTTCGGAGGACCACGTGACCGAACATTTTGTCACGTCTGTGAGAGCACCTCGAAGTGCGTACAACTGGCTTCTTTTAGAGTATTAGGGGTGTATATATAAAGGAACTAATAAGGAGGACTTCTGCATTTGCTCACGACACACGTTTAGTTCTTACTTCAGAGTCGCGAAGCGTATTTCCTGTCCACGTCCTTTGGGCCTTGCACGTTGCGTTTTTGTTTTGTTTTTAATTTAATTTGTACTGATATTTCTTCTAGTTCAGTGAAGCCATTGACTAGCCAACATTTGTATGTGTATGTACTTTCCTTTATCTGGCCCAACCGGAGCACTCGGACAGGAAGCAGGGCGGGGGGGGGGGGGAGGGGGGTTACAGATTAGGATTCCCACTGTTAATTAATGACTGTCCCTTCTCATTTCTGCAATACTTTAGTTGTGCGTAATTTGTCGAGCTGCATAACACAACTGCAAATGGCTTCTTGAAATCTGTGCAAAGGAAAAAATAAGATACCTGGCTACACCAGTGGCCATACAAAGTTTGTGGATACTAGGCACACACTCTACACATATTCAATTTTGTTTTTTGGCCGTGCAAGCAGCTGCTGAGAGCTTCTTACGCCGCGTTAGAACGCTGAGTCGGTCTCGTAGACCGTTCAGATTGTTTCGCCAGCGATAATCTGGGACAAATTAAGGTCAGAGGAAACGAAAATGAAAACAAGAACAGATCTTTTTATTCTTCGTACAAAATCGCCCTTGAGTCAGGCGAGACATTCCACATAACAGGCACAGCTTCCCGTGGCGCAGCACCTCTCGACTACACCCGGGTGCCTGGCCAAAACAAAAGCGCCCATCTCTCTGTACTACATTGACCGGGAAGAAACGAGCTGAGAACGCTCGATCGCGAAAGGTTCGTAAAGACAACGAACAACGCGCGACATCTCTCCCGTCGGATATCTGGGGCGGGAGGGCAACAAGACGCGAGCCTGCATAAGGCGAGAGAGACGTTCGGAAAGAAAAACGAAGGAGGAAGAAGCAAAAGTACAACCCTACCGTAAACGTCGGGAGGGCGGTGAAGGGGGACGCACCCAGCCTTCCGGAAGCCATTCACAACCGATGTCGCTTATTCAGCCCCGTCGCAGCGGCGGCGATATCTTCCGCAAACGCGAACCACATCCCGCTGAGAGGAAGGGGGCAGGAAAATGGGCGAGGAGTGGAGGAAAGAAGGAGGGTAACAAATGTGTAATCTTTACGGCGCCGGCCAACACAGCCGCGTACACATACGACTGCGGACGTGACTAAAATCCGGCCTCTTGGCGCAGCGATTGGTGTTGTTCTTTGGGGAAGGAATTTCTTGTACCGATAAGCGAGTGATACACGAAGCAGCGCGGGTGCTTGTTGCGACTGAGCGCAATAAAGCGTGAGAGTTTCGTTTTACGGCACGTAACCCTATCGCTATCGCTGTGTGTAATCGAAATGCGAGTTCGTGATGTCGCTGTGGGCGAAGGAAAAGCAACAGCACGCATTTTGGTCATTCTTAAGTGGTCGCATTAGCGATAAATGTCTTGGAGGTTAATGATGTTCGAACAGCCCAACGTTCTTTGAAACGTATACGCTTTAAACACCCTTTACGTAGGGACCCTCTTATACCAGAAATCAAAATGGCGCTCTCCTCTACCAAGCCCATAAAGGCGCATCCCTTTACAATACGTAGGATTAGTCCACTTCGCTCAAGGCGGCAAGGACTTAGCGAGAGCATTATTTATTGCTCGAATTTCTTCATCGCTACTCTCTGCCGAAGCCTAACGCGTTTAAAGTAAATACTATGGTTCCAGTTGCTTCATAACTATAAAAACCTTCGGTAAAAAAACCTTGACCAGCTATTGCGACCGGCACGAGTAAGTCACACGTGTAATCTTTTGCGCCACCTTTGTCGACACGTTTTCAGAATTATGACCTTAACCAGGAGTTTGCAATTGTTTTGTTGAGGCTACGTTTTGATGTTGTGATGCTCAATATGATTACACCCGTCTCCTTTACTTTTCGGCGTTGATTTAAAAAAAATTATAAGTTTTTCAGGCGCCTGTAAAGAGGACATGTGCTCGTTTCCGTTTATATAAGAATACTATTCTTTACTAATAATTTTAATTTTTTGGTTTAGAAGTGCGTGGTTTTAGTGTACGCTAAAACGTGGCGCTGAATTTATCTTGGCACTCTTTTTAGACTAAGAACCTCCTGTACTTCCAATACTTACATTCACTCCTTCAAGAAGGAACTTGTATAGAGGTAAAAAAAACTGAACAATTGCGAAGTTAACTGATCGAGCCATGTCATGAAATGTAGCGTTGAAATGCGTGCTGTGCGTATAGAAAACTGTAATGGAGGAATGCATACGTGTTGTCATGTGTCAGTGTTCCACAGCTATAAGCAAATACGGAGTTACAACAAAATTTTGCTGCTTATTGTTGCGTTTTTTTGGTGTGTGTGTGTGTGTGTGTGTGTGTGTGTGTGTGTGTGTGTGTGTGTGTGTGTGTGTGTGTGTGTGTGTGTGTGTGTGTGTGTGTGTGTGTGTGTGTGTGTGTGTGTGTGTGTGTGTGTGTGTGTGTGTGTGTGTGTGTGTGTGTGTGTGTGTGTGTGTGTGTGTGTGTGTGTGTGTGTGTGTGTATATATATATATATATATATATATATATATATATATATATTAGTGATATCAACTGGTTTCAAAGCAACTGAATATAAGTAGTGTATGTTCAGAGAGTCACATTGAGGAACTTGAGACATATTTATTTATTTCGACGTTTTGGGCGTAGCATGAGAATGGTCGTGCTGCGACCGAAACGCGGAAATAAATATGGGTATTTTAACCTTTTCAATGCAACTCTCTCAACATGCCATATATATATATATATATGTGTGTGTGTGTGTGTGTGTGTGTGTGTGTGTGTGTGTGTGTGTGTGTGTGTGTGTGTGTGTGTGTGTGTGTGTGTGTGTGTGTGTGTGTGTGTGTGTGTGTGTGTGTGTGTGTGTGTGTGTGTGTGTGTGTGTGTGTGTGTGTGTGTGTGTGTGTGTGTGCGTGCGTGCGTGCGTGCGTGCGTGCGTGCGCGCGTGGGTGCGTCCGCGTGTGTGGTGGGTAATTTATGCATTCCATTACAAGCGTCATCTAACATTTATCGTGAGAATTGCGCGTGTGGTATTTGAACATCGTGATCATGATTGCCAAGCAAGAGTTCTCACTCTAGGCCAACAATGACGATGCCCGCTTTAAATCATCACGGGACCGTTGACGCAATAGCTTTAATTAGAAACCAGTATTTTGACATCAATAAAAGGTTTCTTGTGCGCTTACCGACGCCGTAGAAGAGGGAGCGTGAGAGATGAAAGCTTTGACGCCGTTCAGGATCTACCATGTGCATTTGCGCCGGAAACAGAAAGCCACAACGGATTAATTTTGCAGTCAAAGAAACATGAAAATGTAGCCGCTAAGTGCACTCCTGCATAAAAACTCGATTAAAAATTGCTACAGAAACTTTGTCAACATGTTCTAGGTGTACTCAGCAGGGATCGAAAGGGTCGCACACCACTTGTCGACACGTTGATGGTAGCTCTGTAAATTCCGCTTTACCTACACAGAGGCCACAAGATGATATTTTCATTTTGTTTTGCATAGTTTGCCGCTATTGTTTGCATGTTAGTTTTTAAATATTTCAGCGCTATGAAGCGATAAAAAGGACGTCGTCAAGCGATGGCCCCAATTCAGTGATAATTCCAAGCAAACTGACCTACAGTGTAAGGGCTCCCAACCGGCATCAGTATTTCAGGGTTCGCGGTTAAATATACCTTTAAAGCTCTAACGGCGGTACTAACTACTAAACTTCATATTTGCCGTTATCTCCTCACGCTTCCCGTTCTATCGCTTACTGAATTTTCTCTTGGGACTGACTTACTCTAAATGGTACCGAAGAGCAACATGATTCTGACCATGAATGCTAGAAATTCTTAACATTTTATACAAAATTTAAACATGAAAAAGCAATTCAACAGTTAAATTTGTTTTTGACCTAAGGAAAAATGTCACTATTTCTATTAATAGCATACACCAAAACAAAGAAGTGCATATGGCTACGAATGAAATGTCAACCAACTGTCCGAACCGAATATCTACTTAGGATAATAATGGGTGCGTTTCTTTGTTTTTGTTTTTTTTTAGAAGCTAGGTCCACAATTTTGAGGTAAATGTAATTTTCTTTAAGCTTATTCTAGACCTAGAGCTATATTGGAGGCTAAGACGGGCACCAGGTAATAAACAGAATGCTTCAGTTACTCTGATAATAAAGTAAAGGCGTTAAATCACTTTTTACTTCATTCTAATGGTATGTTGAGTTTACAGCATTGGAGTTCGTCCTACAACTAGTATAGCCAGGAATACAAATTTCAATAAGGTAAGTATTGTAGTGCTTGTTACAAGGCACAGAGTTGTCACCCTGATTGGCATCTTTACGCAATAACACTGTCCCCTTGACGTAGATGGCTTCACCCAGTACGTCACTCTCCTGGAATCATCTGAGAACGAGATAGGCGCGGCGGTTCTTCGTCATTTGGTATCGACCGGGGTCCTCGCTGACTGGTAGGTAATTATGGAGCTACTCAAAAACCAAAAGTTCTAAGTGGCAATAACCTCCTAAAATCTCATCTAATCGCATAGATTCTCATACGGTGCGCATAATTATCATAAAATATTGTAAATAATTTGTGATAATGTACAAGAAGCTATGAGACCTTTTGCAATTATATGCGACTTGTATGTGTTTTCTTATGTGAATTGAGTGAGAATGTGTGAGAAAATGTGATACAATTTTTTCAGTGCGGTAATGAAGTCTTCCGCCTGTTACGTGGTGTCCACCGTAGCACTAATGTAGCACCAGTGATAAAAAAAAGGTCGTTGCTTTTAAAAATATGTGGAATCTCTGAAAAAAGAACACATAAAAGTTATATCCTAACACTTCAATATATATCGAACAGTGCCTTAGAGAATAATCAAGAGCTTAATGGAAAGGTATTACTATTTTAAGCTTGCGCTTTCGCGACTTCCAGGTCTATTTTATACTTATTTCATTTCTGACGACAGTGAGCTCGAGGATACTATTTTTCAACCACGGCACGGTCGCGAACCAGTATCCGCTGTTCTTAGTCATAGCGGTGCAGAGGATCTTCCTCGTTGCGCCCAACGTGCTATCTTCCACGATAGCTTCCTCCAGTAACGACCAGAGACTGCGAGCGCACAGTGCTTTGCGTGTTTATCGAGTCCGCAATCACCACAGCGAATGATAGCCAGCTTACACGCACCAAGACGCTGCTGAAACAGGCTGCAGATAAGGGCGAGTCGTATATTTCGACGCCGGTTTCTTTGACACCCTCTTTAACGATTACGGCCAATAAAATTGGTTAAGCCTTCTAGACCCGAGTTCGAACAAACTCAAAAGCTGTCCGCTATCCTTTTGCTAGCATCCACCTTACATGATATCGTTTTCTCTTTTATTTTGGCGTAGTATGAACAAGAGCACCTTGAACCGGTTTCGGTGTCGATGAGGGCCTTCGATACGCCAGAAAGAGATGCGGTTACCTGAAGACAATACGGTCGCTTCTTTCCAGACTGTCCCCCCTAGTATATACAGTCAGAAGAAAAAAAAAGGATGTGCATATTATTCACAGGTCAGATTGGACAATGTATGAGCATTCGAATTTGAGAGCACAAAAATAGCACTTCTTCAGGTTTAGATGAACGTTACTGTAGATGTCAAAACTACCGGATTGTCTTCCAAAAAGCCCTGCTCATGTTTTGGAGTTCTGAGAATTCGTCCTAGATCCTCGGTTTGCAGAGGCATCTGAAACCTATAGAAATTTAGAAATACTGGCGCCGGATGTGCATCCGGAGGACCAGATAAGACTCCGAATCTGCAGTCAGGTTCCAAAGAAGCGCCGAAGATGCTGAACGTGTAGCGCGTTCACTAAATTTGTTTACAGCATGCTTTGCGAATACGGGTCAGCGAGGAAGACGGTGGACATCTTTCGTGTTAGTAGAAATTTTCGATTTTTGGTAATATATTGTGCAAAGGCGTAGCGGCGACAGCCAAACCTCACGCACTCTCCGCTGAACAACTGTTGTGCAGTAAAGGCACACACTGGGAACATATTCTCTACCGCTGCTTATAATTTGCTACCCCGCAACAATACCCTTAAGTTCTTCACATGCCCATTTTAATGCCGTTAACCACTGCGGTTTCTCCGGTCTTTTTGCGTAGATTTTTTTTACAGCCTGATTGTCCGTCCGTCTGTCTGTCCACAACATAAGAAACAGACAACTTCAAAAACAGTAATTATCAATGACGCTGAATGCTCAGGGCCAGTTGGAAAGAATCTCCGTTAATGTGGCAGGTGAGACGCTATGCGCTAAAATATTGACATTCCATGTTAGGCAATGTCATTTATGGTTAATATTATCGGTCTTAGGCTAATCATTTTCCCAAGTATTTCAAGGCATTCAAGGTCTGAGAGGCAAAGCATTGGCTTTTCGCCTACAGCGAATGCGGTTTGCTTTGATAGTGGTTGGGAGAAAACGTCTGGTTGAAGGCAGCATAAACATAATGTGTGACCCGCTTGATTTCGCATTACGTTTTTACATGATGTTAGTCACTTTCGGCTATAATGCTCGGCTGAATACATTCATCAAACGAAGTAGATTGCCATCATGCGACTTCGAGTATTAGGCTTGTTATTAGTTTCTGCGGGTCGGGACCGTGGTACCCCGTCTCTATGGGGAAGATACCGTCAATTACTTGATGCCATCGGTTAAAAAACTCTGACGTTCAGCTTTTCCTTCCCCCTCTCTCTTATGCGATGGTCCGCTGGTTGTCAAAATGTCCTGCCCAGACGATGTCGGTTATGTGACCGGTTTGAGGGGGTGTGACTCGACTACATACGAAGTGTTAGCCGTAGTTACTTTCGTGTCTCTGTTTTATCGTTGGCAAGTATAATATTGCAAAGAAATGAAATAAAAACAAGAAAATGCAAGCTCAGGGAAATTTAGTGTCAGTGCTGTTGATTTCACTACAGAAGCCCGACTACTGTGCTTCATCGAATATTTAGGGGAATCCGAATATTTAGAGGGGAGGGCGGGGAGAGGAGTAATTATATAAATTCATCCGCTTGGATAGATATCAATAAGTAATTACTCCCCTAATTCTCTCCTTAGGAAGTATCACGAAATATTGTAATATTTCGTGTCCAGGAAAAAATTTCTAGGTGCTTTCGCGCTGGAACGTCAGTCAGCCCGTTCCCGCTTAATTTGTTTTCGGTGATGAACCGGATGTCTTTCGCATTCCACTTTTGTCAGACCGATAGTGACTACATGTTTATTAATACTGCTCGTTTCTTTTTGTTTTTTTTTCAAGTTTGCAGCAGCCGCCTCACGATGAATTTTTGCCCAGATCTGAGTATCGTAGTAATTGTCCTCATCGATCACCGTGCCTCATCACGCGTCTCTAATGATGCAAGTGCCACGAAGTCTTGTCCATTGATTAATTGAAAACATCTTTAATTACAGTCTTGTTAGAGTGCGTTTACTCTGCAGTGCTCTGTACTGCCGGCTACTTCCGGCGACGCTACCACATGACACGTTTTTTTATGATGCGGGTGTTAAAAAAAATAAAAAAACTTTTGTAAATCTTCACAAGGCGGCCAAAATTTCTTAGAGCACATTTATAAGGGTAATCACGTTTTAGTAATTTTAAACAAAAGAATATAGTTATCTTGTTAAGAGCAAGTTCAAACTCCGCTTTGGTAATCAGGCACATGACAGTAATAGTTAAAAGTTGCCTATTCGAAATTATTTGACAAGCGTACAAATAAGCATGATTCCCTTTTCAAATGGCCTTCAACACCGATATTAAAGTCTTGAATAGCCTATATCTACAGCTTCCCCCCCCCCCCTTTCAAAAAAACAAAAAAAAAAACAAAAAAACTTTATTGAATGCTTTAAGTTATCCTTCTCGACACCAGCCTGTAAAATGAGGGAAGATAGAAGAAGATATTTATAAATTACGTATTGTTATCGAGGCGAAAAAGAGCATGCCAATAAGTTACTGCATGTTCGACTAGAAGAGGCGTTCAGCGATCATATGTACATAGTCCGCTCAGTGTGTATTTGCCAAGATAATCTCGACCGTGACGGCCGCGTTTATAAGCCAAGCTTGAACACAGCTGCGATGCAGCTTTAAGCAGTAACGGTAAACATATGTGCTCATAAAACCCTTTCAACGCTCAGATTTGTCTCAGATTTGAACACCTCCGGTATAATATTGAGCATAAACTACAAAAATGCAGGTTCATTCAAAAACACCTACACAAGGTGTCTCACAATGCTAGCTTTATGTCATCGACGCGTGTAGTCAATACATTTATATAAATGATGAATTTTTCCTTAAACTTGCTCGTGGCGCACGATAGCCTTAGTTTCCTATGTGCCATAAAGCACAACACCACACAACGCAACACGATGCAAAACAATTTCTTTTTATACAGCATTAGCTTTTAAATTTGATACGTATATTTGACGGACAAGTGGCAGTTTTATTGCTGAAAGGTGGCTAAAGGGAACAAAGTCGGAGACTGTGAATCCTCGTTCAAGTTGTACAAGCAGAACCTTCAATCAGTCGCCAGAACTGGGAACTCGTAGTACTTGTTGCCGATCTTGTGCAGGCACAGCATAGCTCCGCCGTTCTTCTCGTCCTCGAGAAGCTGTACAATGCTGTGAGCCACCACCACAGGCCTGGAAACAAGGACACCACGAAACGCTTATATCAGCAGCAAGTGGTGACTCTGCTCTCGTCGTGTACAGGCCAGCCTACTGAAATGCTCCGAACGAGCAAACCATAGAAGACTGAATTTTCTTGACCCTTTTGAGGGGTTACTATGTATTGTATGGTGCGCTTAATTTTCATTTTATATAGGGGAGGGAGCAGTAGGGGGGCATGCTGATGAAGACTGTAATTTTTATTTATTTATTTAATATTTATTTATTTACTTGTTTATTTATTTGTAGCATTTCTTCAAACACGGTTGGTCTTGGATGACACGGCAAAAGGTATACATGCTCTCTGCCTGAAGAGGGCCCTGCACTCATACACAGGTCTGCAAGCGCAAGTGATAGATGAAATTGTTATACAATATACAACACAATTAAAAAAAGTTTCTCACATGTATAAATGTTTGGCATGTAAGAAGAATGAAAATATTCATGGCATTGAAAACTACAGCATGTAAGTTTTCAAGGACTTCTTAAAGCTCCCAGGCGATCTAAATTGCTGCATAATATCTAGGAAAGATGGGTGGGTGTTCAGAAGGTTACGGATTGAGTACATCCGTGTTTGGGTACCATAACTCGTTCTTTCAGCAGGCAGTTTGAACAAAGCTATGTCTCCATGTCGTACCGTGTATTACTGGGAAAGCGCAAGTCGGATATTCTAGATGGATCTAGTAGAGTTTGGTTTCTGATATATGTGGCAAGCTTCAGGTGGTATGATTAATTTTAAGCACGTTGTGCCTCAGTAACACGGGGGCCGTGTATTGCAGCCGTTCGAAGTTTTCAATGCAGCGCATAACTCGCTTCTGGAGAACAACCAGTCTATCAATCTTAGTCTTAGTGGTAGAACCCCAGATCAGTAAGCAGTAGTTAAGGTGAGACTGGATAAGGTTATAATACAACTGACGCTTTAACCAGACAAGGATTAAGTGCCTTGTTTTGTGCAGCACGCCCCTATAGATCTAGATATGTTCGCGTGTATCTTGTTTATGGGAGGCGTCAGCTCAAATGCTCCTCGATGTGAACGCCTAAGAACTTAAATGTCTTTGCCCTGTCTATTACAGATTCAATAAACTTAATATTAATTAATGGTCATCACTTTTCAGGCCTAAATATTACAGCCCGACAAGCGACTGAGCCTTCTCCATCGCTAATACTGCTGAAGCTGTTATTGCAATGGATCCTGGGCGAAGAGAGGTTTTTGTCGTAATTGCTGTAGGAGTAGCTTTAGAGTGTCGGTGCATTCAAGCATAAGCAGTGGAATGGGTAAGCAGAGCCACAGACCGCACGTGTTGCCACCCATGGCGGCATGGTTACGTAATTTTTCAGAGCTCTTAGAAAATGGCTTGCGCATTGCTATCACTTTCGAAGAACACACACACAAGAAGCTTTCAAAAAAAGCATGTTTGTGCTCATACTTATTTTGTGTTTGTGGAAAAGAGTATAACAGACGGAATGAGGTAAGCGGGAAGAGTACAGATATTTGTCGTCCAGGCATTCTGTGTTCCTTTCTGTACGCAGTTGTTATCACAAGCCAACCACATTCACTTCTATCCTTGTCATTTTTTCTTAACCCGTACAATCACCTTGGTTCTTGAGCTTTGTTGTTGTTGTTTTTGTTGTGCCCTCAATTTCTTTCTCAGCCTCGCACGCTCGCCTTCTACCATCTTCTTCATTTAGAGCTCATACCATGAATAGCAACATCAGATCAAATACCAGAAACAACTGATAGGGGGTTAACTAACTATGTCAAACATTTATTAAGGTAATCGCGCTAATAAATAATTGAAAGTTTTGAATTTTTAAAGGTTTCGGTCAATACATAACACAGCGAAGTTATTATAGAGAATTCGGCAATGAATTGCATAAAGTCAACCATCAGTTTAAGAAACATGGCAAATAAAAGCAGAGCATATTATCCTTATGCGCCTTTAACGAAGACCTTTTGCAGTGCACACCAAATGTGATTACTATTCATGGTAATTTATTTGCCACACATGAAAATAGGTACCACACCACAGCCACTTTTAGGCTCAGGATTTCTCCTTTCCGATTACAAGGCGCACGCAGGCCTCTTTTTCTGAAATTATTTTCTCAGTTGACCTAAATCGCTCTTATCTGAGATAATTTGGACGTTAAGTGAGTACTGCGGAGCCATCTTTACCAAGTTTCAAATATTTGATACAAAATGCTGGAAATGACAACATTTCTTTTTTAATACATATTCCCCTCCCAACTAATCACTTGCTCTCAGGAGCTACATGTTAGGATGCATGTCTGCTTGCTCATACACTTTTATAAAACTGAACATTTAATTCACCACAAGAAATGTCAAATCAACATTAAAGCACTCTGATGCAGATAAGGCATGAATTTCATCTCTTTCCTTAACTTGTTGGAATCCTCACCTTGTGTCTTAGCCTCTTATCTTTTGCGTCTTGCATTCGCATACCAAACAGTCAGGAAGTGACTTAAATCGACGACACTCACTGTTGGATTCTGGTGTCGTACACATGTGCGAACTCGCTGGTGTCCTCCGACGCCTTACAGTAGTCGGTAAGCTGGGCCCACAGTCTCGTGTCGATGGGATCAGGACAGATGCAATACACCTTGACACCATGGCGGTTGAAATACAGGTCAGACTGAAAACGAAACACGAGCAAACGTCATTGGGGCAGCCTTGAGCCATTCTTGTAGAGCGGCCTTTCACTTGATCTACTTACAGAACCGTCCTCGAATGTAATTCCATGTATTGTGACATTAGATTCAATCGCAAGCTTCAAAACGAACTGGATCGTCCACCAGGGCCGCGGAGGCACCTTCAAGTAATGCAGAAGTACGCTGCCATACCTAAAGCGCAGATCTACCGGAAACACAAATGTTTATCATGGGGTGTCCTCACGCGCGGCTCAAGGCACATATTTGCAATTTGATGTGCAGTGTTGACGCGGTTTCCATATGTAGGCTGTCATCGTGGCCATCGCGTATGAAGTGGACATCTTGTGGTGATGTTGCGTCTCTTGTCGCTTATAAACTTGTGGCTCACTATAAATGATGTCGTGCCTGCCGTAGTCTCGGCAAGCCAACGTATATATTTTGGGGAACTCCGCAGCAAATATAGCTGCCAAACTTATTAACGGCAATATATTTTCTATGTCTTGGTTAGGAAGAATAATATGCGCGTGCATTTGGATAAGATGTGACAGTTCTACTTACGAATGGGATAGTGTTTCGGGCTCTTCTGCTGCTTGTTCTACTTTACTCAAAGTTCACGTGCAAACCAAGGCTATTGAATTAATGCTTTCCAGACGGGCGCTCGTAATGTTACATTGAAACTAGCCAGCTATTGGATATTTTCAGGAAATAATAGTAATGAATCATACATGTTTCAGATTACCTACAAACATTCAAACTTTCTTGAGTTCTCTGCACCGAATATTTTATTCCACCTTAGGCCAACCTTAGTCACTCTTTACCAAAAGTACTGAAAAATCTTCGCTGCAAAGAAGTTTATATTAATCGCACTATCACCTCTAACCATAAATTTTTCTAGAGAAGCACTTATCTGACCACTGAACTTATCAACATTGTTGGAACATTGCAATTTGATATTTCCTGACCTGATTGAACATACGACCACTTCTTTTGACTTACATTTTACACACTGCACATAGAATTTATAATTGGAAAAATAATGTGTGAATTAATTTACTTGGTTTGCTTTGTACAATTTGCAATTTTGCTTTGTTCTGTAAAATGCAAATAAACGTACCGCTAAAATACAATGGTCGCTACTGATTTATACGAAAATGGGACTTGAACGCAATCAGGTGATCTTGTTTCAATTTTTGTTTGGACCTCTTCTGTTGTTTTTGACGGAAGTTAACTTAATATGAATTTGAACTTCGTATTTGACAGCTGCTATAATTTTATCTCCCGTTGGTGTGAAAACTAGTTGAGCTTATAGGAATACCATAACGCTGCACTTCACTGAACAGTTCGCGGTTCCTGCAATTACCAGCCAGTACAATTCACAAGGTTTCATTTATTCTCAGTAGGCACGAAGCCAAAGGCTCGGCCAGAGTAATGCTCCAGAAAAGAATTGACATCTCAACTGCAAGACAGTAGAAACAATACCACCACTTAAGTGAACCCATTAGCCGTACAAGCCAGATCTCAAAAGCAACTCCTAGAAATGACGTCATGATGTCCACCTTTCCTTCCATTGGAAGCTGAGCGCTGCTACAGACATCTGCACAGGTGTGGAGCTGAATACAGCCTCGTATATTCGTTCTTATTGATACGGATATTTGGCGTTTTCACACGGCTAGAAGACTGCTTCTTAGAGGTCTCGCTTGGTAGGTATAAGAACCGTCAGACATCTTCTAGTGAGGATGGTGGCTGAAATTATGGGTTGTCCTAGGCGCACGTCAGATATTTCCTAGGCACACATGAGATATATGGAGAAAGATATTCAATAACGAACAGAAAATGTTTACCCGAATTTAAATGCTGCCGAGAAGTTACCCGCGATAGAGGATGCAGAGCAAACGTCGAGTTTGAAATTGTAAAAACAAAACGTCTAAAACAAAATAAACCGATCAACATATTTCATTTCATACAGCGCACGTGAATGGACCAAGTTTGAGGGGTGCGTGTTCACGGGAAACTCTTTATGATTTTACCGGTTTTGTGCACCATTGGTGACTTGGCTGTGCTTTTTCCAGACATGGGACACGCTTATTCTCTTATGCTTCGCAGCTTTTTTTAGCCTCTTTTGTTCGATCAAACATACATCTCCTTCTTCTTTTCTTTTTTTTTTTTTGCGGACCAACCTCCCGCAAATGTTTGTCTATTACTTGAAGTTGGTGCAAATGGAGACTAGAGTTTATTATTGAGGCTGATGAGCTGACGTCAGAAAAGGAAAAATTGAAAGCACAGCCATGCTGTGAGGCGCGCAGCGTTGGTGCCAGTGTTCTTGCTAGCGTTACACGAAATAGAGAGCAGCGTCGTCCATTAAGAGGGCTAGCCGACTTTTTTTATTTGCTGTTACTGGAGTGTCACGGTAAGATATGTCGCACGCTTACTGATGTGCTCGATTGTAGATCAGATATTTTTGTTATTCATTTGCACAAGTGACATTGTACATATTGCGCGGTAGTCGCACAGCAGTAATACGTGATTCACAGTCGAAAAACACTAAGGAAGATTCTCTCGTCACAGAAGATTTTCTGCACGGTATTTAGCAGTGAACCTGTAGACAGTAGAAAAATTCCCGTAGCAGCAACATAATTTTGCGTTCTCAGAAACGTACTACAAAACTGCAAACTGCAAAAACGTACTATAAAATATTACAGAACTAGAGAAGTGTACTATACAACTATGAAAATTATGACGAACCTATAGCAAGTTTAGTTGTATTTTTGGTATAATATTGTTGTTTTCTTCAACTAGGGGTCATCCTCATTGCATCAAAGGTGCGACTACTTACCCCAAAACATCTCGTCATGCTAACAATGGCAGCCTGCGAGGTGTTGTAAGCAGGCAACTGTGGAAAAACGTAGAGGCCTGGGAAAGCAAAAGCAAGGATTTAATCTATGGGTGCATACAATGATAAATATTTGCATAGCATATTTTCGCCTTTTGAATTATGTCTGTAGTCCAAGGCTTTGTGCATGAGGAACACATGCATTAAAAGGAGCAAGGCTTATAGCCACACATCATATTTCGAAACTATGGGATTTAAATATAATTCAGTTCTTTTTTAAAAGACACCAAATTACGTAAGCGCTGTTTTCCTTTGCTTATAGAGTATGCTTACAGGAATAGATGTGATTTAAGGAAACCCATTCTTTAGAATGAAGCATAAAATGGTTGCAAAAGAAAAGAATCAACAGAGCATGACACTACCTTTAAAATTTCACTCGATTTGTATAGCGCGGGGAAATGGCTGTCGACATCATAAGAGCTATAAAAAAACCATTCGAATGCTTCTGCGCTAATATATGACCAAAAGAAGCAAATCAAGATGTGACAAAAATTAAAAATTCAGGAGACTGGACGAAATTGATGCGGCAGAGTATGCTCTATTATTACGTCAGATTACAAAACCAATGCAACATTTAATGAAAAAAAAAAACTAGAAGCATTGAATAAGATTGGTGTAGCAGAGTAGGTGCTCAATTAAAGTGCAATATATTATCAGCACAGACTTGACAAGACGCGATGAAACCAGAAAGAATCGACATTAAGAGTAAAGCGATAGTGTGCGTTAGCGTTGATATTCTCGTACAGAGCTAGCGAGCGTCCGTTAGCACTAATAGATTCAGCAGCGCAGACGGATGAAATGATAGAGTCTCTATACCCCTTTCTATAATTATACCTCCCGCCACTCGTTATGTCCCATCCTCTCACCGTATTCTCTCTTCCATCTCAACGTAAATTGAAGTGTGGAATCTGTGACTTTATAATTTTCACTCACATTCCCCTTTTTATCTTTTTCTTTTTCTCATTTTTCTCGCTCATCTTTTTTTTTTCTCCCCCGGGGGTTTTCCCCCGTGTACTTTTCCACGTACCAACCGAGAGATCCCGTGGGCAGATTCATGCGCGGACATATTTTTCCCATATGTATACATTATAATGCTAACCAATCCAAACAAATAATTCTGTTCGAGTAGCCCGTTATTTTTCTATACAAGTTGTGCGGTTAGGATCCACGTGTGCTGGTTTGAATGTGTGATTAAGTGTTTATGTTTCCTGCAAGTTTGAAAAAGCGAATAGAACCACATTTGTTTTCTGTTTCTTTTTTTGCACCTATGTGAGCTACACTGGCCGATACCTGTTACTGACGACACGTTGACGATGTGCCCGCCTTTTTGGCCCTTGGACTTGTCCATGTACTTCATGCCAAGGAGAATGCCGGAATAAACGGCTTCCTGCGATGCAACGAGGGACAAAGAAATGCTGGAATGTTTGCTGAGAGCAAGCTTACCTGTTTTTGCGCAAGCCATGCAAAGCAAGGAAAGAAAATATTATATGGACGTTTTCTCAAAATATACAAGAAACAAGCAAACGAAACTTCACACAAGTCAAAATCATGGTTTCACATGACGCATAACTAGACTCTATATCCTTCTTGTCAGCTTGTATTTTCCTGAGTCGAGCAATAATTCATGGTGCCACAGTTGCCTCACCGAGAAATTAAAAAATAACAAAAATAATATTTTTTGCTGAGTATGCACAGTTACATTCCCAGTCGATAATATATCAAGCTCTCTACAGTGGCATACAGATTCAAGTCTTTGCATCCATTATGTTTTGAGCAAAAAGTGCACAAGCGCAGAGAAAAATGGAAAAACAAAACGCAAGCAGAAATTTATATCTAGTTTTGATTTTTAATGCAGGCGATATTCCGTCAGAAAAGTACTAGTATATTCCATGACCCTTACTATCATTACAACTAGCTACAATCAGCATTCGAAAACTAGTTTTAAAGTCTCATCCCACTTATTATTACTGCTCGAAACTACAACGAAATTAGACAATTCCTCATTTTACAGAATCGATTTCCTTAACGCCAATCTATCATAACGTTTTACCGGTATGGATCTTCGTTGGTTCTCATATGTATGAGGCATAGAACTCAATTTTTCTTCATTCAAGGTTTCGCACATAATCTGGGATTACTTACACAGAAGTAACTAAATGGGTTAGCTTCAAAGTTACACACCATGACTTTTTTTCTTCGAACGGTGCTTTTAAGACGCTGCAGGAAACGGGCACTGCGAAACTATACACCTTCGTCTTAGTGCTAATTCATGATTTATTATGACCTACTTTATTTTTCTTTTCTTTATTAAAGTTTTCTTTATTGATAACTAATTTTTCCGGTGTTATGAGCCTAGGGCCAATATTCTCATCTTACCTATTTGCTCCATCAAATCTAACTTTGTGAAGGCAGGGGTAACCGCACTTTGCTTAATTAAATGTAGGTTGTAAAAATCTTGACATGCTGCCTCACCCCTGTTCCCCGGCATGCTACAAGATATTTTCCAAGCCAGTAAAAAGGTTCAGCTAACTGGGCTACTCCGCTCTTGCACTATTTGCACTCCAAAGATAAGAAAAGGATCTCAAAACAAGGAGTGAATAAAAAAAAGTTGCAGTTTTACACACATTGTCGCCGTTTCACACAATCTAATGAAGATGGATATAAAAGCCGACGTGAAGGTTCTGTTTACTGCTCTTCGCCATATTGACAAAGTGCGCCAGATTTCCAAACCCAATGCTTCTTTGAAACAAAAAGGCTTATTGACTGAATAAATAATCCGGAATAAACACTTCTTTTTGTGTGCGTCTCTCTGTGTTCTAGTTCTTTAAAACCATCACTCATGGACTGATTAGCCAGGCCTTCTACGAGTCTTTTTTTCACTTTGAATAACTGTGAGGATGTAGAAAAACTACAAAAAAAAAACATTATAAAGCTTACAAATCATTTGTAGCAGTCCATGATGAAGAATAACAAACAGGTCACTGAGCTAAAGTTTTCGGTATGTATTCGTGCGCCAGTGCCAGGTAGTGAAGTTTTATAAGCACGCTCTTTTCTCGAGCTCTTTGTTTCTACCTCGGAAGGGAAGGTGCTTTTTCCCACTATGCGACGATGACAAGAAATGTAAATGCGCTGAAATTATGTTCCAATAAGTAACGTAGAGTGTACACAGCTAATTTTTTTTCTATTGGACAGAAGTATGATTTAGTGAGGTAGGGTGATTCTAGAATGATTGAATGTGGAAGGTATTTAGTGTAGTGTGCATGCCAGAAAATAAGCGCTGTGTGGCGTGAAAACTCACAAGGTTCGTGGCGAAAAGTTTTCGCCAGTTTTCCTCTCCAGCAATGCCAGCGTTGTTTATGACGATGTCGATGCAACCAAAATGGTTTCTGGTTTTCTTGAAGCCATCTGCAAGGACGTGAAAAGCAAGTTGCAAAAATGCCGCAGATATCCCAAGCACATGTTAGTAACAACAAAGCTAAATATACGTTTAATTACTAAGCAGTTATATCAGTGCCACGTAACAAAAACAGAATAGGAAAAGGTAATAGATAGATGGATTTATTGAAAGGAAAAGGCAGAGAGGTTAGCCCGAATAATTCAAGTCTGGAAAAGGTAAAGTATGTAATTAAGCCAACCCGATAGGATGGGAACCTGATCATTGAGCACAGCCTTCACTATTATAAGATAACTCAAGATGCTACAAAATACTGCGATTCTGATCGTGCCAGTTCAACGTGGAGGTTGCGCACATAATGAAATATATGACACTTAATCCAGTGATTTTATCAAAGTGTTTTGTTATGATGAGGTCATTGTCACCAATAGCTTTTCCCACTAACAGAAACATCGTACTGGTGATAGAAGTAGCACGAATCGAACACGTTAGAGCATACTGGTCTGCTTAATATAGATGCCACATACACACTTCAATACATTTCTGATTCAATCCACACATAAAAGGAAATACGTCAAAAACGTGGAAAGATGATCATTGAGCGTACTACAAAATTTCTAAAAAAATTTAATTAAAATTGCGCTTCTGGCGAGCCACCTTTATTTTGTCACTAATCTAAACTGGCAAGACTCTCACTGAAAGGTCGGCTTTTATGTATTTCATATCCTTCATTTCTGTATGCAAGTATCCAGCCCTGATAAGGTTTTCGGCATTTATTGAAGTGAGGTGCAAATTTCGCGGAAAAGCCATACGCACAGGGTTATCAGCCACCAGAACCCCGTAGACACTTAAATGCGCACAGAAACGACGGTTGCAGAAACAATTATGCTATAAAATGTATTTACGGCTGCTTTTTGCCTGCTGCAGGCAACAATGCCCAAATGTGCAAAGAACTGATCAAGGTATTTTACTGCGTTCAGAAACCCGTTCTCAAGTAAGCAATTGGGAATAAAAAACTACTAAACAATAAAAACAAAATAAAACTTATCACGTCGTGTTTAGCACCCCAAGTGTTGTCGAAATAGACTTATTCCTTATTCATTTGAACAGCGTCACCCCAGATAGAAATACAATAATAGAGAACAGTAGTTCGGCACTAACCATCAGTTTTATAGATATGTTCAGAGAAATGTTTAGGTTCAGCACTGAAACTTAATTATCTACATGACTTTTCTAATAAACCTGCAGGTACCAATTTTCAATACAGTACGAAAGACTATAGAAATACATGTATAATGATATTCATTGTCAGCGAGAGCCAAAAACAACATAGAAAAGCAAGGCGACAGAACCACATCGCTCAGTCGAAGCTGAAAGTATACTCGAAAAAGAAAGCGCCGATGAGAATTCTTGAACAGGCAAGAATAGAATAAAACGAACGTTTTTCCAGTCGTACTCAAAGGAATTATAATGATTATAAATGGAAAACCAGTAGAAAGTATTAAACTTCGATAACAGTTTATACTCAAAGCGGATTCCTGTACTTTCATGGAAAGCACGTACCGGGTTACCAGCAATGTTTTTGGTGTGTGTAGGTGTGTGTGTGTGTGTGTGTGTGTGTGTGTGTGTGTGTGTGTGTGTGTGTGTGTGTGTGTGTGTGTGTGTGTGTGTGTGTGTGTGTGTGTGTGTGTGTGTGTGTGTGTGTGTGTGTGTGTGTGTGTGTGTGTGTGTGTGTGTGTGTGTGTGTGTGTGTGTGTGTGTGTGTGTGTGTGTGTGTGTGTGTGTGTGTGTGTGTGTGTGTGTGTGTGTGTGTGTGTGTGTGTGTGTGTGTGTGTGTGTGTGTGTGTGTGTGTGTGTGTGTGTGTGTGTGTGTGTGTGTGTGTGTGTGTGTGTGTGTGTGTGTGTGTGTGTGTGTGTGTGTGTGTGTGTGTGTGTGTGTGTGTGTGTGTGTGTGTGTGTGTGTGTGTGTGTGTGTGTGTGTGTGTGTGTGTGTGTGTGTGTGTGTGTGTGTGTGTGTGTGTGTGTGTGTGTGTGTGTGTGTGTGTGTGTGTGTGTGTGTGTGTGTGTGTGTGTGTGTGTGTGTGGTTGGGAAAGGGCATTTGTGCAACATTGTCATGTTCATCTTCGTTGCGGTGAGCTGGCGTCGTTACCCGCGAACACGCACCGAATTACTCAACCTACGGCGTTAATTATATGGAGCTGACAAAAATGGAGTATGAAGAAAACAAAGATGTCGAAAATGTCATAAAATTAAATTTAAAAATTTCAGACCGGAGCAAATTGGAAAACTTGTTCCAATGTTCCAAATAATTACGCGCTGAAAAATTCACTTGAATAATAAATATAATAGAAGTTGAGCTTCGTTTTTATTTATTAATTACAAATAGAGCTAGGCATCGCTTCAGGGTACCATGCTTTAGAGCCGATGAATAGGGAACTGTCCATTGTATTTTCACTGTGCGCCAAGTAATCTTCCTGACTGTGTAGCATCATGGTGAACCTCCGAAATTTAGAGGCAGCGCAAAACGAAAAATTGACATAATGATGATGACAAAGGTGCGTCGTACAGGCAGGAAGCTCCATTCTATTTTGAGAGAGAAGCAGATGAGTTGCAATGTTTCGAGCGTTCCTTTATTACTGGACAAGGATTGTGCGCTTGCTGGTATTTTTTGTCATGTTCCACCCACTGCTGCAGCTGTAGATATTCGAGTACGCAGTGCATAATATAAATGAACCGTGATCTGAGCTAGAGCGTGGAGCGTTCGGCAACGCTACATTACCCTAGTAACCGCGTTTTTTTTTTTCGAGCTTATATCCACAACCCGAAAGCTCTAGCTTGAATTGTTAGTGCAACTGTTTTCATGTACCTTACGTGGGCGTTGTGCCTGCTAGCGCCTCATCTTCTTGCATTTTGATTTTAATCAGCCGAGCAAAGCGCCCAGCCGGTTTGCACTCGTTCATGTAAGGATGTTTCCTCTCTATATTTCACGCTAAACTACCGGAAGCGTAGGCAGAAAACGGATCGGCTGGATCGCTGTGTATGTAAACAAACAACAGAGGCAACTTTGATGAGATAGGCACACCATTTCGCCATAGTTTACGGCTGAAAAAATGAAAGAGAGGAAACGGGTAAATAACAACTTCCTACATCATCCGTCAAAATGTAATCGGTCTGGCTACTTGTTCAGAGCAGAGTGGAAGCGGCGGCGTTAGGCGATGGACTGTACAAAGCTGTTCTCACGCAGTCTACTGCTAGAAAGTGAGACGGAGTGCACAGGTAAAGGCTGACCGAGGTGGTCAGCTGGGACCTCTTTTTTTTTCTTTAAGTTCGCGAACAGACCGAAACTGGAGCGAGGACCTAATCCGTGACCTCGAAATCATCCACAGGGACGCCTCGGCTGCCGGTTTACAGCAAGAAGTAAGCCAGCACACCCGGTGCCCTGGACACGAAGAAGCAAAAAGGTACTAAAGGTGAAGCTGATGGCCCATGCGACGCTAAGCCGTTGGACATAAAGCGACGGAGGCGGCCCCTCACACTCGTTAGAGATGGCACCGAAGACGGCGAGCAGGAGCGGCAGCTGACATGCGCCTAGACACTGAGATAACTCGGCATCGATTTATCCTTTTGCCCTGAAGGCTTTTCCTGTGAACGCGTCAGCTGCCCCCAATAAACACTTTAGTCTCCTTGTAAACAACACCGTTGTGGAGATACCGAGTGGCGCTTCCGCCGCTACCGGCGCAGTGGGCCGGATGTCATCATCATCAGCCTGATTATACTCACTGCAAGGCGAAGGCCTCTCCCATATTTCTCCACTTAACCCGGTTCTGTGCTAGCTGCATCCACTTGACCCCTGCGAACTTCTTAATCTCATCCGCCCACCTAACTTTCTGCCGCCCCATGCTACACTTTCCTTCCCTTGGAATCCAGTTTGTTACCCTCAGCGACCATCGGTTATCCTCTCTTCGCACTACATGTCCTACCCATGTCCATTTCTTCTTCTTAATTTTTACTAGAATGTCGGTAATTTGAGTTATTTCTCTGACCCACTCTGCACGCTTTCTATCTCTTAATGTTACCCCTACCATTGCCGGATGTACAGCCGCCCAAATATTTAGCTGGTTTGCTTGACGGCCGCATTTTCTGCAAATCTTAGCATTACAGAGGAGCTAACCAGTGACATTTCCAAGTATAAGCAAGGCCTCACCAAGCCAGCGCTTAATCTTGACCGCCCGGCACGTTTTATCTACTCTATGGCGCAGGAGTACAGAATAGGTGGCCATAGCGCATGCCAGTTAAGGATTTGGGTGGCTGTACGTCGTCGGGGAACTGGCGGCAGACTTACGAGGTGTCATTGTTTGACTCATGCATATTTTGTTTCGTTCACAAGGTAGAAAGGTATGAGATGGGGAGGGGGGCAGGACATTATGCAATGACAATCAGCCCATTGAATTTCATTGTATGCAGTAAGTTAGACAATTTCACCAAGATCAGAAAACACAAAATAGTGCTTGCAAAGAGGCATGCTACCCTGCTTACCCATTAATACTGCATTATGAGCTCGTCAAGCTCGATTGGCTTACGTCCGAGTGCGGTGAGTTCCAGCATAAGTGTATAAAATATTATGCTGCGTTCTACTCGGTTCCAGTGCATAATGTAAACACACCCTGTGCTCATGATATCAGTAAGAGAGCCATAATTGCCGCCACAGTGTACATGGTGTAAGAAAACAGAAACACCTGGACCGATATCACCCAAATTTGTTGCCAGAAAGGCAAGAAGTTTCTGGGTGAAGCATACAGAGTATAAAATACAAAAAACCGCTACAAAAATAACTAAGTATAGCTGATATGAAAATGGATTTCAGCTGCAGTTACAAAGGCTTTAACTATTTATTCATCAGTTCAGCTATCTGCCAATACTTTTCTGACAATCCTTTATTTCAAGTTGAGGTACGGCTGAGCATATACAATTAGCCACATAAAGTGCCTCTTCTGCAGTGGGTTTAAAAGCCCTATCAGTTCTGTTAGATGGACTTAGTGCATTTGTCTTTAGTCAGTGCACAAGTCTGCCTGCTGATAAAATTGTTAAACGAAGGAGTTGTGCTGCAGCTTCTCTGACGTTGTCTATAGGCCACGATAGGTATAGTCGAATGCAATTTAAGTCTGTAGAAACAGACAAACACAATTGCTTTGCGAGAGAAAGTAGTCCGTGGTTAAGGCTTTACTGATTACCTAAATAACAGGCTAAGCATTAAGCCAAATTAAAGACCCAAAAACTTCGATGCCTCTGACTTGTTTGGTATCGATATTAAAAACTAAATCTGGTTAGTGTTCAGCGTAATAACATGCACGCCCTGGACCACTGCCCATAGTTAGCAAGCGCTCTTTGTTTTAAGCTGTATCTAAGTTGATTCGAGTTGATTAACAGCGGACCTAGTGAATTCACTGTGGTCTTTATCCTATTGACTAAGAGGCACGCATTTGGCATTCAGGACTGTTTAGAGTATACAAACGTGGAAATTAGATCAAATAGCTGAAAAGCCAAACAAAGAAGAAAGTGCGCTGAACACTATGGTCCGATACATCATCTTTAAGACCAGGAGAGCCTGCCGCATCGCCACCCAGATACCCTGGAAGTAAAATGTAAATTGCCTGGGGAGAAATTTAAAGGCGGTAATATTCTCTCCACTTTATGGGTTCCTTAACGTCCGTCATTGAGGGAAGAGCAAAACGTTCCCGCTGCTCATGTAGGTCGCTAGGGGCCGTGAAAATCAAGGAATAAAAATAAAGGATAGAAAAAGAAGCCATTTGTGGCGTGAAGTGAATTTTTGCGTGCGATAAGAAGAAAGTCTTTGTGTGAGCTATGTGTACGCGATGCAAATGGAACCCGTAAGTGCTGTTGCGTTCTACTGTTTAATGTGTAGCTTAATCATCTCCCCAATACTTTTCATTCGCTCATCGTACTGTGCTGCCTGAACAATACTAAAATGTTGTTTATTATAGCGCCGATTGGTATCGTGTTTCAAGACACATCGTAGCATTGCAATTTTGGAGTGAAATGGGGAAAAACACCTTTAATGCTGTGCTCCTGATTCTACATTCTACCATACTGAGTGTGTAAGAAGTAAATAAACAGCTTTTACCAAAGTGTGAAACTACTGGTGGCATAAATAGAACGTGATAAAGAAAAAATAGTGAGATCACAAATTACTGGATGTGGAAGCCGCGCAGAAAATATTTAAAAAGCTTACGAATTTTCGCGTAATGCTCGCACCGCACGAACACTTCATTCTAAGAAATCCATAACTGCGAATGAAACATAGCACTTACAGGAAGAGTTACCTCTACATTGCATTTGGAACGAAAGCGATGGTTTACTATATATCAGTGTTACGTCAATTCATTGTCCGCCCGGGATTATTGTCGCAGACTGTGGTTGTTGAAGGTTATTGCGTTGTCGGTCGCCACGGTCTGCACTTTCACACGCCTCTGCTGTGCTCTACAATCTTCGAGTCAGTGGGAACCACAGCGTACTGACAATTAGCACCACACGGAAGCTAGCTGTGCCACGTTCCACTTAGCAATCTAGAGCTCGGCGCTATCATGCATTGTAGTAGGCGCAGAATTCCTGCGGTATTCGACGCTCGGTTCATGCGTCGCACGTCTCCGCGTCTCTTCGTTCGGATGTAGGGGGCACTCTGTGGGGCGCTCATTGTTGTGAGAGGCGCTCGCTCGCTTTGCGGGTCCTGACGATTCCGGCTTCCTTACTGCGATGATGAGGTTTGCTTTGTGACGCCGCCCAGTGCATTGTCCTCCAACGCACAGTGACCAGCCAGGTACTTGCGTAGTAATCGGACAGACCGGAGAACAAGAGCAAATTTAAGGGGGCATGAAGACAAACAGGCATAATCTTTGTCGCTGGACTAAACTGTACTTAAGGCAAAAACTTAAATTGAAAAATGGCCGTTTTTTCAGATGAGAGGAAGAAAAATAATTCCGCGGATCATTACGATTTTTCCTAATACGAAGTCTTAGCGCAGCTATATAAGTGTTTTTACGATATATTGCAGCAAATAATTTTATAAATGCGTATGTATGTGTGCATGTATGTATGTATGTATGTATGTATGTATGTATGTATGTATGTATGTATGTATGTATGTATGTATGTATGTATGTATGTATGTATGTATGTATGTATGTATGTATGTATGTATGTATGTATGTATGTATGTATGTATGTATGTATGTATGTATGTATGTATGTATGTATGTATGTATGTATGTATGTATTATCCTTGACTCGTGAAACTTTTTCTTAGTTACACCGAGAATAACGGCGAGGTGGCCAAAGTGCCCTGTATTTTTCCTTGAGCCAAAGAGAATATCCTAGAAAAAAAAAGAGAACGAAGAGCCAGAAGCAAGCGGCGCTGAGCTCGTGGCTCTTGTTTCTCTTCTTCTCAGAGATTCTCTTTCACTCCTGACTCACTCGTGGATTGGGACTTTAGTTTTTTCCTCTGCTACACCGACAACAACGGCGGCGTGGCTTAACCGGCGAAAGAAAGCATTAGTTGAGCGCTTTAAGAGGAATGCGTTGACCGCTGCTTACAGTATCTTTTTAATTGACTCCAGGATTCTGACTGGAGTTCTAATTTACTTATTTGATCTATGAGACACAGACTTTAATTTCAGGAATAATCATAAAATGTATTCCGCAAAATCGATTTCAGGAATTGACAAGTAGAATCAGACAGAAGGCTTACTTCAACGGTCGTTCAAACAATCGACCCGAAATGGACAAACCTGCGATAATGTTGCGCTTTGTTTTAAGGCCTTTCTACACTCATGAACTAAATTCCGTGTGAAGGAATTGTACACGAGATTTGCGCGCGAGATTTGTGCGGGAGATCCGTCATACTCCGCGAGATTCTGCGAGATGTTTCGTTCTGCTCCTGCTGCGTTTTTTGCGCGGTATTTTGGAGTAATAATGCTCTAACGTTTCTGTTTTATGGTCATGCGTTCATAACAGATAGTGATTCTACTTGGTGGTAAGAGAAACAAGTTTTCTTCGGCAGAGCATGTCTTCAGCAGGCTGTCGGCCAAATGTCGTTGAAGAATGAGCGTACAGGACGTGGCTTAATAGGCGAATCGTTTATTTGTTTTTCTTTGCTTCTGAAAAATAACAATCCAGCGAAAGAAATTTCGATTACTCCGTACACCTCCGACTTCCTTGATTCAAGACGGACAACAGGAAATGTAGGTACGAGAGAAATGGAAGAGTGTGCAACGGAAAGTATGTCGCAATTCTCATTTCGTGCTACAAGGTCCCACCGGGATCGGTGGCTGCGGCACAGTAGGAGCGACTCTGAAGCGCCGAGTCCGTTGTTTCATCCTGGGAACCGACCAAGCTCCCCGCCAAGCAACCTCGCCTCCTATTCACCGCCCTCTCCCCACCGCCATCTCTGACCAGAAAAACTAAGAAAGCAGAACAACGTTCCACGTTAGAAACGCGTCCATCACAGCCCCCGCCGCAACCGCCGTCTCTCCGCTGCCGGACGATTAACCGAGAGCAACCGCTCTTGCTTCCTTGCTTAGTTTCTTGATCTTCATTTGATTGTCTGTTTGTCTGTTGACGGCGCGCGCTGTGTTGTGCCAGGGCTTTGGGTAGATAGGCTTCGCCGCCGGAAAGCCAAGAAAGCAACTGCATGTGCATATACATATACCCACATGGCACGATGCCAGACACGCGCGGCCCCAACAAGCTCGCCTAGTGACGTCATGAGTACACCCCTTTTTCGTCGGAGCCACCTTAGGAGCGGTCTCTTTAGCGACCGCAGACTGGCTTCTACATAGCAAGGAGCTGCTAGGCGGCACAAACGAGCAATGTAGCTTTTGGCATGTGTGGACCTTGGTTGAGCCGTTTCAATGCTCTGGACATTTGCTCGCTTACTCCTTCTCCTTGCTGGGTCTTCTTGTCTTTCTGTCGGGGCTCTTTACGCATTCTGTAGTTGCTCAATGCAATTCACGGTTCGGTAATCTCAGTGGCACCCACTCAACCCGATGGGAGCGCGCAAGGGTTCTTCTTAGCCCTCCGAGGAAGCAATTCGGACCGCACTTAAGGATTGACCGCCGGACGCGTGTGCGTGAGGCCTTGCGTTGGTCCACTTCTGCCTCAAGAAGTCGAGGCTCGCGGTAAAGCCGCTGCCTCGTGAATATGTATTACGTGGCGGACGCCTGCGTTCCCCTCTCCTGCAGTTTGCCATACCAGTGTAGCTTCGATGCTATTCGCTTTTCTTCTCGAGTCGATGCTTTGATCTTTGGTTGCTCTGCTGAAACCGTTTGGTGAATAGTCAAGGTAGGGTTGGGCATGCTTGATCAGTCGCGCGGCTCTTAGCTTCTGTTGTTCATAAGGCTTCCGCCTTCCACATATGCGTTTCAGTGAACACAGTCTATACGACACAATGTGTCTGGTTACGTTAGGTGGCCTTGTCACTGGTTACCTTTCTGTCAGCGAACTGAAGGCAAGATAGCGCCTGGCGAAGATCGATCACTGCTAAGCAGCTCACTACCCAGTGAGGTGGAGTGTGCAAATGTTGCTAATCAGTACACACCGTCTCGATCGGGTTCCGGGAAGTAATAAAGGTCTGCGAGATTTGCTCCGCGTGCTTGAGTTCTAACTGGGCGACGTCGAGCAGAAAGTGAAAGGCGTCTTAAAGTAAGGATATTTTGGAAAACATTACAACTAGGAGATATATAATCGCAGTTCATTGTCTGTCTCAGTGAGTTCGGTGTGAAAGCAGTCATATCATACGTGATGAAACAAGGCAGTGCAAATGAGTCAAGGAAAAAAAAAAAAACGGTAGTGTTTAACGTATTTAAACCTAGTGGGATGTGCGAAAGCTTTTTCGCACATATGAACGTTGTCGGAGACAACAACGTGCGGTGGACTGCGCTACAGTGCGTCACAAAATGCACGTGTGGCGATTGGTTGCGGCGATAGCTGTGACCCCAGGATAGATGGCATGTAACTTCATAATCTGGAGGGCCAATCAGGGGTCAGGCACAAGTAAGATAGTTGCTTGGCTTTGAATATCGTCGCTTGTGGCCCTAAAAAGGTAACACGCAAAAAGCAGCATAAATCTTGAGCGGTTTTTTGCCGCGTGTCGCGTTACTATAGTATCTTTACCCATGAAACAAAATATTGTTTGCATGAGAACTTGGGTGTTTCTGCGACGAGACTTAAAGTCACATCCCCCCTTGTTTCATGCATCGAATACCAAACGATAAAAAGACAGAGGCAAGCGAGTTTGGAGAAATCTGTGTCGTTTCACTGAAATATGACTATTTCTTTATTCCAGTGAATAATCTTTTTTCAACTATACTGAACAATATGGGTAATTTAAATGGTATCAGCAGCTAGGCCGTCTTAAAGTCCACAGTTTATCCCATGCAGATATAGTGATGACTCTGACTGTATCGGTAGACACAGGGACAAATTACCGCAATGAAACTTTTGGTGTATCTCTCAACTTTTAATAAAGAGCACTGTAGCACAAATAACAGCACCGCATTTGCAAAGACCAACAACAAAGCGGTGAACCGGTAAAGGGAGAATCCGTTAAGTAGCCATATATTAGTTTCTTCTGTAAGACTTACTTCTAAGGCCTCTGGCACCACACTCAACATTTAGAAATGCTCAGGAAAAAAAAACTACCTTCTAGCTGGGTGTCGTTGGTCACGTCGCATTTGTAGAACGTGCAATTCGAGTTCGGAAACTTCTTAACGAGGTCGGCGGTCGTTTGCTTGCCCGTGGCCTCGTCGATGTCAAGTATGGACACCTGTAGGGAAATAAAATAAAGAAAAGAATAAGATTGATGCTTCTGCGGTCAGCGATCGCTCAAAACTGTTCAAAGCTATAACTAGGGCATCAGAACGTCTCAGTATTAATTCCAGCCAGTGCACCAATGAGATTAATCGCTGTCTTCAAAGAGAGAAAAAATATTGGAGGGTGCTTAAGCTTCGACTTTAAGAGATCAACGCGATAGTGTTATCGGGCCCCACTCACATCGCCTTCTCATGCTGTTCAGCCTCACAAAGAAACACTTCTCATGGCATAACACTTCTTTCTTTTCCATTTAGTGCAGGGCGGAATTTCACTCCTTGCTTGATTTTAAGCATCAATTAGAAAACATCCGATGAGTTATTTATTCCCGCTTAAACTCGGTAGTTTGTTTTTTCTCCGCTGTCCATAAATCCCAATGCTTTGAGTACAATGGATGGATGTATAAACCATTGAATCGGGCGGCGGCTAGCGCCATCTGTTGCGGCAGCGCCATACGATAGAAGAAATTTTCCAGCGAGCGCCGAATCGCAGGTAAGCAAAGCGGACACGTTCATTGCTACTCGCTTAACTATTACTAACGTAATTATTTTCTAATCACACGCCTACACGTTACCTGACAGTTGGAAGGCAATGAATAAATTAGGCCCACGCTTATTCCCGGAGAAGCAATGCGGTTCTGTGGCGGAGTCACGGTTCCTCGCACTGCGAAGGAACCGTGACCGACTCCTCAGGTTTCCACAAGACCTTTATTACTTCTTTATTTTCTTCCGATTTTCGCATTACAACAACGTTGCCGACACAGGGCTTTCTGCGAAAAGGAGCCCTTGGGCTCCTTAAAACATGAACCTCCCTCTTATTTATGTTGTGCAAAGGCATGGGTGTATACAAGCACTACCTGCCTAATTTGAGGGATAAGCATCCGCGGGGTTGATTTTGAAGTCGCGGATTTAATTGCACTTTATTACCTTTAAGAAATTTATCAACATGTACATTCTGATGCAGAAGTAACGTATATCACGTGACGTTGCGATGTTTGGTACTATACCGATCGCTTTCGATGTCTCGCGACAAAGAAACGTTACTCATCGAAAGGAGCTGGTATGCCTCCAGGCAACAATGACCGCCTTTGCATCTTACTCAGTCACTAGCGGTACGGAGCATGGGCGCCGCAACGCTGTCCTGCTGTCTGGTATGCGTACGCCTGCATTTATACCCGGCAGTGAAAACAGTTGGAAGGGCTGCGCTGAAAAGGCTGTCCTGAACAGTTCGATGAATGACAATAATGTGGGGACACTTTAACGTGAATCGTTGCCAGTACTTTAACATCGGGATAAATGGCATAGCGGGGGGAACTGCTCATAGTAGACGAGGGCGTAGCATGTGTGACTGAAATCAGGACCTGTGAAAGAAGTACATCGGCAGTTTAGTGATGCTGCGCGAAGCTCCCCAAAGCGTATAGGAAAAAAAAAAAGAAAATAAGGGAATGAAGTAGAAGGAGGTTGATCACAATGAGGGACTACGAACGGTCATAAATATGAGGTTTACTTTCATCACTGCCTCAAGTAACCGCTGCTGCTCCAGCTACAACTCTTTTAAGGTCGCAGGTTATCCCTACCCCTGAAAGAGCTGTCACTTTTCCTCGTTGTTGGAAGCGTCGACACAACAATGCACAACAATGCCTGAGTTTGGTGTGCAGTAAGTGGCATTCCACAGGACTTAAGTGTCTATAAAAGCGTTCATGGAAAACGCATGGAATATATTTTGCTACATACGCCACAGGACATCATGGCGTATAAGGGGTTCCAGCATGAAGAAGGAAATTCGACGAAAAAAGCGAAATACGAATTCTCTTACGGCATTGATTTTAATTATCAGGTATTCGTGCATTTATAGTTCTGTTTTGAACAATAGCGTGTATAGACTTGATGTTGCTGAAGAAACTTTGGCCCGATATCTTTCGACAAATGTTATTTTCTCATGCGAGCTCGAAGGCTACCCCCAGCTATGATGGAATAAAATCTTTTTCAAACAAGCTAATTTTATACGTAGACGGGAAAAGCACATTACAATCATTGCTGAAATATGTAAATTTAAGGTTTCGTGCTTTTGGATGAGGATTGGGGTACGCAGTGTTGCAACCATGACATTCAAGAGCCTTCGTCTGGTTAGTACGATGCAATAAACTTAAACATTTCAAGGGTAGCAGCATTAATAAAATGCAGCCAAATCATGCCTTTGTCGCAATAAGCAAAATGAAAATGAGAGCGCATCTACTTTCAGTGCCTAAATATTGGACGTAATGGCCAAAGCGCCATGCAGAGCAAAACACACGCCCGACTAAGTGAGTTCAAATTGACGAGTCTTCGCTTCTTTAACAGAACCGCTACTGGCCCGGTTCCGGTTACTACAGGCTTGACGTAACCAGAGTTGATGCCACCCCCCCGCCCCTTTTGATATCCCAAATGCTCGTAACTACTCACCCTAAACAGCATCGAAAGGCGAAGACTGGTGTGTTACTTTTAACGCAAAAAAAAAAAAATCAACAACGGTTGACCTTCAACGTGGTGCTTAGCGGTTCACAAAGGCAGTGCCTGGTCTCGCGCTGTATGTAGTCTTGCTTCTTTTACCGTCGCTAGCGGCTCACTGCCGTGCATTCTCTGCTTGCCCTCTGCAGACCGTATTCTCTCTTCGCGTGCATTGTTAATGACACTGACCGAAGCAGCTATCGCATGACAGCGTCCTCAAGAGGCCTTCAATCTTGCGGTCGATCTGAACGAGACGAAGCGCGCTCCATTCACTTTTAACAAGGCGAACAAAGCGAGAGCCAACCGAGAGAGACAATTAAGATCACGCAGACAAGAAAGCCCGGGCTGCGCCCTTTGTGTTCCCGCTAACAACACCCTAACGCACCCTTCCTTTGAAACTGGGCGTAGTTCATCACTGCCAATGGGGCCACATCGATCTTTCACAGCGACAGCACGAGGACGGAGCACGCCGGAACCGATTACGATAGGAGAACGCAGAGTAGGGAGAACTGCAGTTGCGGGTGTGGCGCGTAAGTTTTTAGTTATGGGTGAGGGACAGTGGTTAAGAAACCTAATATCTAGACGTTAACTACACGTTAGGAGCCTTCCCCCAAAAACCGAAGCTTAAAAGTTCAATCGCAAATGAGTAAGCCCAGCATTGTTGTCAAAAATGTGGTTTAACTGCTGATTTTTTTTTTAGTATCAAGGTCGTTATACACCGCGCCGTCTGTACAGTGAACTACTGAAGGCCAGTTGTTTTTTTTTTTTTTACGTGGTAACGGAAGCAACGCCTGCTTCTTTGAATAGTTTATGGGCAGCTTGGTTTTGAGAGGACCATTTTTCATTTACTAAAAAGTACCGAAGCACATAGGCTACCACAACAAACCCGCTCGCAGTTTAAGGGAAGTACTAATTTGATATAATTGACTAGTTCTATGATGATACGAATAATGAAAGTGTCTGTAGTAGAATTCAAGAGACGCATGATGTCAGAGAAATGTAGAAATGTAGGCTTCGGCTCTATATTTATTCAAATGATATTTCCAACATCCCCACCCTTTCGCCCAACGAGGCAAAAATTGATTTACGATACCAAGTGTAACGCACAAAATCGAATTATCAAAGCTCACAACAACTCAGATATTTAAAATATATTTGAAACCCCCTAGTGGGGTCGGTTCAGCCAGCAGACTGGGACTCACGCCAAGATTGGCCAGGTTGAAAAAGAGAAGGTTGGTTAAAACGCTGCAACCGCAACAATCATTCAACGCGCATCTCTTTTGGAGTTGAAGCGTTAAGAAGGTTGCAGGAGCCTCTGGAAGAAATTTTAAGCCTAGATAAAATAAAATAAAAAGCGGCTTTGTTTACAGAGAATGTCTGGTTAATAACGTCCAAATGAAAATTAGCGAAACAAATTATTCGCGAAAGTGCAACCAGCAGACAATAACCGATTTAGTGTCATTTGGTCATGCGCAGATAGAAACTTCTTGGTAAAAACACATGTAGCTGCAGGTTGGTGGAACGATATAGGAAACATGTTTGGATAGCATGTCCGCCGTTGACAATGGGTAAGGGCAAATGCAGCTCATTCGGAGGAGTATAGCTACTGGCGGTTGCTGATGACAGTGGTCGTTGACAGTAGTTGATGACAGGAGTAGTGAGAGTGGTGATGACACTGGGGATGATGATGGAAAAGGGAGGTAGGCATCGCGTAATCCACGCCCGGCAACCTTAGAGCCTCGATTAACACGGCAAAATGAGGAGATGGTCATTGGTTGGTTGTTTCTACTTTCTTCAGATATACGGGGAATATCGAACGTTATTTCTATATTTAACTGTGAAGCGTATTTGGTAATTTTTTGGCGCTTACTCAGTTCGCAAGAGTGGTTACTTCATGTAGGGAAAGGGAAAGCGTTTTATATCTGCAGCAGACATGAGGAAAGGTTTTCAATTGGCTCTAGTAGACGCTGCCAAGGTATGCCGGTAGCAGTGGCCGGGCTTTGTCCAGAGCCAAGCATAAAGAACCGTTGCGAAACCTGGCGCAACACCAAAATAAAGACGGTTTCTATTGTCCAACGGGCTCTAGCTTCAATGCTCCTTGGTTGCTCAAGAGCGTATGCTGTTCTAGAATGCATATCTGATTGTTTGCAGTGAATGTGCTAGGGCTGTTGTTCATATTTAAAGCACTTGCACACAAAACGTGTGTCACAGCGCCGAAGGCATCTGGAAGAGAACTTTGAGAAGTCTTTGCATGGCATAGGATGGCTCCATTCAGCGTACGTCAGTTCTTTGATAACTGATTTCACAATAATATGGACAACCACGAAAGAAAATGCCTTATTGGTGATATTAGCTAAGCTGGAACTATTATTCAAGCCACCTTGAAGGTTTTCTGGGTTATTTACTGCCACAGTGCGCTACTTTGGTCGCACGAAAGCGAACTTAGCTCTTCTGTGTGACTGTTTTATGGTGAATCCTTGTCGGTCAAGGCCACACGAATGGGTATATTTTGTCTCAGCCCACCCCACGTTTAGACTCTCTGCCCCATAAACTTTGCGAACGAAACCTCGCTGCACCGCCATTTTTACATTTTTTGTCGACCGAAATGCACCACAAACTTCAGCAGCATATCGACATAAGCCTTAAACTGTCGCAGTGAGTATATTTATTTCAGTGGCATCTTAACGTTTTGAACCTTGAAGACAGGAAGCCTTATACGAACTTCGGGGGCGGTACCGTATACTAAACAGTTCCCGCTCTCCCGCCTCTCAAAACGAATTCCTGTAAGATAGGCTATAACATAATTCTTCTGTGCCCACAAAGTTTGTTCCTGGTGATGCAATGGTGATGCAATGCAATGTCAGTTAAGCAGAGTGTGTTGTATGTATATGGAACTCTATATTTAGTGTCAAGCGCAAGCATATAAGATATTATCTGCCTAGCTTCGCGCGGTTATAGTGCCCAACATCCTAAGGCGACTCAGGCTATAAGCGACTCTATAATTCAAATACAGACCACCAGGGGTGTTTTAACGGACATTGAAATCGCCCACCGCACGGGCGCCTTGCTTATTGCCTCCATCGTAAAGCCAGTGCTGTGACAGTGCTGTGTGCTGTGATTCTGCGTTCTTCGGTTCAGCAATCAAGCGCCCTAACCTCTGAGCCACCGCGGGAGAGAAGTCACTGGTTAGTAAAATACAATTAAGTAATAGTGAAGTATAATCAAACCGCGTAAAATATTTTCACTAAACCATGTGATATATCTTTGGAAAGCTACTGACGTGAGCAAGAATATTCTGGTAGTAATCAGTTATAATGAATTAATGCAAGTCATTGTGCAACTTAATCTATATAGTGAATTACTTCATCGCCCTTTTGGGAAGAGCAAGTTTGATCTCATTATTTAGTTAATAAGTTCAGTCTCTTAATTCCATACTCGCCATGCAGGTATTGTTTTTCTCTTCGTGCATTTTGCCTTTTGCTTTGCCAAATGGCCGGTACTACCCGCCACTGTACAGGGCTATCCACGCAATTGCAGTAGTCTTCAGAGACGCTACAAATCCGAAACCATGGGTAGGACACAGTTCTACTGACTTGGGGAGGGTCGCGGACAAAGACTGCACTGAGCAGAGGTCACGCACCTTACAGCCCTTCTGGAGGAGCAGTTCGGCGATTCCTCGTCCAAGGCCCATGGCACCTCCCGTGATGAGGGCCACCTTGCCGTTGAAGTCCTTCATGACGGGTATCTGTAGCTATGTAGTAATAAAGACCTCCGCGACTTGTAGCGAAAACTAATGGTGCAGATTCCCACTGGCCAAAGCCACCGACGACGCTGCCTGCCCGGTCCTCTTCTGCGACGTGAGAAGAGTCGCCGGAAAGAGAACGGCTACCTAGTCAGGCTCGTCGTCGGCGTCGGTGTTATTTCAAGCTCGCCCCCGCCACCCAGCTTAGCCTATACCGTCTCCTTAATGCCGCGTCCCCGCAGACTCTGGGCCGCACTTTCGCTACTGTTTTAATCTTTCTTTTCTTTTACTTCCCTCAATCCATCCCGCCTCTCCTCCCTTCCACACCTCGGCAAGGAAGGAGGGGGACACTGCACGCCGAATGAAGATGGCTGTGACATTCTCTTTCATCCTTCTCTTTCTCTCTCTCTCTCTCTCTTAAGAAGACGTGAGTCGCTTCTGAGGAGCTGCGCTTCAGCGAGATGCCTCCGCTGCCTACCCACCGGCCCAGCGAGCGGGTGGCAGAGTATTTTAGTTTGCCTGCACGAGTCTAATCTTATCTGGAGGTCGAAGACACACTGACGAAAGGGGGAGGATGACTGGAGGGGAGGGTTTGTGTCATCGGGGGCTATGAGGTGCGGACCTGCGCTCATGTAAACCAGCGGAGGGACTCATGTGCGGGAGAATTCGGCATCAAGGCTGATGCTGAGGTTTGCCAGTGACAAAAGCGGTGAGCCGCCGAGCTGCGCGGACGGGAGCGTATAGAAGTTGCCAGGATGGCACAATTTACAGCAGTACGACTTTTTGCCTCTGCTGTGAAGTGTAGATAATTTATGAAATTTAGATTTGATCCAAATATTTTCATTATATTTCTCTTCTAGAAATCTTAGAGATCGCGCGTATGTATTTTCTAGAATTTTTTGGTGTTATATAAAATTGCGCGTAGTCGCTCTGTTCGGATACGCTTCGTGTGCTGCACTGTGTACGAAGGAACCCTTAGAGGCATATGCAAAGAAAACTAGGTAAATAAATAACCTCCATTTCCCTGATAATAATTACACCACAAACACCAGGGAATCATGAACTCTAGATTACTGTGGATGCTACCTAAATGATTGTGAAGTGGAACCATTTCTGCACAGTTGACTCGCTTATCATTTTGTTTTATCGGGCCTATTCAGATTACTGGATGAACCGGCCCGTAAATGGCCCTCCTTTAATGCTTAAATAGCTGCTTTTCTGCACATCTGTGCATAAGTCATCTGCATTCATTTTAGCGAGCACGGCGTATTCTCAACATAAAAAGGAAACCGTCTTGTTTTTCTTGACTTGGTGATTTCTTGAATTTTTATTATTAGTTCAAAGTGTGAGAGTATTCCATACGACTCAGGTAAAAGTCTCCCAAAATTAGAAAGCTACACACGTTTCGGACAGTAGAGGTCGTATTATGTGAGAAATCGTAATGAAACCATTGTTATGGAAACTTTCAGCCTCACTTAGGGTGAAAATTAAGGCCTGAATTAAATGCTGAGTATTTGCTAAAATTGCAACCGCTAAAAAAGCAGTTCCAATTACTCATAGCTTCTGAGGCGATGCTTTTTCTTAAATTCCTCTTTTCTACGTTCTTAAGCGAGTTGATTACTTTCCAATTTTTTGTAACTTTCCGCCAACTGTATATCTCATAGCTATAAACACATATTACCAGAACAACGCAGCGTAGCTTTTTATATTTATGAAGTGCTTTCTGCCGAGCCATAACACGTTTTACTTCTGTCCTTTTTAACACATATATACTTTCCACTTTAAAATATAAATGTTGAAATATTGATGTATATATTAAATATTTGTAATGCAAAAATATTACTTATGATTTCATTGACTGTTTAATCAGTGACATAGTACGTTTCGAAACTGCACCATTAACTTGCTGGCAAAATCCCTATCTTTCTTTAGAATTGAAAAGGACCGCTGGAGAGGAAAGAAGTGGTAGTGAGGTAGTTGATAGCAAGAGATGTAGCTCTCGGAGTATTTTGCTAAGAGGCGCTGACTGCGCACTGGCAAGCAGTAAGCGACGTCAAACACGATAGATGTAGGACGCCACTATGTGCCTATTTTGAGTGGTGCAAACACTTTCCGTGGCCTCAACGAGTCGCGAATTCTCTGAGGTGATCTATACTAGCGGCAGATGTTGAAGACAGCAGTTAGCCACCTATGCAAATATTAAGAAGCACTTCTATATTTCGACCTAGAAAGAGCTACAGATTTTTTTAGAAGCACACAGCACACAAGACATACTTTCAAAAACGTTTAAGAAACGCAGGGGTACGTGGAACGCATGGGAAAGGCTGATATTATGGAAGTGCTAGTTTATCGGACACCATAGGACGACTTTATGCTTACTGGCTTTCGTGCATGCGATGTGCTTCATGTACGTATAGAGTGACTGCCGAAATAATCTACTCACGGATCACAGTACTATATACCTTAGCTCGTGAAGATATCGCTCTATAATTATCCTTTCATGTTACCAGAAAGGACGATATCATACACCATACGCTGGGAGAGCTATAGAACTAAACGCTATTAGCGGCCAAGCTCTACTAATGCATGGATACGAACTCAGAAATTACCTGCCTGTCCTGCTTTGAGCTTTAAGACCGGTAGAGGTCAATTCGGACTTGGTCCCTGTAGCAAATCAGTTAAGCAGAGTGTGTTGTATGTATATGGAGCTCTATATTTAGTGTCAAGCGCAAGTATATAATATATTATCTGGCTAGCTTTGCGCGGTTATAGTGCCCAACATCCTAAGGCGACTCAGGCTATAAGCGACTCTCTAATGCAGGACTCGGGAAATATAGACCACCAGGGGTGTTTTAACGGACATTGGCATCGCCCACCACACGGGCGCCTTGCTTATTGCCTCCATCGAAAAGCCAGTGCTGAGACAGGAATTTGATTCTGCGTTCTTCGGTTCAGCAATCAAGTGTCCTAACCTCTAAACCACCGCGAGCAAGAAGTTACTGGTTAGTAAAATACAATTAGGTAATTGTGATCCATAATCAACCGCGTAAAATATTTTCACTAAACCATGTGATATATCGTTGGAAAGCTACTGACGAGAGCAAGAATAATCTGGCAGTAATTAGTTAAAATGAGTCAGTGCAAGTCATTGTGCAATTTAATCTATATAGTGAATTACTTCATCACCCTTTTGGGAAGAGCAAGTATGATCCCATTATTTAGTTAATAAATTAGAGACACTAATTAGTCGATTATCTGGCATAGAATAAGGTACATTGCGCAGTATTCGTTAGGTAGATACTGACGACAGAACTTTAGTTACACTATTACTCAGTCATTGTCACACCTTGAAAAGCAGAGCTTACGCTCGATGAATCCCTAAGTTTGACCGTGTTGAACCCGATGAGCGTTTTTTACTCAAACGCAGACTTTTCTCGTAAATATAGATAGTTTGGGTTGCCTGCCAATAGGTGCTTTAGCACAGAGCGAATATTTTCATGGACACGCCTTTTTATTGAACTTACCTTTTCAAAGGGATTTTTGCCAACCTTACATTGATGGCACATCCCCACACTTTTTCATAAGAGAGGCGGAAGGCATGATAGGACAAGAAATATAGAGAGAGAGAACTAATCGTGTCAGTGATGTGCTTAATTCTTTCTTTATCATTAGTTCTCGCAAACGTTCCCCTTTTCAGCAGTGGACATACCATTTACTGAGAGCGTATTTCATAATGAAACACACATTCGGATGTTATTAATTCAAAAACAATACTATCATTTTTGGTTACCAAACATCGATCTAACCAATATAATGTGCATCATTTACTAGCCACAATACTACGGTGCATGATCATGCAGTTCCAAAATGACCACAACGAAGGTCTGTTCTCGACATTTATGAGTGGTTTAGATGTGCCGTATAATTTCCCAATTTTCTCGTATATTGTTTTATTCCCTCTATTTTCATCCTTTCTGTGTGCTCTTCTTTTTTTCAATCGTTTTTTTTTTTGTCTTCCTTCGTTCTAATATTTCTTTGCATCTCTCTGTTAGTTTTTTGTACTCTCTCTTCTTTAAAGCTTTCTTTTTCCGAAATCAATTTTGATACAAGGTTTACTTGTCGATTTGTATCTCGGTTACACGCTCGCTTCCTTAGCATAGATGGACAACATTACATTTAAAATGTCTCACGCGTTCCAGGTGACCTTGAGTGGCAGATGGAATAGAAATGTTTGCTTGTTATTACGTTTCTTGGAAGCATGGAAGAGAAAGCGAGGACGCTGTAGCATGTACAGCAAGAGTAGTTTAAATAATCGCCCGTTCTTGGCATCTTGGAAGTTGTAAATTCCTTCTGGCTGTGGTTGTTTCACAGCGTGTCAATGCGTCCAGCTTCGCGCGTATGGACAATGGCGCTCACATTCACGTATAAGCACTGTCCTGTAGCGTTAGATTCAGTTTTAAGGCGAGAGCCTTTTTTGGCTCATGGATGATGTAGACAGAAGTGTCCGCAGCAAATGTTCGCATGAACTGACACTTAAATAAAAATTGTCTGTACCGGGAATCAAACCACTATTCCTCCGATAACCAGCCGAGCGCGCAACCACTACACCACGCCGCGCTCGTCAGAGACAGATTGTGATTCCTTTTCCAGCTTGAAGATAACAGTAGCGATGACAATGGCAATACAGTTAGTAATATTTATAATGATGATAGTAGAGATGATAAAGATTGTGCAGTTAGTAATAATAATGATAATGATACTAGCGATGATAATGACGATCTGTTTAGTTGACAATAATGATAGTAGCGATAATGATGATGGTGATGATAGTAACGATGGTAATGACGATTAAGTTAGTGAAAACAGGTAATGAAAAGTTGGTTTTCCATTTCCGCTCTTAAGCAGACTAAGCGCAGTATTATAACGTTTCTTAAGTGTGGGCATCGAAACTTGTCCTTAATTCGTGGCAAATAGGTTCTTATAACGCGCATTCATCGGGAAATCACGCGTATCTATAGCCATGCAGCTGCAGTTGGTAGCTACCGTGTAGCTACATGTGTACCTGTAGTAAGTAGATCTTGACTGCAATCAGGTGAACACCAGTGAGCGCAACAGTGTCTCGATCATGTTGCCCATTTCTTTGCTGTTGACAGGTGGTGAAGACGCCCGCTCGCATGAGGCTGCCATGCTTTTAAGGCTGCCACGTATCCAGAGCGTATGTTCTAGAGTTCTAGCATTATAGCACCCACTCCACCGAAAGCCGTTGTCCGTCCGTGCCACCATCCGTCCGTCCGCCTGTATGTCTCTCTGTCCGGTCCTCCTCATGAGATTGCTTTTGACAGGTGGTATTAGCTCTTCTCATTTCCTTCCACTTCCACTGCAGACCGATGCATTATTCTTAGATTTCGCAAAGGCATTTGACAAGGTACCACACCAACGCCTATTACTAAAGCTTGCCCTTTTAAATTTAAACCCCAATGTTCTAGAGTGGATCAAAGAATTCCTTGCTAACCGATCTCAGTTCGTTTCTATTAACAATCACAGCTCAGGCACCCTGCCTGTAAAATCCGGCGTTCCGCAGGGATCTGTGCTCGGCCCGCTTTTGTTTTTAATTTACATTAATGATTTGGCACTACAAGTATCATGTAATATTCGCATTTTCGCCGATGACTGTGTAATTTATCGTACCGTTACTAACATTTGTGATCAAATGGCCCTTCAGAATGACCTTACCTGTGTCCACGAATGGTGTAACAACTGGTTAATGACGCTAAACGCCAAAAAATGCAAACTCGTCTCATTCCAACGTCATCACAACCCCCTTATGTTTTCCTATACAGTTGCTAATTCACCCATAGAAAGCATTCAATCCTTCAAGTACCTCGGTGTAACCCTGTCTAGCGATCTTTCTTGGCGAACACACATCACCACAATCATATCCTCTGCCAACAGATCTCTAGGTTTCCTAAAACGTCATCTTCGTCATGCACCGCAGCACGTTAAACTTCTGGCTTATAAAACACTTATCAGACCTAAACTTGAGTACACTAGTCCCATCTGGAACCCTCACCAAATGTACCTAACAAATGCACTTGAATCAGTCCAAAACCGCGCCATCCGCTTCGTTCATTCTGCATATTCGTATACCATCAGCGTTTCATCTCTGAAGAATATTTCCGGTCTCGAAAGCCTCGAAGCTCGCCGCCGCATCGCGAGCCTTTGTTTACTCCATAAGTTGTACCACAGTACTCTGAATCAAACACCTTACATTACTCATCCGACCCGCATATCTCACCGCACTGCACATCCGTTTCAGATTGCCCGGCCCCTATCTCGTACTGCAACTTTTTCAGGTTCCTTTTTCCCCCGCACTGCTGTGGACTGGAATACCCTCCCCACCAACGTCGCCACTATCATGTGCCCATCTTCTTTTTTACATGCTATAACAACTTTTATCGTAAGGCAATGACATGTATTTATTATTGTTGTATATATTAACCCACCCCTTATGTAATACCCCCGGAAGGGGGCCTTTAAGGTGAATAAAGTGAAGTGAAGTGAAGTGAAATTGGCAGGTTGCGTGACGTCACCACCCCGCACAACGTGGACAAATTCTGACAAGAATTGCCAACTTGCGCAACGTAATTTATATGGGAACTCACTGGGGCCCTGGAACCCTGAGGCAGACAGGGCACTCCTTGACCGCGCAGGCATATCTTCACACTTCGGTTAAAGCGGGGCTTCCTGTCTCGCTCCCGCCAAAATTGTGTAACATGAATTATAATATGGCAGCCGGGCTAAGTCAGTTCAAATCAAGAGAAACATGAAAGATCAAGTTGCCATTTAAATCAGGGACTACGAACGAAGAAAGCAAGCAGAAATGTTGCCGGTAAATGCATCCTTGCATTACAATAGCGAAGTCAGTTATCAGGGGCACGTTTTGAAACAATTGCACCACGTATCGGCTCGCCGACTTTGTATGATGACTTGAGGGTTCATGCTCTGATATTTTCATTATTGCTTGCGTTACAGACATGCCGTCATCACATCTTTTTCTATCCTTAGCTCGCATTAGCGTCGGTACGAAGCAAATATTATTACTGTGACAAATATTCTGCTTCGACCCTTTGCCCCTGTTTGTTGTTTCTATGTGAAGTGGTGTCCTCAATAGCCCTACGAGGTCTGGTCGAAGTAAAAGAAGCAAACAAACATCGAAACGAAAAGAAAAAAAAAACGGCACACGTTCGCGGCCTGTCATATTGCTTCAGCTAGTTGTGCCAAGTACGTGTCACGGCATGTTTGAGGCGGTGTCAGCACCCTGATGCGGACCGCCTGCGCGTCAAGCGGTGGCGCTAATTTGACGCTCCATGGCTCACGTACGCTTATTTTTGGACACGAGGCCGATTCAGCTACTCCACCATACTCGCACTCCTATGACACTTTCTGTACAGAGTTACTTTTATGCTCCCCCTGCTCAAACTATCTTGACAGAGCGGCTAAGCGTTTCTCGTTGAGTGAGACACGGCGTACATTACGCATTATATATGAAGATTTTCAGCGAAATGTATTTGGGAGTAATGAAAGATAGTGTTGACTGCACTTAAATTGATATTCAGATCGACTGATCGTGATGTGTGTTGACAAATCAGCGCTTTACTTTGACAGGGGACAGCGCCACTGAGAATGAAGCCTTCGTGAGTTACAGAACGAGACAGGCAGCGGTGGCAAGCAATTTTTTGCGCGGATACTTCAGGCTAGACTTCAACACTATTAATTAACTCTCAAGTGATCATTGGAGAGGTATTTACGAATTTCCTTCACAAGTGGAAGTAAGCCCTTCTTTATTTTCTTCGTGTAATTTTTTCTGCCGTAAATGCACTGTTCATCTGCCAAACTTCGTCTGCACAGACCGAAAGAGCCGTGAACAGGGAGCGAAAATTGGCCGATGTCCTGTATGCAACTGTGAGCTCAAACGTGGTACTGCTTTACTGCTTTGGTTTACTGGTGCTTTGATACGGGACGGTACAAGAGTGTACACCCACTTTGGCGTTTGTAAATAGACGTGGGTGGTGACAATGATGTGTGGCCCAAAGTGCTCCCGGTAGTTTGACACAGCGTTTGCAAAGGCGGCGGTAATGCACGTGCAGACGACTCGTAACGTGTCGCTAAACGATTGCAAGCGCACTGACGCAGAAGGCGAGGATTTTAAAGGCATCCTGCACTGTATTTGATGAGGCTTCTGCGCAACTGATGAACCAGTTTTGTAAGCTCACAAATAGTATTCTGTTACACGATTGCCCCAAATTCTTCATAGAGCAGGTGATTTGGGGCATGATGGCAGCATTGCCAGGGCGAAAACGAGTGTCGTTTTGTGATGAGCTGCTCCTTCTTTGTCCATGCCCATGTTTGCCAATGTAAGTTATTCTTGCTCAGAATATTGCACGTATCGATAGTGTCTCGATTGCGCGTTTCATGTAGGAGCCGTATATGAAAAAGAAGATGTTCATATTTCATTCCAGCTTGCTTGGCAAAAGAAGAAAATGCCTAGTATGCTTGTAGTGTTAGATCTTGCGTTTTCTCACTTCTTAGGTTTGGTTTCCTTTATAGGTGTAACGTCCTAAAACGACTTAGACTATGAGAGTCTCCGCAGTGGAGGACTCCGGAAATTTTGACCATCTGTTATGCAAGTGCACTGGCATTGCACAGCACACGGGCGCTTGGCTTTTCGCCTCCTTCGAAAAGCGGCCGCCACGGCCGGGATTCGATCGCGCATAATTTGGCACAGCAGTCGAAAGCCTTAACCACTGCACCACTGAGACGGACTGACTCGAGTCTTTTTTTTTTTTTTTTTGGAAGATGGAGAGATAGATACCGTAAATGGCAACTGTTTTCGTACATGGTTCTCTAAAATTAAAGGGAATTTATCGCTGTGAGTCCTAACGAGGGCAGCAAATACAATGCGGACAATTTATCGAACGAATCTCTGAGCCTTTCCATTTTTTTCGCATTGCCCATTATATTCCTGAAGATGAACATTTTGAGGATCTGTTTTCTTGGCAGCAGGATTCAAATCAAAATACTAACAAGGATTTACCGCCCTCTGCAGAGCAATAAAGTTTTCTTGCACGAGAAAAAGACTCAGCGTTGACAGTCAAATACATACCTACCTTTAAGCACTTCTAATAGTGCGGAAGTCTATATCAATACTTAATGCTTTTATTACGCTACCGATCCATGCTACTGTTTCACAAACTCATGTGCCATTGCCACAGCATAAATGTTACGCATTCCGACTATGTCAGTTTGTAGGCATGCGATATCAGTTGGGAAACTCGTAGTACTTCTGTTCCTCGTTGTGGTAGGCAGTCAGGGCGGCGCCATTCTTGTCGTCTTCCAAAATCTTCAGTATGCCCTTGGCGACGCGCTCGACACTGAAACACAGAGTAGACGAAGAGGAACTTGAATCTCTGATACGCTCAGGAATTCGCAATTGTTTGAGACTGTTTTAAGTCTGCACCAGGCCCGAAGGAAGATGGACAAAACCAAACATTGACCTCGAACAGCAACGCTGTTAGGTTACTCTTTCTTGTTTTACTAGAGATCAGGCACGAGAATTTTCTAACTTTTGTATTCGTTTTACTCCAAAAAGAGAAAGCTGGCCTTGACGCTTTTAAGTGTGTATTAGAGCAGAAATAAAGGCCTTTTTTTTCTTCAAGTTATTATCATCATCATCATCATCAGCCTGATTATACCCACTGCAGGGCGAAGACCTATCCCATATTTCTCCACTTAACCCGGTTCTGTGCTAGCTGCATCCACTTGATCCCTGCGAACTTCTTAACCTCATCCGCCCACCTAACTTTCTGCCGCCCCCTGCTACGCTACGTTATTAACGTGGCAATAAACATTGTATAACAATGTTCCTACTTTTCAGTGACCAGCACTAACAGTCAATTAGTTCTATATAAACGTGTTACTCATGCTCCTGTCATTACTTATATCTATGTAATCGCCAGCTCACACATTACACCCTCCTTGGAGCCTGTGAGGTAATATGAATAAAATGTCCCACAGACAGGGCAAAATTTCGCACAGCATTCCCTAAACGCTGTGAGCGTTCAAGTATATGCAGTTACAAAGCATGCAATGTCCATTCGCTGGTGTTTAGGGGGCGGATTAATATTAAAAACGTTTTTTCAGCGAGAGCACTTGGCCAAAACCAAAGGCATGATAACCATGCCTTAAATTATGCCCATTTTCCGGCTTACGCTTGATAACGGCATGTTTACGCTACTGACGTACTGAGCAATGAAAGAAGCGCAAGCCGTTTTAAGCCTGTAGTCAATCGCTCACCACATTTTCATAAGAGCAAGACTGAGTCCGCAGGTCTTTAATCACTGCTGACATTACTCCGTTGTTCACTTCAAGAACATTATAGTTAAGTCTGGAAGAACAACTGACGGACACTTGCAAAAGGTTTGCCCTGCGGATGCCTTCTCAGTATTGAAGAAAATGATGGGCGAAAGCTAGAAATCCTTGGTACGTACGGCATGACGCGTTTGTCGAAATCCAAGGCCATGGGGGTGCTCTCCTCTCGCGTCTTGCAGTATGCGGATATGCCCCACCACATAGGCGTGTTCATCGGCTCAGGGCAGATGCAGTTCACTTTGACGCCGTGTCGGTTGAAGTGCAAGTCAGACTGTTCCAGATATAAACACAAAATTACATCATTAGTACTAAAATGGCGAGAATTGGGCCTAGTTGGTTATTCATATTGGTTTCACCGCGCTAACACATTGAACGACCGTGGTGTTTGTCTTTTCTGTCGTTCAATGTGTTAGCGCGGTGAAACCAACATCATTAGTGTTTTCATTACTTTTATTATGTCGCATAAATCTTTATTTTCGTCGGATAGAAGCGAAGAATGAATTCATATTCGAAGATTAACCAGTGTCATTTCATACCTAGGCCATCAAGATTTTTTTTTTCAATACCTTGTCAACTTGCGCAATCGACTATATTATTTAACAACGGTGCTTCTCATAATAACTTCTGAACACCGCATGCATTTCGATTTCCGCGTAGTTTATTCCAAAAGCTGCTTGCTTAAAGAGAAATGCATGGAGATCCTCCATCGTGGCTACCCGTGGTTAAGGCAGTGAGCGATAGATAGGATAGAACTAAAAGCTGCCGAGCTACCCACCAATGACGAAATCGGAATACAGGACAACACAGTCAGGTTACCTACCCTCCCGCTTTTAGATTATTGCTTGGAAAATATGAAATTGGATACTCTCGTACTCAAAGAGAGTCATATTCTGATGAGCCAGCAGATTTACACGAGTTCTGATCCGTTTTTTTCCTCACAATTGACCCTTGGCGTTAAATGTTAACAAGAAAGATTAGGGCGAACAAAACACCCGTTGAAATAAGGCATCGCTTCAGTTTTATTGTCTGCGAAGAGAGCTATATCAAGAGCCTTCTCTGGGCTCCTAATGACCGTATCGATGTTGCATGCCGTGAAGCGAAATGATCGGTAGCGATCTCTCTACTGAACGCTCTCGCAACCACATCACCTTCTCGGAAATCAGCGTATTGCTAATAGCCAGTGTATCTCAGATTATGTATGGCCTACCGTGTTTACTTCGTTTGATAATTCGTTTCCCCCGAGGCAATCTGCCTTCAGTCGACATCCGGGTTAGACTATCTAATCGGGTCATTACGCAACTCGACACGAATTTTGATATGCCTGTCGATATCCCATTTAATGCACACACCGACGTGCCGCCTTCATGTATGTGGCAACATGTTCTGAGCCGGTTATGAGCCTGGTCCGCACTATTTCTCGTGTAATCCTTCCTTTAGACTTGCAACACTTTCCTTGGCGGCCGCTTTTCGATGGAGGCGAAAAGCAAGGCGCCCGTGCGCTGTGCGATGTCAGTGCACGTTACAGAACCCCAGGTGGTCGAAATTTTCAAAGTCCTCCACTACGGCATCTCTCATAGCCTGAGTCGCTTTGGCACGTTAAACCCCACGAAGCAAAGCTTACAACACTTTTCTTTGCCAGCTAGTCTGCCGACTCTCCCATATTACTCGCTCAGTCAGTATCATATACAGCTGTCGTCGACAGCAGAGTCTCAGCTGCAACGCACGACCAAATTAAATGCAAACTCGGCATCTTCATAACCTGCTCGAGTGAGCTGAGTCAAAAAGCACCAAGCGCTCATACAGCATCAAAGTCGAATGCAAGCGTTTAGATCTGAATCAAAAAGTCCTTCACCACGTGAGGGGGTCGCGGTGAAGGAATAGCTGAAGAGAAAGAAAGAAAAGACAGAAAGAAAAGAAGGAATGAAATATGGGAAGGAAGGGGGGAGCCAAGCAGGTTAATGAGAAGCAAAGCCACCCGTGTACCGCCCGCCGTGGAGAGCGGTGCGAGCGCGCTCATGCAGTGCTTGTATTTATAGTACGTTTTCGTGGCGACGCTCTTAAAACAGAAGCCGCCGAAGTTTTAACGGAGGTTGAGATGCATCTTGACCCCGTTGCAACTTGTAGCGGGCCTGCCGATTCAGCTACTTTGTCACTAAGCTTATTTTAGACACTTTCCAGTAAAGCAATTTCCAGTAAAGCAATTTGCTATACAAAGTTTCTTGCCCGCAATTTTTAGACTGTGATTTGATACTGAGCCGCTTTCATTCGTAGACTCTGTTTCCCCGGCAAAACATGAGCTGTCCGACTTTTGTTTAACCTAAACAAAAAGTCGCGTTCTTCGCAGGTTTCCGAGTAATCAACTGGTTTTTAATATAAGGCTGATGACCGAAGTAGTGACGAAGGCGTGATATGTTGACTTTATTGTTCTTTAAGTAACTTGACATAAAAGCTGTAAAGCTGCAGATATATATACAGTGTCGATTACCCGAATTTCTTCATCGCGCGCGGACAAAGCGAAGTGCTCAGGCGATTTTCCGTTGCTTCGTTAATAACAGATCCTCTGCGGCGAAGGTCTGGTGTCATAAGTTGTTGATATTTCTCTTATGCGATGCCCATGTGAGCACCATATGAGAAACAGGAAACAATTATCTATCCCTTTTAACTTCGTAGCTTATTATATCTAGCATATTTCTGCACAAGCGTAAAATATCCTAAAAAAAGTTTCTTGATAGATTATGCGTGCATCTTGCTGCAGTTCTATACTGGCGAAGGCCTGAAGCACTAATGAATTTGTCTATGCTTCACGTTCGTAGAAACGTCTTCAACAAGTTCCGGAAATATATATAAAAAATAAACAACACGATCTTTAAAGGCACGACAAATGGCAAGCAAGCGATTATTTGGCAAAAATATTATAACAATGCTGTTTTTTCCGTCTTTTCGTTGGCAAGAGATAGTGGAGCAGAAATGGTGAAAAAAAGATTAAATTTGATTCCTGAGCAACGCACTTACAGAAAATATCGGACCAACTGTCACCAGCGCTACTACTAATATTTCATTTATATGCAAAAATACAAATTAGAAGCTCCGCCTAACGAAAACGAACAAAAAATTACGAATGTTCTCAATGACTGATGTAATCTGACGAAATTAAAAACTGACCACATTTGTTCCCGCATTTTCAGAGAAATGAAGCGAACAATAATCTCTTTGGAATTGTTGAAAGAATTACAGAAGACAAAGGCATGAAACCACGAATGTTCTTGGTAACAGAGGTTAAGACATGATAGGTGATCTTCAAGGGTGCACAATATTGGGCTCCTGAAACGCGTGAAATGAAGCTTTTGTTGTAACACTTACCCCGAAAGCCCTAGTCATGGCCACTACAGCTGTCTTGGAAGCATTGTACGCAGGGATAGTCTCCATTACCAGCAAGCCTGCGGAAATGGCCGGATTTAAAGTTGGTATGAATATCAAGTTATTCGGGGATTGAAACAAAACGCCTTCTCATGCAACGTGTAGAGAAACCAATAATGATTGACACTACAAAACATGCAATAGGGGCAAACCAGTCTATTCATGATTAAAAGCGGTGAAGAACTGATAAAAAAAAACCCTACTCCTTGCTTTCAGCTTAGCGTCCCCCAGAGGGATACCTTCTTTAATGGCTCAGTCCCAAAACTCAATGTTTGTTATGTATGTTTTTTTAGCTTACCATAAAAAACATCCGGTGCAGTGAAGCGTAAGGCTTTCTTGCAAACAGTTGTAAACCTTAGTCGAGTAGTTTGTGAAAAATTGCTGCGTGACGCGGTAGATACCAACTCGTCTAGATCCAGTCTCTTACTATACCGCTGACCTGTCTACATAACCCCATTGCGGCGAGGATTTTCTATTTTAGTCCAATGGATAACCGCGTGGCAACAGGATTTGAACCACGGGTCTGTTGCTCGCGAGGTGAACATGTATGTCTGGGTGGTCGGCAGCTAATGTTACAAAACTTCCCGACATTATCGCGAGGGGTTTGTTGCAGTTTTGTCGTTCAAGTAGTTGCGCGAATTTCCATGGTAGACTACAGAGAATCTAAGCGCGGCCAATATGCAGCAGCTAAATGTGTATTTCCTTTACACCCGAAAACGGCTGCAGTTGGAGTCGCTGTTACAATACTGCTCTCTCGAACTCACCTGCGTTTGACGCAACGTTGATAATATGTCCACCTTTTTCGCCGTTGTCTTTTCCCATATACTTGAAGCCGAGCAGTATGCCGCTGAAAACGGCCACCTGCAAGTTGTGTATAGTGCGAAGACTTCTTTTCAACGCTCCTAACTGGTGTAGAAAATTTGCATTGCGCCACGTTGCATGGACCAAGCCGCACAAGCTTTGTGGCCTTGCGGTAGCATGTCCGATTTGGGATATAAGGGTCATGGAATGTCCGATTCCTCTCACTCTCCCATGTGAAAGTTGGATTCCGATTTGATAGCTGCTGTCAATGCAGCCAAATCATGTGTTCTCCACATGTGTCACAAAACGACAATAAATAAATGCCTTTCCATACAATCTGCTTACTAGTACCTGCAAGGCGTATAACCTTTAGTTTTCACTCGCAACTCCCACAATGCCTACAAGGCCAGCCCCGGATTTTCAGGATAAACGTTAGAAAACATTTTCTGCAAACTTATAACCGGGAGTTCACAAATAACATGACACTTTTTCTTGGCACAGGTTTTTCAACAAACCAATGGGTCTCTATCAACGCAGTATTTATACCAAAAATTGGAGTCACTAATCTTTTTTTTTTTTAGACTTCCTTCCTGCTTTTCGACTCTGATTTTTTTCCCCTCACATCATGGATCTTCAGCGATAACCCTACCAGTATCACCTTCACCATAGCTTTTAGTACTGCACCACCAGCGTTTCCCGTATCAACTTTCAAACATGCGCGCTGAACGTTATCTGATGTGCTAGTGTTAACAGGTAGAGAGCGCCAATCCTGGGCGCAAACCTAACGTTACTATCCCACCCTACGCGGCTGACGCAAAACCCCATCTTGCTGTGCTATTCCCGGCAGGCTTCGTACGTCTTCCAGACCCCAAATTGCTTGGTGGCGCAGAGCTTTATGGCTCTGTGTAAGGCGCGAGATGATAACGTCTGCTGCGGCGACTCCGTGCTCGAAGCTCCCGGCACTTCCTCGGCTGCCGCCGCTCCCCTCCCCGCGACAGAAACAGCAGTGGGTTGACCGCGCGTGGCCATAAACACGTTCGGGATAAACACTCCCACAGGGTGCAGCCACTCCGTACGCGTTTGCATCGTTCGAAACACGCCTTCTCTTGCCGCGTCCTGCGGCTAATAGCACACGGTAGCGCAGTACCGGAAGTCCGGTTCCGGTATGCTATTCCATACGAGATGAGAGCCTGCTTACGCGAGGAAAAGATTCAAGGGAGCTAAACGCTATTCGAGTTCCTCTAAGCGGCGAGCCACTAAGCAGTATATGATAAGAGGAGATTTATAGGCAAGTCTGTGTGAAGAAGGTTCGAGAAAAGGCGGGGTCTAATAAGAGATTCATTTTTTGAGATTTATTCGCTAAAACAATAGTGGGAAGTTCAGTGTTTCTTCGATGAATTTTGTTGCAAAGGGAGAGAGGGGCAGTGGTCAATGCTGTCGTCGTCCCAATCGCCACCCCAATCGTTCAGTGGTGGGAAACGCTTATTTGCTCTCATTCGGGTACTTGATGATAGTGGTGATAGTTTCCAGATGCAACCTCTCTGATGAACAGCCGCAGAAAAAGTAAGAACGGTAAATCCCAAATTTTCAGCACGTAAGGTTAGCTTTCGTTATATTTTGATCAGCTCAGTAAAAGGGTGGTGCTACGATGTGCTTATATGTACGCATTTTTCTGTACATAACCTTACGACTTGAATAAAGGATAACACTACGCCTTTTCTGGCGGTTACGTACATTTGTTTCAAATCATGTGTGTCCTGACTTGCTGAATGTTTGAAGTCCTCTGAATGTTTGACTGAATGGTTTACAGACAATTTACACTGTGGCATCATTTTGCTGTCCTTGATTATTTCCCTCACCAGCACAGAACTGAAATTAGCTTCCGCAAGATAGGTTTTTTTCAGAGGCGGTTCCTTGATCTCACTGCACGCGTAAGCCATTAATGTCTCATGGAAACTTTGACCGGGCTCTTTACATCACAGAGAAAAAATCCACACGCATTGACATATAGCCAAAAAGAATCAAAAGAAATGTAACGAATATCCAGAAGCTATAGCATTGCCGAAGAGACGACTATCACGAGCCGAGTTCACTTCAGGCACTGAAATATTGCTTGAAGTCCTCATGCGGAAGTTATCATCGCAATGCATCTTCTTTGCATGTACATCCTCCTTTGAGCTCTAGTTCGATCAATCAATAAATAAAAATATGTGCATTAAGTTTACATACTGCTATGATAAATATGAAATATCTGCAGCAACCAAGCCCCATCACTGCTCGGCGGTAGTTTTCAATCCTGAAGGCATGACCGCCAATACTATATTGCTTCTGAGACGTCTCTATACACAGGTGTTGTAGCGCAAGAAAAAAATATAAAAAAAGCTGCAGACCTAGCGCACACAGCGCTGTAGAAGAGAATGAAAAGTTACGTCTTTTTCCTGTCATACAGTCACTAATTTCGTCTGCACCTTCTTACAATCGAACTTTCACTCCTCTTGATCTAGTGCGCCGTCAAACATGACATGGTCCTTCTCGCGTCCTTTGATTTCTTTGTGAGCTCCTTTTCTGGGTTTTTACAATCCGATATCTATTTTCTTTTATGTGGCAATTAAGTACTGATAAAAACACTCACAGTATTGATGGCGAAGATCTTCTTCCACTTTGGCTCTCCCGCTATGCCGGCATTGTTGATCACAATGTCGAGAGCGCAGAAGTGAGCTCGAGTTCTGCAGAAGCAATCTATGCGAAAAACAAACAAGAAAGATATTACTTAATGAGTTGTGGTTGCGCCGTTGTAAGCGGCTAATTATATGCATACAAACTAGAAAAAACAAACTGAATATATTAGGGCTGCAGAATTATGTGCGTTTCTTTCATTTTCGCATATGAATGCCACCTAATCGAAACATTCAGAAAATAACGCACTATTCGTCATTTCGAGTTGTGAGAATAGAGGCAGATGTGTTTTCTAATGTGATATAATTGCTATAATTTATGCACACAGGAGCCTAAGGAAGGGTCTTCTAATCTATTAATGCAAAGGAGTTCAATATGCCGGCATTTCTGCTCTCCTAAGCAAAAGCTACTATGGCTAACTTTATACCGTTTCAAGTTTTATCAGGAGCACAGTATGACATTCGTGCCTCAGACGTTTGATGCATTTTAAATACCGAGGGACAAAGTACCCTATAGTGTTTTTTTTCTATAGTGCTATTGGTCTGTGAGTAATGTGGTTTTTTGTATGTATGTATGTATGTATGTATGTATGTATGTATGTATGTATGTATGTATGTATGTATGTATGTATGTATGTATGTATGTATGTATGTATGTATGTATGTATGTATGTATGTATGTATGTATGTATGTATGTATGTATGTATGTATGTATGTATGTATGTATGTATGTATGTATGTATGTATGTATGTATGTATGTATGTATGTATGTATGTACACAATAAATTCTCTTTGTGACAACGGTCTCGCCTTTTGAAAAGGCTTACTCTTGACGGATGATGGATTGAGACAGTTTTCTTTGCATGACCAAAGATAGCGAATGAGATAGTCTGACGGACGCTAGAATTCATATCTCATGAAATATGTCCCTAATTCGACCACTAAACGGCATATTTTGGGCACATTTTCGTGCGGCATTTCGTAACGTCTGTACATACTTTTCTGGGTAACTTTGTAAAATGTGTTGTTTTTTTAAATTCATCGCAGTTTGTTTGGATTCATGAACTCCTAAATGCGGGAATTTTTCAAAGTCCATTCATTGTGAAAACCAGCAAAAGCTACGTGTTAACAAAGTACTGAGAATTCATTTTTAAGCACTATTCAATGAGGTTTGGATTTCCTCATAAAAGTAGGAGAAAAAAGTATGCCTCAAATGCGCCTCTAACACGAGCGCCGTGCTTTTTGCACCCTCTCGTTCCCTTTCCGTAGTCTAAACGCAGAAAAGGGATGCTCGTGTTTCCTGTCCGTGATGTGCAGGAATACAGTCATTATACAACATTTTTATTTAAAGTGATTATGTCGAGAGTGGCTCAAAACCGGCACACGCCACCGAACAAACGTGCATGAGCCGAGTAGACGCTACATCGGGGCACCGATATGGCCACAACGTCCTGCGCCTCCTGCTACATGAGGCCGATCAACATCAATTTAGAGTCGCCTTTCAACAAAGTGCGTGTGGATCTAGAAATAGCTTGTCACGCTTGGGGTGCAAGAGGCCCGGTAGTTTGGATCCAGGCTCACTCTTCCGTGTATGAAAAGAGCTGCCTGAGGTAGCAGCTTTCTCCAACTGTATACCATGCCATGTGGTCTCTTGATTTCAGGCAATCAGCCAACCAAGTGCCCCTCTATGTCAAGTGGCATCTTCCAAAGCGTCCTCGTTATTTTTCGAGGCAGTGAGGCTTCAAACGGTCGACAACGTCACCAGATATCCTTTTTTTCAGACATGGTACTAACGCTCACGCGCGATATAAAAAGTGGTTTGAATTTTTAATGAAGCTTAACCGAATAGGCGTGCGAAAGCATGCATTCAGCCTTGTCGGCTTATCTTTATGTTAGTTTTTATAAGTTGATTGAGACGACAACATGCAAGCACAGCACTATAGTATTGCAGTTAAACACAGTGTGGCCGTTTGTGGCGATAGCTACGAGCTTCTGTGCTCGTTTCCCTTGAAAATTTCCTAGGTTTGGATCCGATCCTAGGAGTTTGTTTCATTTGACTGTTCATAAGCTAGTATCCGAAGATTATTCGGAGCCATCGTAAGATACGGAATGTTGTTACACTATAGGATCTCTCGGGATAGCGATTTGGCACTTAAAGAAGGGTGCATTGCATTAAAGCAGAAAAAGTGGTCCGAATGTGCCTGAAGTGCCTTTCATAGCGATTCGCACGTCGTTAATGCAGTGGCGCTCTAAGAAGGTAGAAAACTGGCCTGCATTTGTCCCACGAAGAAGCGCTATATGCGATGCAAGAAATGGATTGAAAGGTTGTATTTATTTTATTAACCTTCTAATGGGCGATAAAAAGGTGCGCATTAGTCAGTGCTGGCCTATATTAACGTTAGTAATTTATCGGACGGCAAAGCAAATACAATGCAACAGCGTTATCGCCAATAGCACAGAACGGTCATGGTGACATCTGATATCCGCTCCTGTCATTCCTCAGAACCGCTTTCGCAGCATTCATGATAATTCGCACTAGGTGGATTGAAAGTAACGTATACGTAGTGAAGATTTTCTGCCCCGTCAAAGGTTTTCGGATCCCACATCTCTAATGAGCTTGGGACTGCTTTGCATCTTACAGTGACCTTTAAGCAAAAGTACAGCCAGCCCAAACTTTTTTCTCCCTTCACTTCAAGCTCATAAAGTTCTATATTTGTTTTGCCTTTTGGGATCGGTTTTACATCAAAAATTCTCAGAAAAACATCCGTTCCGTTCAGTTGTTCAGCAGTGGTCGGCTATTCGTGACCCCAAATATAAGATCAGTGCCGACTACATGAGGCTCCTTACGGTATTTAGTTGCTTACGGTAGACGATGATAACTGTAGTGATATGAGGTTTCGCTGTTTTAATCAGCAATGCTATATTTCACAAATATTGGTTTTATTGGTCTGAATAATTTTTATGCCTACAGGGAGCGTATAAAGATTTGAAAGAGGGGAATGCAATGCTGCTTTCGTACATGATCTCCGCAATAATAGCTTCATGACATACACCGGCCGCACTTTTTATGTTGTGTAATCAAAAATCTCACCATCAAGCTCCTGGTCGTCCGTTACGTCGCATCTCAGGAAGATGCAGCTCTCCTTTCCGTACTTGGCCTGGAACTCAGCGGTCGTCTGCTTGCCCACGGCACAGTCCACATCCAAAAGTGCCACCTGTTGAATGTGTTCATGGCAATGTTTTCATGATTTTCACTGTGTGCAAAGTATCAACAGCATATAGGAGTACTGCAGAAGGAGTGTACTGTTACAGATGGATCTTGAAACCGGGAGCGTTTCGACATGCAGACAGAGGATCATAAAGCAGACAAGGGATCGTAAATAACGTGAAGAAAGCAGCATATCAGCCTATGGGCCACTCTGCTGCAGTTTATCGATTTCAACTTACTCATGAATCGAACATGAGTAGCGCTGAGGATGAACTGAGCAGCGACAGAAAAATATGCATGCATGGAAAAGGCCCAGCTCCACTGAAAATGTTGATTTCGGAAGCCTTCAGCGTTTACCGGACTAAAATAAAACACGAAGAATATTTATTTCCTGTGTTTTACATTTACTTTCTTCTCAGTTTCCGCAGCATATGTTGAAAATTACCTATAGTAACACTTCAAAGTATTCATTTTATCGCAATATGAAAGAGCACTGAACAAGGATAGAAGGTGGAAGCCTCAGTTCGCAGGTCCAGGAAAGTTTCGACAACTCCACTTGTCAAACCCTTGGCTCTACCTGCGAACTGAGGTTTCCCCACGCCCCCTCTACCCTTGTTCAGTGCTCTTTCATACCATGTAAATTATCTTCTTCCTCTCGTTCTGCCTCTATTTTCATTTTATCTCCTGTAGAGCTGTACACAGGCTTCGAGGCTGAAGTCGCCATGCCCTGACAGTGTGAGGGTTTTTGCAATGGGGAAAAAACAGTTGTCTCGCGGGCTGTTTTTGCAGTTGAAGTTGTCGATGATAAATTCCAAACTTGCACTCGATTTTACGCAAAGGAATCAAAACAGTTACATGGTAAGAGATATATCCAACCGGCCGCGAGCATTGTGGCCCTGGCACGTTTAAAGTAAACGTTGGAGTAAGCACCTTATAGTAGATGCTATAATATTAGCAAATGAGAGAGCGCATTTTGTCATAACACATCTGCACAGTAATCTAAAGAGATTTAGTTTAAAGTTATGTGTTGTGCCTTTTTGCTACCCACTTATGAAATGTCCCAGGGTTAATACTGTAGGAACAGTAATCAGGAGAGCATCAAAAGGCAGATACAGATGCAGCAGGCGTGTTTATCTTTTGTACGAAGAAATATCGAAAAACTCTTATCGAGCGATCTTATCGAAAAGAGTCCCGATCGAATTCCGTTAATCCTTGACTAAGCTGCCTTCGATTTCATAGCAGTCGTATTATACATAAGCAGCAGCTGACGTAGTCAACTTGTCAACACCCGCACAGAGAGCCGACGCTGGCGAAAGCTTCTGACAATGCGATTTTATTTAATCAGTTGGGCATATATATATTAATAAGTGTCTCATTTATTTCAAAACAAATTACTGTCGTAATTACTGTCGTGAGAAAAGTCAGTATTTAAGGCGCACACAAGAAAATGTCCAGATATACGCCATCTATGCTGAGGGTAAATAATGCTCCAGCTGTTTGCCTGTTGTGTTTAGTTCTTATTCTGTCCAGAAATAGTGCAGAATAATCTCACACGTTTTCACAATGCATATATTTAGCATAGCGCTGAAGTGGTAGTCAAGAGGGTACAACAAAATGAAGGGGAAATTATAAAATCTCAACATAAGGGCACTATCTGCCATCTTGAAAACACTGAATAGGCGAAGTCTTCGACTATACACCGCCTGCTATCGTGAGAGCTCATGATGTGTTATATGCGTGGATACATTTGCCATTGAAGTGTCCCTTGTAGTTACACCGCTTTAAAATATACTGCACTGCCCGGTAAGTGTACGTGCGTGAAATCGAGCGTACCACTCTATATCTGCTGCAAGAGCAACCGCACTGTTTACATCGCTCTGTCTTCGATTGAAAGACCTGTGCAGAAAACTTTACAAGCTGAAATCATCATCATCATCATCATCATCACCAGACTGACTATACCCACTGCAGGGGAAAGGCCTCTCCCATATTTCTCCAGTTAACCCGGTTCTGTGCTAGCTGCATCCACTTGACCCCTGCGAACTTCTTAACCTCATCCGCCCACCTAACATTCTGCCGCCCCCTGCTACGCTTTCCTTCCCTTGGAATCCAGTTTGTTACCCTAAGCGACCATCGGTTATCCTCTCTTCGCACTACATGTCCTGTCCATGCCCATTTCTTCTTCTTAATTTCCACTAGAATGTCGGTAACGTGAGTTATTTCTCTGACCCACTCTGCACGCTTCCTATCTCTTAATTTTACCCTACCATTTTTCGTTCCATAGCCCTCTGGGTTGTCCTCAACTTAAGTAGAACTCTCTTGGTTAGCCTCCACGTTTCAGCCCCATAGGTGAGTACAGGTAAGATGCAACTGTTGTATACTACAGTAAAAGGTGTGGAAGCATAGTGCGGGAGCTGTTGCGTCCAGCCGCCCTGGTGGGGTGCACATAGGTCACTACGATCGTCAGTAATTGCAAACACGGTAGCAACACAATTTCGGTCGAAATAAGCCACATCACCTTGCATCCTTTCTCGAGGAGGAGATCGACGACGGCCTTTCCGAAACCGGTCGCAGCACCCGTCACAAGCGCCACTTTTCCCCTGAAATCCTTCATGGCAAAGATTTGGTGAAGCCACTCAAGTCAGGAGCTTACTGAGACGCTGCCACTCTCAAGACTCTGCTCGGCGCTGTGCAAAAGGGTATCCTTCTTATAGGCCAAACAACACCGCGGTCACCGAACTGAGCTCCCGGAATGGGCCCCAGAAAGTCAACTCGAAGAAGCTTTACTCCTAACGGCTGGCCTGGCTAGCCCGCCTCATCCACGCGTGTTATGGATTCCTGACGGTTTTGCACAGTTATTCGGATGCCTCCGGGGCATCTGTCAAAACAAGGCATTAAGCTTTGGGAACAAGTCCAGTCTTTCAGCGCCCGCTCACTAGCACGTGCCTTTGCCCCACTGTGGTTGCTCTGCCCAAGTAAACAAGTCGGCTCGCGTGCGTTTGTGTTTTCTAACCACACCATTCGGCACTATGCAGCCATCTAAACATTTACGCCCGTGTTTGTTGAAGATGCAGCTGGAGCCATCAATCGCACCGCCTTGTGTAAGCAGCCTCCCCGATGGTAAAATGTTTCGTCCTATTCCTAGCTGCTGTGCGTTCACGGTCTCTTCATGGTCGCCAGGGAACGCCCTCAGTTTCTCCGCACAGGACAGAAACAAGCGTGCACGTGTCGCTTTTACGACATGAGAGTAATTTTTGGAGAGTCTGTTCGTGAACCGTATTTTTCTTTTGTTTGCTATGAAGAAATTCCAAGCGTCCCCGGTTTGCCCGTGAAACGCAACTCGTAAATATGCCACTAGCATGAGTGCGGCGTTGCGTCGGAAGAATGCAAGGTTGTTCTAAAACAAGAACGTCGCGAAAAACTTCCTAAAAAACAGCAAGTTTTAGCACTCAAGAAAGACAGCTGCCAGATGCCTGAACTCGTGACGATATGTGGTATGTTTGTGTTCTAACCACTTATTTGTTATTAGAAATGTTCAGTAAAATTCCTAAAATTTCCAACAGCTGACCTGCTAATCTTTTTGAAGGCTACCACCAAATTCCCCATAAACGTTTTCATTTTCGATACAAGCATTTCCGACCTTAAGAAGATTTTATTTTTAATGTTGGCGTCACGGCTCCTGCCTGCAGTGCAAGAAATACCTAGGCTTCGCTAAAACACTGAGTGCAAAGCTTTGCTTCAAAAATACATTCTATAAAAGACTCGATCAAGCTAGCATGACGATGCTTGGTGACCGTTTATTACATTATGGACGAGTTCCCGTCTTTTTCACATTATCGAACTCTGTCCATATGAATAATCAACTAAAATAAAATCTGGAAAACTAATACAAGGAATGTATGAAGAATGCAAACAGGATAGTAATTAGGTCGTAAGGAGATGTAATTAACTCATGACTTTACTACCTATAGCCCTATAAAAAGTAAGGCCGAGAATACCAAGGGCCAGCGGAATCTTTACCAGCACGGTCGATACCACACGGCAATTAACGAGTTTAATACTTGATGTGTTGTTAAAAGCTTTATGCAGAATGTATAGCAACAATCTGCAACTAGACGCCATACTATGAAGTTGCCTTCATCTATTATTTTCTAAATGCTTTAGAGTTTATTATCTGTACTTTTACGCAGATAGCTACCAAGGTCTGCCTGCCGAGGTTAATTTTAAAATGCGCTGTAACCAAAGAAGTATTGCAAAATCGTACATTGACAGCCCCTGCCCTGCTGAATAAAACGAGTAGAAATTTGCGCTGAAACAGGTGTAAATCCAGGCATTGAGAATTTAGGGTGAAGGTGAGCCGTATGTGAAATTACTGGACGCTATCCACAATGGCTGCACAGCCACCATATTTCCCCGTAAAGAAGGTAATAAAATTCCAGTATGTAAGGGTGTTAGGCAAGGTGTCACGATCTCGACAGTGCTAACCACCGCTTACTAACAGGAAGTAATCGGACTTGAATGGGAGCAATTAGGAATAAGGGTTAATGTATAATACCTCAGTAATCTGAGATTAACTTATAACATTGCCTTGCACAGTAGCTCAGGCCACCTTTCGATGTAGACGGAAAGACATCTGCGCATTGTGCTATATGCGAGTGCACTGCACACGATCAGTGCACTGTGCTATCTCAGTGAATTGAGGGATGTGAATGGCGTTAAAGACCCCAAGGAGTCAAAGCCGGAACTCTCCAGTACGGCGTCCTCATGGTCTGAGCCGCGCTAAGGAATCCAATCCTGCCAACCAAACCAAACCATAAAGTTTGAACTAAACGCTGGTCAAGTTAGGGCACGTGAAGTCATCCGTCTCGCCCTGGCCGCTGCTCAGATCCAAGAGGTCCAGGTCGACGGCTGAGGGGGAGGACATGGCTGGAACAGAGCTGCGCCTCGGATCCTCGTCAACCTCTTGACGGGTGCTAATAAATGTTATTTCTCTCTGTTTCTCTCTCATCGCTAGCAGACCTCTTGTGCTGCAAACAATGCTGCATGTTGCAAGTTGACGCAATTAACCGGATTAAACGCCAATTCAAGAAGGACCACAAAAGCGAAAACAGGTTGCTTACTTTGTGATGCACCAAAAGAAAAAAAACAAAAGAGCAGAATCTCCGAAAGATAGTAAACTAGAGATAGAGCACAAGCACCATTCGAGGACGTCAACGCCCGCTGCCGTATTCAGCGAGGGTGGTCCACCATGTGGCGTTGCGGCGTCCACTGGCCAGGAGCCGCCGTCGACCGCGATAAAGACCATTAGGTAAATACATGCTGTTTGCCCAGAGATTGTAGGTTTGTTTTTAATAAGAGCGCAACGTGTTCGATGTAATATTTAAGTTTGAAAACAAAAAAAAGAAACATTTAGCGAGCCTTTTCAGAAAGCAGTGCTGCCACACTGAACTGATTACATGTAATTTAATCCGTACGTGTGTGTGTGTGTGTGTGTGTGTGTGTGTGTGTGTGTGTGTGTGTGTGTGTGTGTGTGTGTGTGTGTGTGTGTGTGTGTGTGTGTGTGTGTGTGTGTGTGTGTGTGTGTGTGTGTGTGTGTGTGTGTGTGTGTGTGTGTGTGTGTGTGTGTGTGTGTGTGTGTGTGTGTGTGTGTGTGTGTGCGTGCGTGCGTGCGTGCGTGCGTGTGTGTGTGTGTGTGTGCGCGTGCGTGCGTGCGTGCGTGTGTGTGTGTGTGTGTGTGTGTGTGTGTGTGTGTGTGTGTGTGTGTGTGTGTGTGTGTGTGTGTGTGTGTGTGTGTGTGTGTGTGTGTGTGTGTGTGTGTGTGTGTGTGTGTGTGTGTGTGTGTGTGTGTGTGTGTGTGTGTGTGTGTGTGTGTGTGTGTGTGTGTGTGTGTGTGTGTGTGTGTGTGTGTGTGTGTGTGTGTGTGTGTGTGTGTGTGTGTGTGTGTGTGTGTGTGTGTGTGTCTCAGCAGGTACTAGAGTAATTTGTAATTACCGCCCTCTCTACCACCGGCTCTTTTCTCCCGGGAGGGGTCTAAATCTGACGCCGCAACTCTGGGAGACCATGCTGCGCTGCTCGGACCCTGAGCTCCAGCTAGCCGCCATCCAGCTGGCCTGGGACGCCGCCGGCCAACAACGTCTGCCGGCCTGCGTCTGAGGCGGGGCACCCGCCATCCATCCCAAGCGACGGAGGGCCGGGGCCTCTTCATCCGCTGGAATCAATAAAAAGTTCTGCTCTCTCTCTCTCTGTAATTACCGCAGTGGTGGTTTGGCTACACATGTTGTCAAAACTGGTTCCCCCGACTCTTTTAATGTTACCACTTATTCTGAAAGGAAAATAGAGCGTTGCAGTATTTCACTTCATTTGTCTATTAAAAACAAATACGAATAAAATAATAATCCATGATAATTAGTGGGTAAAAATGAAATGAAACCTAAAAATACAATACAAATATAAATAACACAACTCTAATTAAAGATAAATAAATAAAAATGATATAAAATAAACACAGTAAATAGTCACACAGTACAAATTACAAGAACGTAATTTTTTTCCCCAATGCACTTTCTGCAGTCAACCCTAAATCTCAGTGCGAATGTACTGTTTTCCGAGGTTCAACCGGGCCTTCAGGATGTGCGTGGCTTGACCTTGAGTGTGACCTTTCCAAACCAAGCAGCAACAGCCCACCCGTAGTCAAGCGCCAAATGAGGGCAGCATCGTGGACCCAAACGATGATGCACATCGGGAGGTGTGGAGGGAATAGGTGTGTCGATGTACAGTCCCGGTCATTATAACACGGAGTACGCCTCGGTGATAAAATATTTAATCACTCGTAACCAAGCAAATACCAGGAAGTACCATACACATATGTTAGCACGTTACACGCGCACTCACGGATCCGAGTATTCATCGTATCTTCACAAGAGAAGATGTGCGAATATTTTGAACACCAAAGGTTTGTTCCGTAATATTATGACCGCGCCTATACGCTGACTAAAGTCCCCTCCGTCACGCCTCGAGATAGGGGTCATTGTCGGACTAGCCGGATATAAAAAATGAGAAGGGTTGAACACTGCTGAACCGAATATGTAGCGAAAGCATTAGCCGTGGGTGACCGAGCGTTTTTATTGTTGTTCTTCTTCTTGCTCTTATTCTTCTTCGTCTTCTCCTTCGTCTTCTCCTTCGTCTTCTCCTTCGTCTTCGTCTTTCGCATCTTCTCTTCGTCTTCTTCTTCCTCTTCTTCTTCTTCGTCTTCTCGGCTGTTCAAGGTCATTCGTGACTGCGGCCACGGACTACGCGACGGGTCGAAACCTGGCGTAGTATTGCTTTCGGAATAAAATATTGACGCTCCTGTGGCACCGACAGTGGCTCAGCCCCAACGCGATGCAACTGTCATCTTGCTGCGTGCCATGGTTGCCTGCATAGGCGCACCGCGCAATTGCTACACACCCCGTCAGACCACGCCAGGATAGCGAGTGAGCCGGGTCCTTCTACTGTCTTGGCCGAAGAAGCGGCTGTGACCGGCGGGCTGAGTTGGAACAGAAGAGAAGATGCCATAACCGTGAACACGTTGAGTAATGTGTGATACCCTAGAGCGTAATCAAATCAAAACATAGATGAAAAAAAAACAAACCCCGACCAACAGCTAAACCGAATTAAACCGTGTTTTCGCACTTCTAACTCGGTTTAACTCTGGTTAAAACCCTGATATTTGCTCTTCTTTTTTTGCGTGCGCCACGTTGAAGGCGCCACCTTTTTTCCGAGCGTACTGCTGAAAAGCTTTTGTTCAGTAATGTGTCTCCTGCTGCACGGGTACTTCGGCAAGGCTTATGTATGGATAATTTGTATGCAAGTACAACTGGCAGCTCGTTCCACGGCTTTCTTTTTTTTTTCAGGCTAAATATTTACTTCTTGGCTTAGAACTTGCAGAAAAAGAAAGTTTTTTTTTTTTGTGTGCTAAATGAAGCCGGTAGCAACCATCTCACTATTCTGTAAAAGCCAAAACCGCGCCTTGAAGGAACAGAGGAAAGAGGTACCGTAGGGCGAGGCTAATTTTAGCTCTATGGTGTCGCTAGCACTGAACAGGGGCAAGCAGAACTGCTGTATATACCCACCCCCTCCTCTTACCTCTCACAGAAACCCAGAAGAACTTTTTGGTCTCAAGTGGGGAAGACAGCCAGGGAAAAATGCAGTTTTGAAATATTGGAAGAGGAAGATGAGGAGGAAAGGCAGGGAGGTTAACCCGTAAAAGCAACCGGTTTGCTACTCTGCACGGGGGGAAGGGGGTGAGTGGATATAAAAGTTGTGAGAGAGGTATGGTTGAAGTTAGTACAGTCACATCACAGACATGCCACATCACATCACGTCACAGTCATATCACAGAACATTTTGAAACATTGGCTTCTCCAATCACCGTATCAGCAGACCTTTTTGGGGAAAACGATGTACGCATACATATTGGTGCAGATTTTGGTGGTGGCCCACCTAAACTTTGAAATGCAGACTGAGTTGGCCAGAGAGAATTTATGAACTCCATTTCAAAGTATTGCTCATATAATCAATTTCCCCGAAGAATAATTATGATCAATTCAATTGCGATATCTAGATAAGCGCGTTAGCAATTATTATTCAGTGCATAAGGTAGCTCGTATCCACAACATGTATCCCAAAGGAAGTTTTTAGTTAGGTGTTGCTGAGTCTTGCTGGCCTGAACAAAAAGGTAGTAACGTTTTTTTCAAAACCAATATTCTCGCAAAAGCGTCACTCAATCTCACTAGAACTGTTTTGTACGCGTTACCCGCAAACAAAGTGCCTAAACATTCGAAGCCACAAATATTTCATGTAGCAACACATTCAGCGTCTTGCAATTCGCTCTAAGAATGCCCTTCATATACTGCATAAATTTGGCTGTCATCTTGATATCCTGGAAGCACTTGTGCATACAAAATGTCTTCTCGTTCAAGTACCAACATCTCACTCAATACGCATAGGCGATGTGATTTGTAGCCGACCCGATATTTTAACTCAAACGTATGAAGGGATCCATTCAGTAGAAAACCCGGCGTCGTAAGTTGTGTTACGCGTTGTGGGAAGTAAAGCATGAGCGATCGGGAGGGTTGTGACGTCACTCATAGTTCAACTTAATCAAAACACCTATTAAATTGATAGTATAATGTCGAAGATTGATTCAACCGTCATTTTGACATGTAAGAACGTAATTTGATTGCGGAAAAATAATAACTGGGCTCATTACACGAGAACTGAGCCTGTGACCCTTGAATCGCTAATCACACGCGCTACTTCTTGGTCATGCAGGTACGTTGGTTTGTCCTGGGTAAACAGAGACGTTGGGTCACGCGCGAAGTAAAGCAAGTAGAATAAAGGTAAAGAAACATGTTCGTGTCGGAGAAGTGGTATGCAAATAGGGCCTAATTCCTTGAAACGACCTATTAGGGCTATCGCGCTTCTAGGTGGAGCTTAAGTGCCCCCAGTTTTGTTCCTTTGCTTCAGTTTACGTTGTCAATAGTAAATGGACTAGGTTATATTTCCGCGTATCATCGCACCACTTCGTACTGTGGCTAGTCTTGAAGTGACTCTCAGTAAGGTTAAATATATAAAAGAATGAAAGTAAAATACCTTGCACGACTAGCCATAAGCGATCAAACTTTATTCTTATCTCCAAACCTGTACCACGTTGCACACCTACAGTGTGATCCTGACAGCTGAGTCCAGTGATAACACAAGTAAACCGAAATGAATGTCCTAACAGCGTGTACTGTTGCCGGTCCAGGAATATAGCTCACTGACTGTTACGGACAGCAACACGGAACTTCCGTTAACCACACTGACCCGCTTCGGGATGTTGCGCGCCAAAATAAACAGCGATAAATTGCCACGCACCGCCCGAGGTGGCTCTCTCGCCCTCTTATCGAAGCCCCGTTCTGTCTACGATGGTCTTGGAAGCGGCGCAGGGCGGGAGCTCTGGTCCCAGAGGACCGTGGGAAACGTGTTTAGCTAGTATTTCGTCTTTGTATGTTTTTGCATGTGGCCTCAATAGTGTATGACATGCTTCTGTTGTCCTTCCCCCTGCAATAATGTCTTCGGGCAATGGCGGCCGGAATGCGAAGCGGATAAACAAACAAGCCACTAGCCGTGGACATCAGACGCGCGGTGGCTACAAAATGATGTCACGAAGACAATGAAGCGAATGCGCAAAAATGATGGGCCTCCACCCCACTGCAGCGGCGAGATATCGGCCCGAGCCGGCATCGCCGAACGACGAAACGATGACGCAATGCAGGGCAAATTTGTCGATTGTTTCTGTGATGGTGATGGTGGGTTCATGGACTGAGTATTAAATGATGAGAATGCGTATAATTGCGTTTTGCCGCAACGTTTATTAGCTCTGTTCTGTTTTCGCTTCTTGCGTCGTGACTGCGCGTGCCTTCTTTACGGCAAAGGAAATGCGTGCATCTCGACGGCCGTAATCGCTTTTAAACTGCCCTTGCAGCGGAAATACGGATCGATGTACGTGATTTTGTTGACTGCGTTGGATTGTGTTTCGAAAGTCGAGACCCATGTTGCGACGTCAGTTGTTCCTGCGCTTTAACGGCGACGTTGAGGCCTTCATCAAGGACGTTTGCCGCAGTGCGATCGGAGGCGGCCAAGTAGGGGCTTCAAGAATTTCGGAACGTTTTTGTTAAAGACGTTTCAATACGCTTGGCTACGTCTAGTTGAGCGAGGCGTGCAGTGCGTGCAAAGGGTAGCCACGCGGTAGTCAGTGAATCGCTGACATGCCTATACACGAGACGCTGCCGACGGTGACTACACCGCGGAAACAATGGAACTGCGTATTGTGTACAACGCGTGTATATTTTCCCTACCTCCTACCCCCTTGTGTTTAGTGCTTCAAGTGTTAGCGCACTCTTTTAACAATGAAGAAAAAAAATCCACCCTCGAACGGTCCCTGGGCTAACAGTACAATAAATAAAAAGAAGCCTAGGCCTTCCTGAAAACGTGTTGTCAGTAACGACAACACGTTCATGGTTGCTTAAACAACACGAAGGATGGGGACGAAGCTAAAAGACACGCACACATAACTTTGAACAGGCTTGCTTTTGGAAAAGAAATGGCTGTTTAGCCGAAGAATACACCACTGGAGCTCCTGTCCCTTGTAAGACAAGTTTCAAACAAAGTTCCGGAGACGAAAAGTAGCAATGAATATCTCAACGAGTCGACATTACGGTCAAATGCAAGCCTAGGCAGTGCTCTGTGTGTGCCCTCTATCTTATCCTCGTATTTCACGCTGTTGAATCCGTGATGAGCAACCATTAACTACTCGGCTCTTAAACTCTTGCAAACAATACTTTGCTAATCAAGATTGTTATTTACATGCAACTGAAACAATTACATGCATGCAATTCTTAGAAATTCGGCCCACGCCACGCATTCAATGGGGTCTGCAAGACCATGAGATGAATGACCTTGCATGTTAAAAGCCGCAATATAAAAGGGGACAGTCTAGAAAGATATGGTGCAGAAATGAACATTTCGACATCTATTGTTCCGGGCCCAAGAAACCGCATGAGAGATTCAAGGACTTCTGAAGGGAGTTATTTGAACAGAACACGGACTGCCATTACTAACGACTGGTAAAAAAAAGCGGAAAAAAAGCATTACAGTTATGTTGTCACTGGCTGCGCGTAGCAGCTTTAGAAGGTAATTTACATTTCTTGAATTTCGCGTAAATAAGTAAATACCCTATATTTAGGGGCACCACAAGAGTCGAATAAAAGGGGCTTAGAGCCCCTCTTTCCGGTTTCAGTTAGGCCTCACGCAAAGTGTATCAATAAACGTCATTGGTGCTAACAATGTTTACTTCGAAAACTCCCGCTTATTTGTCAGTTGCACTGATGTGTCACCTCTGTTACCAGAAAAAGGCTCTGTTTGCAACTTTAGTTATTTTTCATACTTACGTCTGTGCATATTAGTGACAAGAGCCTGCATCTACGCTATGAATCCTTTGTTGTCGTCGCGGCCTTTGGAACCTTACCTTGGTTACGAAAGCGTGTTAAGTAAGAGAGAAAGCTGAAGCAGGCGCAGAACCGCTAACAGCCATCGTAGCGTTTTCAAAGATGTGGGCATATTGACGCTACCTGAACACCATTGTAATACGAGACGCGTAGAAAAGACCATTCTAATCTTGTCCTGAGGCGCGTGCTATACAAGAAACTATACGGTTCCGTAAATGGCCCATCCATTTCGTTTCTTCTCACGCCTTTCTCCAGGCAGCCATCACAATGGTACGCGGCCGGTTACATAACCCCGAGCTACTGTACTCCGAGACAATGTAAAATGTAAGAAGAAATCTGTTGTCGCTGCCAAGTCTCCACTCGCATTCACAATCGCAACGTGCGTACTACTAGTACCTGCTGTCAGCAACCGGTTGCAGAAACAAATACAGGCTTCCTGCCCGGGGCAAGGGATGTCGTGCCACTGTAGGAGTGTATCCCGGAATAAGAACAGGACGCTTGCACGAAGGCATCCGGGGCGCGCGGGTGAAGCAGCCTGCTTCGAGGCGGGCTAAATTGGCCGACCACTTAATCACGACGGCCTGCCGGTCCCTCCAGAGGCACGGGGCTAAGGGGTGGGGCTACTAAGGGGGGGGGGGGGGGGGGGGGGCCGCGGACTCCAGAATAGAAAGTCATTGTTCGCTCGGGTGATTGCGCGCCTCAGGAATTCTGCGAGCGCTTTGTTATACTTTCTTTGTTGAGTTGATTCCGCACTCTCTTCCTTTAGTTTGTTTTTCTTTTTTTTAGGCTCGGAGCACATCTGCGGTATTTGTCGGCACGGCATCGTTCCAGGTAAGAGAGAGAGCATTGTCGTAACACCGTCCGTTTTTGGGCGGGAACGATTGTTCCGCGTTGCGGGGCTTAAGGAGAGTCTCTTCCTTTGTGCAGGGTTTCTCTCTCGCTTGGCACCAGTTCCGTTTTCTCTCAAATGTGTCGTAAAAACAGCGAGGAGATCAGTGAATCACAAGTCGTGGCTCTCGAAACGAAAGTCTTCGCTTCGAGCCGCTCTCCAGCATTCTGCAGCTTCGCATTAAGTGCTGTAGCAGGAAGAGAGTGCAGTTTGAATGCACTTTCATGCTGAAAACTCGACCGTTTCGTCTTTAAGACTTCATACTGCTATTAAAATTGGCCGCATCTATTCGTTTTATTTTATGTAGCGTACACGGCAAATTTCAAAAGGACTACTATTACGTAGTTTAAGCGCACGTGTCACAAATAGCCGTCTATATTCCTAGTTCTGCATACACGAGGCACGGCTTCTCGTGAGGTAAGACGCTTGCTCATTCAGATTCCGGATTCAGTTGCAAAGTACACACGGTCTAGTTGTTTTGCAGATCCTAGGTTGTCATGTAAAGCGCGTTTTATGTCCTAGGAGAATTAGCCGTTGTTATATGTTAAACTCAACTATTTGCATATCCGGCAGTTCAGGTTAAATTGTCAACAAATCGCATAGTGTGCAAATGCAAGTTTCCCACACAAATGAGTGGTGATGTTGTCTGTTTCTTTTTTTTTTTTGGTTTTTTTGTTGCTCAAATAAATATTGGGTTGGTCATTCATGTTTATCAGAGATACAAAGAGGCCAGTGGATGGTGACGCAATGCACTACAAGGATTACGCAAAAAAATAAAACCGAAAACAAGATATCCCTGGACAGCGAAGTACCATTTTATTGCAACACGGTATGTTAATAGCGAAATTAATTCTAATACCAGGGCTGCAACTAAGCAGGACATTTCGCTCAGAGCGCACTGAAAGAAGGCGGAGTTGCAGATGCAGCATGGCCGTATTAACGGGCCACGTTTTTTTGCTTATGTCGCAAGGGGAACGTTAAAGCGAGAAATTTACTTCCCCCCCCTGAAAACCTTCCACCAGATACTTATGTGGTACTAAAGGTGTAATCTTTGCTGGTCGGTTATATAATCATGTATTTTCATCAAAACAAATACTTCTTGCTCACTGCGCGTACCGATCGTTACAACATTTTATTGGTGCCATTTCAAATCCACGGAATAGTGAGAACGCATCGAAGGGGGATACGCAATATGACAATGCATTACGGGACATAATAAGCGTCTTAGAGCAAGACGCTTATTAGTGCATCAGTTCCTCTATTAGAAAACAAAGTTAGAGATACGACAGCAGTATCCGGACGGAGTGCTCCCAATTAAATAGCCTCGTTTAAAAATAGCCGCTGGCGACCGCATTCTGCCAGCATAACAGAGGGCTGTCAACCGCTGGTGGCCGCTGACTCACGTCGGAACCATTACTAACCTGATGCTTTATTTCTGGCACCGCTGTGAATGTATAGCATTTAAAGCAGGCTTGTTTGGACCATGACTGACACCGCTGAAATTCCGGCACATTAAGGGGATCAGGAGACGCGGCCTCAGATTTATGTGTATATTTCGAGAGCACGTCATTGTCCGCCTGTAAATGAAAGAGAAGCTCTACTCAGAAGCGATGAAAGTGGATGGCGTTTAGAACGCTTTCTGGCTTGACTCCACTTTGGAAATGTGAGGGCAATGTGTAAAATATAAGTAAATTATTACGTCACACATCATTAAGGAGGGAACATTTAAAATGCTACTTACTACTGGTGAGCACAGAGCTGCAACAGGTTCTGCTGGAAAACGTATCTCATTAATTGATGTGAGGAGCTTCTTAGCCGAGTAAAAACCGATTTTACCCACGCCTTCTTGCACCGGAGATCGCTGACTAAAAGAAAGCTCTCTCTCTCACACACACACACATACACAAGCTCGCGCGCAGCAAACGTTCCCGCGCCAACAAACACAAACACACACACAAATAAGAAATTAAAAGAAAACACAATGGCCAGCACCACCACCGAAGACTTAAAACAGCGGAAGAAAAAAATTCCAGAGGTTCCGCATGGCTACACTTGCAGTACCGTGCGAAAGCATCAGTGGGGTGTAGTTTTTCTTGGTTATTTTTAGCAAACACAACTGCAAATAACTTTAATGTCAAAAGTCAAAGATTTTGGTCAAAGGTCCACCTTTCATACCTCTTGGCATTCATATTTGTCCCGTGAAGTAGTGTTTTCGCAGTAAAAGACCACAGTGGTTAGTTTTGGTGTGCAATGTTTAGTGTCTCGAAGCCAAGCAGGAAATGAGGAATGCCGTAGTCGAAGGCTCCAGATCAATTAAAATCACCTCCTTTGCTTTCACTTGCACCGAGGTCGCGCAGCACACGGGTGGCTCTCCGTTTCGCCTCCATCAAAACGCATCCGCCGCTAGAAGATGGACCCCAGCAGTGCTTATATTCAAGCAAAGTCTTATTATTTAAATCGGTTGTTTAAAACGCGGTACAGTTGGAGCATAATTTAGAAACAACGGTTTGGAAGTGCAAAGAAGGTCACACCGCAGCTGCTGACTATGCGTCTTTTTAGAATCACTGTGTTAAGCCGTACTCACGTTAATGTTGTTACAAGGCTCTGATGTGTTTCCGCTGTTACTTCTATGTTGGATAAAGGTTTTCTCAATGCGAGAGTATAGACATATCTTTTTCTGCAGGGTTGTGAACCATTGGAGGTGTTAATGTGTGCGATGAAATATTTTTATGAATTGGGTAGGAAATATGTAGCTACGTGTACAAAGTTTAGTACATTTTTATTACCACATTCTTATTAAAACGCAAGAAAAATAGATTTATTTTTACACCTCACTAAGAAACAAAATTTTTACATTCTTCTTTTTGGTCAGAAAGTTGTGACAAAAAATCCTAATCACATAACTACCTTCCGAAAGACCGACTATGTACCCGAATTCAAGCTCAAAAAATGTCGTCCTCTTTTTTAATTACCACAATCGGAAAAACATAAGTCCCAGAAGCGAAATACCCGCATTACACTTTTATTATCAGCTTTTAGAAACAGTAATGTTTGCCCTTTTTCCCCACGGATTTCTTCAGCACTGAGTTAAAATGAAAGTTCTTAGGAGCCATTAAAAGTACGTCCGCTTCATTCGTTTACTCAGGGAACAATTTTAGCGAGCCATGTCCAGAGACAGATTTCTTCCAGCGAAACGCGACATGTGGCGCGACACACACTTATGAGAGAATGGGACATGATGCGGTCCACGAAAAAAAATATAGCATAGACGAACAGTGGAGCCGCACATTTTTCATATCGAAGTACAACTTATGAATAAAGTGGCTGATGTCTCTCAAATAAGGCTCTACAACAAATGGCGTGGCCTGACTATCATAACATAATGGTCAACCTGTTATTCTTGGATATCCTCTTAGCTTCCGCCAGCTCCCTTTACAGTCATGTTACCAGCACCAAATGTCATAACTATACAATGTCATGGGAACCGATTGACGTCAATGGTTGAAAAACTGCTGCTTTTAGAGTCACACAGCCAAGATCGCATTACCTTCAGTTCTTCAAACCTAATTAGTAAGTAATAAATAACTAACTTTCTATTGTCAACTGACCACAGTAGTTGTAGATTCCCCACATAAACAGCGGACTCCAATTTTTGCACCATGCTATGATTTAGTTAGAGTAGTATTTTTTCTACCGGTCTTTGAAGACAGCTCCTGCAATAAAAAAGCTCCCACATAACAGCAGTACTACTTGAGTGGCACAAAACGCGTCTCAGAGAACAAAATCCATTTTCCATGGTGCGCTCTCACCGATAGTGCTTTACATAAGCACTGGTCTAGAGACATGAGCCAACAACACGCCACGTAATACCTTTGTTTGATGGCCGGTAAATATATGAGCGTAAATAGTACCATCGAGCGACCACTGCAGTCATCTGCTTTTCAGTGTGTACCAGTTTCCATTTGACATTGCTTTTCAAGCCAAAATATACAGATATAGCTAATTATTGTTATGTAATTAACGGTATAGGGCCAAAACAATACCACAAACTTGGTCAGGCGACTCTCAAAAGCCTCCAGCTTTCTTCACTGGAGCTAGGAGACATCGTTGTTTAAGATTGGTTGCACTAGCTCGGACATCTTGTATAATATGTCACATGGACATGATTGTCGGTAATACATTCTTCTTGGGGAGCAGAACATTTTCGATAGAGCCGCCTCCAGCGGCGAAGGACTGCTTTTGCCTTTTTTCACGAGGGGGCATTCGAAGAATAGTTGTTGCACAACTGAACATAATATGTCATACAATGTATCTCTGACGTGATCAACAGACGCTGACAATTTGCTGAGAGAGATTTGTGTGCCTGGTGCAAGAAAGGAGGAGCATGAGCAGTAAAACCCTTTTTTTTTTGGTCGTCCTAATTTTGATCCCGAAGACACTGATCGTCTGCCGGGGTCCCGCTAACGATCACTATTTTCGTCGCCTAATGACTATCAATTAATGCTTTCTTCCTTCTCCGCTTACAGCAGGTACACGAGTCTTGTATCAGGTTCTGAGCCCCTGTTGTCCATACAAACAGCGCAGTGCACAGAATGCTTTAACCATACGTAAATTGCGCACTATTCTGGTATTACTTCATTAGAAACACGCGAAGGTGTGCTGTTATGAGGTAGGGAGTGTGACGGAGGTGAGAAAAAGCGGTTGCGCTAACATTTTTGACGACAGCTAGAACTCTTTAATATTACCAGTTGCGAAACTTCCCATAGGGCACATGTGTAAAACAAATGGCGGTTCTGATTGGTCGAAATTCGGGTGTTTACGAATAGTGGCCATGGCGGCGTCCGCGGCAACTAAACAAAACTCTGCTTAAGTTGCAAACTTTCATATTTTTGATAAATGCACAACCAGAGGGAAAGTCCAATACACTGAAGATTTGCAGGAGCAAATGATATTACATGTAACAGTCGTAGAAGTAATTAGGTTAGAAAAAGAGAAAAAAAAATTTCCAGAAGGCAATGACGGCAATCTCAGAAAGCTTCTATTGACCGCTTCTAGATGGCGCGACAATTGAAAACTATTGGAAGATTGGTGGCCTAAAAGCCGAAAAGTAACATAATGTCAGTAATGTAGAAACACAAATTCAATAAACAGAATGGTGGTATAGTTAAGCGATGTAAAACAATAATAAGATATATGAAAAAACACGAGCATGATAGCAGCTGCTACCGCCCCGTTTCAATGGAGACACTCCTATACTCCATCCATCGATCCCATTCACCCGAAAAGTATACGTATTAAAACTAGATGCTTTTTCAAGCGGAGTTTCCCAACTGGTGTGATTACTAATGAAACGCGAAGACGCGACTTATAATACAACAAAAATCAAATATTTCCTGCGAAGAACAGCTCCACGCCTTCTGACAGAAAAACGCCTGTGCTAGAAATAAGCTTCCCCCGAATAAAACAATGTCATTTTCCCAGCGCATTAGTACTTTGTATTTCATTCCTTACTGATGTTACACGTCGAAGGAAGGGAGCATACTGAACCGCCGTAACATCTTTATTAATGTGCTTCCGAGAGAAAAATAAAAACTTTTGGTTTAAAATCTTTTTCACGGAACAATTTTTCACAGATATCTTTTTCTTAATTTTAACTCTTGTCTTGTGGCACAAGATGAAGGTACCGGTAAAACAAAGACAGTGGATTTGATTGCTCAGCAAAAGAACTGCTGTCGAAACAGTCCCGCATACTCAGCCCCCTCCTTTCTTCAAGGCAACTGTAGAGAGCTTATCACATAAATATCACAGCAAGTCGGGACTAGTCCCAGTGAACGATGCGTTCTTCGTCTTTCACGAGCTTTTCAAGTTCGCTTGCGCATGGAGCAGAATTAAGACACTTCTGCAGGAACACGCAGATACGCTCACATCCACGAAGCCTAATCTTCTTCCATACAAACAAATAATAGTAAATAGCACCGGTTGCGAACGTGGCCGCCAACAAGGCGTATTGGTACGCGTACCGCCTTGCTTGCACTAGGGTCACAGCAGCTAGGGCGATGCACACCAACAGTCGGAAGACGGCGATCACCGTTGGTACTCTGTATGGTCTGGGCGAGTCCCTCATGGAACGGCGCAGCAGGAGCAAGCTGACGACGCAGGCCGCTTCCCAGACGTTGCCAAGCAGAATACTAACCTCTATTAAGAAGTGAACGGAGCCTACGAGGGTGAAGATAAGGGACAAGATGCAGCGACCAACCACGGCCGCAAGAGGCACTGAATTTTGTACATGAACGAAGGACATGAAGCGGGTCAGATGCCCTTCTCGACTAGCAGCGAAGAAGATCCTCGAAGAGGCAAGCACGTCCGCACATGTAGACCCGAACACAGTGAGTGCGATGACCAGCGGCATGACGGCGGCCATGCCGCGACCCCAGGTGGCCCGAACGAAGGTCACGGCAACCGCGTCCGTGCTTGCGATTGTCTCAGCGTCAAGCACCACAAAGAAGGCAAGGTTTGTGAGCAAGTAGGTTATTACAGTTATGATCACGCTGGCTGTGATGGCGATGGGAATATTTCTGCCAGGATTCTTGATCTCTTCAGCGACGCATGTGATGCAGTTCCTGCGTGAGTGAGGGTAGATATTGTTATGCTGATTTTATACAGATCATGGCAGTCTAGATGAAGCACATTGCACTTTTCTTCCGCAATCCAAACGCAAAACTAGATGTGTGAGTTTACACAGTGTCGCTATTTATTAATAATCACCGTGAACGAACAACTGGGCGCTAATCAAGATATATTATTTCCTCTTCCAGTTATCCGCATACATGCTATTTCATCCACCCACGCAGAAAATACGTTCATATGTAAACTTGATCGGTTTGATTCAGTTTATGGGGTTTAACGTCCCAAAGTGACTCAGGCTATAAGAGACACCGTAGTGGAGGACTCCGGAAAATTCGGCCACCTGAGGTTCTTTAACGTGCACTGACATCGCACAGCACACGGGCGCCTTACTTTTCGTCTCCATCGAAAACCGGCCGGCGAGGCCGGGATTCTATCCCGCTTCCTTGGGAACAGTAGTCGAGCGCCGTAACCACAGCGCCACCCCGGCGGGGTTCAACTTCATTGCTATATCAAGTTATTTAAGGGTATTAAAAGCACCTTTTATGTCTTCGACTGCGTGCTACGCTTTTAACCAAAGAGGCCGCTTGGGGTAAAGTTGTTAAATATTTATTTTTCGATGGTAGGTTGATTATTTTAGTTTTTGTCGCCCTTTGCTGACGTTCACATGGTGAAAAGGCGAACTTAGTGCAGACACATTTTGAATATAAGTTGGAATATTTTGTCGCCACTCAATAACCTGATGACGTTGATTTTAATGCCTTGGCGTTAATAACCTTCTTGATGGCTCGTTCGTTAGCCAAGATGGTAAAGTTCAAACTTATGTGTCAGTGTTAGAAAAAGTAGGAGAGGCTCGACTTGATTAACCCAATGGTAGTGTGCTAAGGGGTACTGGTATGGTTCAGGTCGAGGCATTTGGGTAAATCAAGGGTCCAAACAACATGAAGTCAAAAGTCGAAGGTGAGATCATTGCCAGTCATCGGTCAATTATAGGCTAAGCTAAGCCAGCCTCAACTTCAATTACATGAGCGAGAACACATGGATGTCACGTCAGGAAACAGCCGAGCTCATCAGAGAGGTGCACATGATATACAACGGTGGTCGATTGTCATTTCACCCTTCATATACCAGCGCCTTGACTTGTGACGTACCAACTACTACCTCCTGTAAGATACAGGCTCGCGATTTTTTGAAGCTGCGAACTACGAAAGAAGAAATGGAGGGTGCGTGTGAATATGTGTGTGGAGAGCCCGGCGATTGCTATGGCAATCTCCTTATGGAGGTCTTTATGGAAACTTCTAATTATGTCACGAAACAGCTCAGCCAATCAGAGTGACAGCACACAAAATTCCGACGCTTGGCTTGTCTAATCATATGAGTGTACTTCTCAGCACACAAATAGAGAGTGCTCACAACACCACAGTCTGCAGGAGAAAATTCCTTGGAGGCACTTAGATCTCTTACTTAGATGTTACCGCACATAGAGTGTGGTAAGGCGAAAGCCTTTCCTGTGACTATTTGCACTCACTTGCTTCATTTCTCTCTCTTTTCTTTTGTCCTTTTTTTTCTACTGTTTACACTTCTTTCCCTTCTGGTTATTTTCTTTACTCCCTCATTCTTTTGCACAGTTTTGACGTCCGGGGTTGTTTTGATATCTGCACGGTATATCCACGTTCCTGGATATTCTAACGTCTAATTGACTTTTTGTGTTCAATTATTTAAATATTTACTCCACAGCAACGATATTGGGCACAAAGACATTTTGTTTCATCCTCTACCTCATATAAGTAACCTTTTACTCATCATTCAGTTCATTTCTCGACAATACGATGTGACATCCTCCGCGAACGCACGAATCCTGTCCACACTCATGAGCTTACAAAGGCTTTCGCCCTAAAATCAGATTATGTCCTCGATATCAGTTCATTTTAGTGCGTTATCGCTAGGGCTTCCGCTCTCCTAAAAGCCTTTGTGTGTGCAGGTGAGAGGGATTGCATGCGTAGGTGTGTGCGTCTGCCCGCCCGGTCGTCCTCAAGAACATGTTTCAGGCAGGTGGTAGTTTAAAGGTGACGTCACCGCTCATTGATAGACTTTCATTTCTATGACGTCCCGAGAAAAAATGGTATTTAAGGCTTGGCAGTAGCTGTCAACTGCTGCTCTTTGGTGATGGTAATAAACCCAACGGCACCTTTGGAATCCTGAGTTAAGCACACTTCTCCAATAAGCAATGCAAAGATCTTTGTGTGGCTTTGTTAAAGTGGGGCTGTATGTACCTGTCACCCCTGCCGTCTTGGAAGGTATGCATAAAATGTGTCATCCTATTCTAGGGAAAACAACATTAACAGAAACCATGAAAAGTCAAGGTAATAAATCGTGCAAAACCGGAACTACCCATGACAGCTGAAAATAAAGCGCGGTTAGCCCTAAGATAAACAGATCGGTAATTTTTTATACATTTTCCAGATAACTAAACCTTCATTATCATATACGTTCAGACATTAGAAGGCTGTAATCAGTTTATATAGTTCAATCTGTTCGCAGTGTATCATTCCCGGCAATTTCAAACGTTGGTATTGTATGAATAAAGTAAACAAAGTCATTGCTGGCATTTGAATTGCGGTAATTTATTAGCCGCTCGATATTGCTCAATACCATGAGTTTCTTTCGCCAATACCAAGATTCTTTTCTCTTTGAATGCCATTAGCGGTTAATCTGTTGCGCCAAAGCGACACCTAAAGGTCTGTCGCGGCAAGAAATGAGTGAAGTGAACTACCATCCGGAGTAGCAGTAGATCGCAGAGTACGTTGCCGCTGCAAGGTCACCGGCCGAGGGTTGAGTATCGGAGGTCTGAGCATCCCAGATATGATTTCCTAATTTCCATGAGAAAAAAAAAAGAAGATAAAGGAGCACCATATTATGGCACTCTTTATTTATATAACCGCAATCTTATCATGGCAGTTCTTACACCCAACCTACCTCGAAATGCATGCACAGCGCCTGTGATAATGACTGCATACAGGAATGCGCACTTTAACCCCGAAAATATATCCTGGACCTTCGAGGACATCTTTACAGAGAAGCAGTTCATCGCCGCTGCCAAAGCTGCGAAGAGAAAGTGAAAAGGAAGGATATCAGGATCCGTTACCGCATTAAGTAGGCGGAGCAACGATTGTGCTAACAATAGAAATACAGATAATTCACAGGGCGACGTGTAAACTGAAGGCGGCAACGGGAAGCAGGAGACAAGCTTCCGTGATTATTCTTCACATCAAAGCGCCACGTGAGACCGCCAAGCTTGCGGGCATCTTGCTCTCCGTCTCAATAAAACAGACATCGCCTGCAACAGCACCAGCAGATGTTGACAGCCTATTCGCGTCATGCCAGCGGGTGGCCTTTAGCGCTTGCCGCCTTATGCCGGAACCGTCATCAACACGAGGCTCCATTCTCGCAAAGACAGGATATGTAAAGGATGCCTTCTACCTAAACAGGTTATGCACAACTGCGCTGCACTTTAGGTCAACGGTAACGCTGCATTTGTACCTCTCTCAGGCTTTCTTTTTTCGGCTAAACACATCGCACCGTCTAAAGATGTCCGATGTAAACGGATGCAAGGTATTCGATCCACGATGCTCGGCAATATTAAGGTTGACTCTATAGAGCTGCAGGTAACATTAGACTGTTGGGTAAACACATTAAGGACAAAGGACGACATAAAGCGATAATCTTTTTGGAAATAATATTATTTTCTTCTGGCCCCTCACTCAGCTGAGGTCGAGATGTAGCCCTTGGTTGGCTCATGCAGTCGCTTGAATGCTGTCCTCCATGTAAATCAATTTAGGTTGCCTCGTTTGAACGATTTCATTTGCGAGCCAATGTTGTCCAAGAGGCAACGTTTCAGACTATAATAGCAGCTTAATTGTCCATTATGGCAAAATCAACCATCTAAGCTGTCTGAGTACCTTGCTCCTCCCGTTATTCCCGACGTTTTAAGGGAATACGACCTTCGAAATGACGGATGCTTTTTTCACGTGAAGGAAATTAAAAGAAAGGTAGGACGGAAACGAATAATGCGTGAAAAAGGAAATTATCCTCAAAACTTCTATTTTCCTATGATGCGCTACCGCCAGGTAGACCACAATGCACATTTTCTGATGTTCACTCACATGCTAGCTTTTAAGCAACGTTTCATGATTTCACACCCTGCTCCAGAATGTACTTGTATTTTGTTTGGTTTGCGGGATTTAACGTCCCGAAAAACTAAGGCTACCGTAGTGGAGGGCTCCGGAAATTTGGATCTCCTGGGGTTCTTTAACGTGCACTGACATCGCACAGCACACGCGCTCTCTTGCTTTTTGCCTCAATCTAAAAGCGGCCACCGCAACCGCGATTCAATCTTGCATCCTTGGGTACAGTAGTCGAGCGCCCTAATGACGGAAAAATCACAGAGGGACGTACTTGCATTTTCATGACGAATAACTGTGATGCCGTAATGGCATTCCACTTCGATTTCCCCTTCTCTTTTGCTTACGAGTGCACCATCCTTCTTCAGGGTAAAAAAGAGAATCTCAATTTTACCCTGAAGAAGCACGGTACGCCGTCCGAAACTGTCGGTAAAATAAAATAGGATAATCGAGAAAGTTGTGTGACATCCTGACATTCTGTCTGCGTCATCACCCGCAGAAAGAGCCGAAAAGAAGTGTCAAGGAAAAAATATTCTCTTTATACCACGACATTGCTTGGAAAAAAATGCGCCTTTTTTCTTTCTGAAAAAGTAATACATAACAAAACACAACAGTCGTTTTAGAGAGAAGAACAGTTTGATGCAAGTGTCCACACTATGCTTTTATCTGCAACTCTTTCAGGCAGCCTGGAACCACGTGATAAAAGGTGGCAAGCTGCTAACTGCGCTTCCTCTCAGCTCCTATGATCACAGGGAACGCGAGAATCTGCTCCAGTGACTGCCAGCACGTGTTCCTAGTTGACAAGACGTCAATGGCGCCTAATTGCGTTCTCCTGTTGATCGGTTGCTCCTGTTTGCCTTTGTACCCGCCAGTTGTCCGCGCGGCAATATTTTATTGCCGCACATGACATTAAAAGCGTTCACCCCTGATAAATTTGGCTTTTTACACATGTGTATAAAAATTCCTTTTACGTCATTCTGCCAATATGAAAAATTATTTATTGAAATGAGAGATTGAAGGTCCCAAAAATGTACGTGTACGAAAATGCAACTTCGGAATCAACTTTCGTGACTATTTGCTTTTCTCTTCATGCATTTAATTAGGAACATCGAGTTTACCTGGGATTCACTTGTATTGCTTTGGTGGTCGAACGTATTATGCATAATTGCAGATTGTTCGCTGAATTGGGAAGACTTTTGGACTCGCACATAAATATCTCGACGAGAGAGAGAAAAATGCAACATGGGTATGACTTGTTGAGACCCATCTTCTTTTCAACGCCCTGAAGAACAAGCTCGTAAAAGATTTTTTAGTATTTCGAAAATATCAGTTCCAGGCGACAAGATCTGCATCAAAGCGCGCTCTTGCACTGGTAGTAATGACGAAAGGCACATTTATACAGAATTGAGATTACGTAAATCACTGAGGGAGATTATTTGCTCATAATAAGAACGCAGGATCAGCTTACGTTTTATGGCTTATATATTCGGATTTCGAGAACGCAAGATCAGTTTACGTTCTTTAGCTTTTATATTGGGAATGCCTAACCCTAATTTTCTAAACAGTATCTTTAAATTCTTAACTGTTGTTTGAGTTCATTCGTTACAGTCGTACTTCCGTTAAGAGTGATCATTGTTTAAAGCCAGTTCCGCATATTTTGTGCGCGCACAACCTCTTCTCTGGTACGCTGTATCTCTAGAGCCTTCAGTGAAAATACATAACTACACGCAGAATTGAGTTACAAGTAAATCAACATTACGCCCGACCGAAATGTAGCCAAATTTCAGTGTGCATTCTTCTGGTCTGCACATCAGCACTAATGTAACGTAGTCCCTGTAAGCTATACAACGAGGCGCAACGTTATTTAGAGTAGTCTGGAGACAACTTACTCAGAAAGAGCGATGCGACTAAGACGTTGACTTCGTAAGGTGGTGTGCAGTTGGGGTATGGCAGACTAAGCAGGTATGCCGAGAAGGTCAGTCCCTGTATGGAAGTGGCAGCGGGTTCCACGAAGAAACACGTCCAGGCGAAGAAGAAAGCCGGGAGGTCACCAAAGGCACCGTACGGCCGCCCGGCAGCCAAAAAGAAAGCGTAGTCACCGCCAGATGCCGGTAGCAACGCACCCAGCTCAGCTGAGCAGAGACCACCTGCACTTTTCAGGGGGTTTCCTAAGTTGCTTCTTTTGTTTGTTCTTCCCGCAAGTTATGTAGTACAGAACTACTCTTTAACACTATGTTATAAGGTGAGAGTCGAAATCGGCTGCATTATTTAGTAATGGCCTAATTTAAAGGCCTTAATCTTGAATTTTTTTCTTTTGGATTGCAGAAAATAGATTGAGATGTTTATTTGGATAGGGCAACCGCCACGGGAACAACATTGGGTTGACTGGAGAGGTAGGGCAGAGTCCTGGGCAGAGCCTGTCTTGCCCTGAACGTCGCCAGGCTGATGACTGTGGTGAGACGGTAATAATGGATCGAAGATCACTCTACAATATAACCTAACAACACTGCAGTTAACAACCAAAGCTGATGATCCACATGCTGCTTAATTACTCGTGCAGTGAGTCTGCAATGCAATTGTTGGAGATATCAGCATTATTAAGCTTCCAGTCTGGCGATTACTAATGTAATTTCTTCTAAACCCAATAGACGTAGAAATTTTTTACTGATATTAAAAGGCCTCCTTCGATATTATCATTGCAGTTGAAACTCTAAGAGTAGGTCATAAAGTTGCGTTTTCTTGCTCTCAGTATGTTTTAATGCGTCTGTTATCGGCTTATGCTTCACCGGAGCAGATATCGCCATAATCGACAATTGAGAAGACAGAGCTAAACTCTACGACCAATAAACTTTCGTGGTTCCCTTACTTGCTAGGTTCAAGGATATCGCAGAAGTCTACGATACCCTTCTTAATTCGAACTCATCAAAAGTCAAGCATGTCTATACAGAGAAACTATTATCTAAACACCCGCTTGCCATATGCAGAACATTAGTACGGCAATATCACACAGCACTCGAGTTCTCAAACAACAGCGTCCTCTAATAAGGATGGCTTGTCCTACGGTAGTTGGAAGGTAACGTCAATAAAGGGAACAGATGTTGCACACCGTGGACTAATTATACAGCGATGTGATCGAGGGAATATGTTACACAAAAGATGACCTTATAAAGATTTGAGGAGTGACCTGTCCTCAGTAAAACCCATTCGCATGAAGTGCGGCTACTATCAGCACCGCATGAATCGTAGACTAAGTAAGTTACCACTTTACAAAGATTGTCGTAAGCGGAAGACCAATTAAAAATATATAGCTGTATGTACCGGAGCAATATCAAATGTTTTAACGAGAACTTGTGCGATTCTAAAAGTTAAGCTTTCCAAAATACTGGAATAATTTTTGCTTTGCATCCCGTGCGTTCGGTTTTGTTTCTTAAACCGTTTTAATAGTTTGGTTGTATGGGGAAGTCCGAAAACTTTAACATGAACAATTGATCTATTTTAGCGGCTCGGTATGGATCTGAATGCCTTTTTTTGTTCGGCAGAATGCGTACTTTACTGCATAACTATATGCAGAGAAGAAAAGCGGGCACCATTGTCGCCTCCTTTTAGTGCTCGAAAATTTTCGTAGATGAAAATTAGGTCTCTCGGACATTGTTATCACTGCTACATCGTCTCAGGGCTCCCCAATATTTTTGGTATTGGCAAGACAATTGTGAATGCACATGGTGCAAATACCATGGTCTGTCTACCTGCCTACGTCTGCAACTTTATGGTTGCATTTTTTTTAAACTGGCCTGCACATAACATTATGGGTGAGAACAAGAGCATACAAACTGTTTCGATGATGCGCGCGCGCGCGCGCTCTTGAAGGTTATTAAACTGAAGAGAATGTGATGTCCACAAAAGGTTACTTATCATGGGCGTATATTTTAAGCTCGAAAGGCTAGTTTTATAGGGCATATTCTCGATGGTAAGAAGGGCCTATGAAATATGATAGTGTGATGCGGAAGTAATGTGGCCCGTGGGACGAGCGCCGCGAAATGTTTATTCGGTCTTGACCTTCATACACACCGCTCTTTCTACACTAGTGTCGCCATCTATTCTGCGCTGTGCTTACTAACGCGTGCAGCTGTATACTAAGACGGACGATAGGTGACGCTCTTGGGCGTAGAAGTATGGCGGCTGTAATCAACTAAGAGGGAAGCGCAGATTGGGACGTGAGAAGAGTCACATCAGAAGAGAAAGGAGTCACACGTAAAGGAAACCTTGTCTTAAGAAAAGTAATTTAACAAAACTTGTCATTGGGCGAGATGGTGCATAAGGCTTGATGGGCGGAATTTCAATTAAGAGGAAAATATAATTTCAATTCACAGGAAAATATAGGTGGTATTCACTGAGGTCGTACTACAAGATGGCGCGAGCATCATCACGCCTCGTCCGCCATGCTGGAAGTTGCCGGTGGCATCAGCGAGCATCGGCTCGCGCAGTATCAGGTTCGGTGTCAGGGGCCCATCGTACATTGCAAGTGATCCGTAAAGATTTATCAAGTTCTTAAATACTTCCGCATCCACTGTTTGATGGGGAGCCCTCTATGCGCATGGAGTACACAGCAGCGATATTTTCGTGCTCCGGAACATAACACTGCCTATTCGGTGCTGCAACAGGCATTCACCCATTCAACAACTCAACAGCAAAAGTAGCCGGCTGCCCAATGCGCGCAACATGACTTGCAGTTCATTAAATCCGTTGTTATCTGCCACTGAGGCAGAACACACCTTGAAGAGAAAGCGCATTAATTGTCCCCATTCAAAAGCTGGCATGGTCGCGAAACGTACATTTCTAGTGATTGATTGATTGATTGATTGATTGATTGATTGATTGATTGATTGATTGATTGATTGATTGATTGATTGATTGATTGATAAAACTTTATTTCCCATAGTAGGGGTCCTGAAGGACACTCGGCTAGGCGTAGAGGGCAGCTCCCACGTCGGCACAGAGAGCCCGAAGCTCTCCGCCGCCGCGCCGGCCTCCTGGACAGCCCGAAGCTGATCATGTAGTGAAAGGTAGTCGGCAAACTACCGATCGAAGCTTGCATAGGCGCTGTTCCAGCAATAGAGCTAAGCAATGCATTTGCTTAATTTGGGTGACAGAAGGTCGAGCAAGTACTGCCACGCACTCAAGGCTAAACAGCACACACAGCGAGCAGTGTCGGCAACGTAGCACTGCTTGAAATGCACATAACGCATGGAGCCTAAGCTCGCAACGACGAAATGGGCAGCGATAACTCTTGATACAGTTGTAACACGTTACTTGCAAGTCGACAGAGGTGACAGCGCTAGGTAAAAGAACAGACATGGCGCTATTTACTCACCTCTAAAAACGGCGCGCCGACCACCGATGCCCTCACGCAGGTGTGGCTCTTGGCTTTGCTCGCTTATGAAAATATTAAAACGCTTTCATAGATTTGTACGGTTTAATTTCTTCACCTGTCACAAAACTTCAGTTTCTTCACTTCCTGTTTCGGTTTTACTGGAGAGGATTGCGAATTGTTTTAGTCGTGCCCGTTCATTTTAGTACACCTAGCGGTCGCTAAAAGACTCTGAAGAATAATTCTTGTTGCGCTTTCCCTGCCTCGATTTCTGAATCCCACTGCCATTACCATATTTTGCAGTTCGGCGAAGGTCCACATAACGTCTTGTTTATTCACGTCTGAAAATTCTGGCGTACAGTATTTATTTCGAAGTAAATTAGAGCGGAAAAGTTAATCATGATAGATACAAGTATGGGTATATCACCAAGGGCTCTTTGCACTCGGCACGCTGGCGTAGCGTTTAGAGCAAGTAGTTATTCATCATTCAGTATTTAATTAATAAGACGGAGCGTCAAGATAGTTGGTGATTTGAGGATAAGATAAAGAATCGGGCCATAAAGACTACACACAAAATAGGGAAAGCATTGTACATAAATGCGCGATGGAGAAATACAACTGCACCTGCCGTTTCTATGCAAGAATACGGCATTTAATTCCTTTATATATGAGCGAAAGATACATACGCTACCTCCTGTGCAGCGCACACGGGAGCAACCTTCATGAATATGCATGGCTAGCCTAAAATTGGCGATAAAATACGTGGATGGTGTATTCAATCAATCCGCCCGCGCCCCTTCTGTACAGAAACTACCTACAGAAACAGCCTATTAATGCGTATAGAATCCCGTCGAAACAAAAAGAAAATCAGATCAGAAAAAACTCTTAATCAACCACTCTGTTGTATACAGTTTTCATTGAAAGTAAAGCCGCTTACAGCTTGCAGCTGTAAAATACCCAGTTTTATTTATAAAGCCGTATTAGCTCACGTCGCTTTTACTGGTGGTACTGCCTGAAGTATTGAGGCCTAAAATTGACTTGTATATTCAGGCAGCATATAACGAAAGGTTAGACTGTTGGTCATCAGGATGTTGAAAGAATACGGTCTCGTAAACGTCATTCGTTCTCCAGTAGGTGTTCCAGCGGACCAGCACTTGTAGTATAAGGAATCGTACGTCAGAACGGACTCCAAGTTCAAGAACCTGGGCACACATTTCCTCCTGCCTTACTGTCTTGAGTGTAATAAGTTGCTCCTAAACGCCCTGAGCACGGTAGACGTTCTGAAAAAAATCCTCCCCGCTCAAATATCATCTATTTGCTGCTCGAAGAGCTTTGGAGGCAGGGAGTGTACCTACATTCCTTTTTGTCCAAAGTAACTAAGCAACGAAGTTTGCTGCTCCCTGTTTATTGTAAAACCTTTACGGCGCGCGAAACATAATAGCAAAGGTGTTCCTTACCTTAAAAGATTTCAAAGCTTAAGGGGCCTGTATAACTTTCTTACATGTTCCAGCTACAAACTCTTGTTTCAAAGACGATGTATTCCCCTTATTATGGTTAGGCTACTTGCTAGCTTTGCGCTCGTGAAGCAAGGCTTATTTAGACTAAGTGAACACTTTACCCTGTCACTGAGGCTTGCATGCGCGGTCCACTGAGGGCAGTTCGCAGTTGACCTATATTGCTTCACGTTTTGGAACGAGAGAACAGCTTTTAGGTACTTTGTTTGATCCTTATAGTCAGTGGGAGAGCTATTGTCAACATTTATTTCGCAAGTCGGGAAAGTAACAGGAAACATAGTGTATGTATTTACCGATAAATGCGTTGACGCCACCAAGGGTCCATAATAGAAGATCGATGCTGATCGTCTTCGAATTTCGCAGAACGTTTCCAGGTGTGATAAATATGCCAGTACCTAAAAGAAGGACATTATATTCAGAATACTGTCATTCAGGAAAAAGAAATTTTGCTTTTTCCTAAATACTTTAAAAGATTACGGCGAAGCCATAAAGTAAGCATAAGCCGTGCATATTTATGCAGTGCGTCATTTCAGTAGTGACATGAGGCGATATATCAAAACAGAGATATATCCCAACAAGACGCGGCGCGCAGGACAGAATGCCTCACCTATGATCGCTCCAAGGAGGAGTGTGATGCTGCTCAGTAGTCCTACGTCCCTTTTGAGAGTTAGTTCCTGACCGCATTCGTGCGTATCGTGAAGCAACAAATTACGGCTGACGTCGTCGTCTATAGAATCCTCATCGATATCTTTGAGTACTTTATATCCGGTTCTCCTCACATGCCCTGGCTCACCGTGAGACGATGGCGGTTTGTTCCTAGAAAAAAGTGCTGCAATGAAACAATATTCGGCATAAATCAGCTTTATGTAATAAGCCTACGAGGCGTAATGTCTTTTCCTATTCACTCCAACCTGAGAAAGACGAGCGAATATGAAAAGATTGATTTCAAGACGGGTTTGATCACCTCCATGCTTCACGGACAGGAGGTGCGGGCTTTAATCCTATATCTCAGTGTACCCCTCGGTTTGTACACGGATACAGGCTGCCCCCAGCCTCGGCTACCTTGGGAAAGAAATCCCGTAAAATATATAAGGTTCCGACCCCACCCCTTTTGGACAAAAAACAAAAATCGCAGGCCATTGTTCCTTTCGATCAAGTAGATTTCGTCCCATTTAGTTACTTAAATTCGAATCAAATAGCACGAAAATTTAAATCGAACACTCTCAAATAACAACTCTTACTGTTGTTGACCACGCCGTTCTACGTGCACTCTATCGCAAAGCTCGTTATTTTCTCTCTGTTCTCATATTCTACGTATTACGCTTGGATTGACTCGCTTCATTAGGACTTGGTGGACTACCAACGAGCCATAGCGGGGTGCAGTAGCATTCCTTCTCATGTCGCAAATTATACTAGTTTTCTTCGCCCTTACAGAGCATGGAAAGCACACACGTACTGCTGCTTAATAGATTTCTGTATAAGCAACCATTCTGTTCTGCATAAAATAAGGCTACATGGTATCACAAGAAGTTGATGTCCTGCCAGCAGCATCACATTAAGTAAGACAGGGATAGGTGCCTGCTGCTGATTCAGGTGTGAGTTCACAAAGCCGTAGTATTCTGAAGCGGTTCGAAATGGCACGACCCACAAAACGAAATCATGGACTAAGACAACAAGCACATGTTTAAGTTTAAATCGTCGACTTACAATTGATAGCTCACAGCGCCTCATACTCAACCTCAGGCGCAAATAGGGGCAATCATTTACCAACATTTTAGGTTAAATACTTTCCGTCCTAAAACATCACCTAAATATATTATGCTCTCAGTCCAAATTTCAGGTTTAAACTCGGCAATGCACAACGGGAAGGAAAGTACAAAAGTACTATAATATGAGACGTACTCTTAGTCAATAAAACTAATATGATAATTATTGTTTGCTGTAGTGTGCCTAAATGTGTTTCACCACCTGTGAAAATTACTCGATTCCGGATGCTTTTTTTAAGTCGCCACCACGAAGTGCGCCCTACTAAAGTGGCCGCATTCAGAACTCCTCAACGTCAACAAGCATTGGTGCGCTAAATCACCCCGCAGTTAATCAATCATCTCTATTTTTCAGCAATTTAAGCTAGCTATGAGCAGCATTCACGCGCCTGGCATTCTGCATCACTCGCTAAAGCGCTTGTGCAAGCACTTGGTGTCGGTCGCCCAGCGATGCTCTTCACCCTGCCCACAATACATCGTACAGTACTGAACATCCGTTTATTAATAAGCGTTAATTCCAGTCCTTTTTTACTGGAACATACAGAAAATATAGAAACATTGTAATAATTGGAATTTCAATTTAGTTCTTACCTCACAGTCATGACAAGGTTTTAGCATGAGAGAGAGAGAGAAAGGAGGAAATAAAGAACAAAAGAAAGAAAGAAGGAAAAAAAGAAAGAGTACAGGGTCGTCACATGCACCCCCTAATACCCGGATTCAAACCAGACCGCCTGCGGCTACGTTTCGATGGAAGCGACATGAAAAGACGTCCGTGTACTGTGCGATGGCAGTGCACATTGAATATGCCCAGGTGGCCGAAATTACTCCGCTGCCCTGCTCTCTTTCTCTTTCTCCGCTTTCATTCTCACCTTTCTCTCTTCCCTTACGGTGGGGTGCATGTGTTCACGAAGAAAGTGTGACAGGTAAGGCGCGTTTCCTTAAATTAACTTAAAAGGCGGATCCTGAAGGGTGGCAGTTCCTGGCCCTACGCGGCTGGGACGGTAGATCAACGCCGCTTGCGGCGGGGGCTAGCCAGCCACCGAATTGTATCTGTTGTAGGCCTTCATTGCACCCGCCACTGCTTCGGTGGTGGACGCCGGCTGTTGTTGCGGCGCGCATCTTTCTTTCGCTCTTCTTCCTTTCTTCTCTATTTTCTCTTCCGTCCACACGAGGCAGCGGAGGTGGCTCAGCTACAGAGCCAGTAGCAGAGAGAGAGAAGAAACCTTTATTTAGCCGAATAGTTATATAGGGCCGAGTTATATTGCCCTACTAGATGGCCAGCAGGTCAAGCCTGTTAGCGACCTCGTAGGCGCGCTTGAGGATCCGGTCTTGTATGCACGGGTCCGAGCTGCGCAGCAGGGTCTCCCAGTCATCTGGATGCAGGATTCCTCCTAATTCTGGAGGTGGGGGGTCCTCTTTGCATCCCCAGAGTATATGGTTGAGGGTAGCTCTTTCATCGCACAGTGTGCAGTCAGGAGAAAATTGGCTGGGTTTGGAAAGGAGTTTGTTTGGAGTCTCCTCCAGGTAATTTCGTGTTCTTTGCTTAGACGCTTGTGCGGGGGCGGAAACTTCCTTCGTTCAAGGCGGAAGTGGTGGGTCAAATCATGAAGTGATATAAGATTATCCTTGGCTGTCCCAGGAGCGGAGGTGGTCACCGCCCGGCCGACTAAACCTCGGGCTGTCTGGTGAGCCGCCTCGTTTCCAGGGTTGCCAGAATGTGCCGGTACCCAAATCAATTCAATGTCTCTATCTGGGAAGGGAATCTTATTAAGAATATTTAGAGTAAATTGTGCAATTCTACCTCGGGCGAAATTGTGTATGGCGGTCTTGGAGTCGCTGATGATAATATCTGCCTCTGAACTTGTAATGGCTAAAGCGATGGCTGCCTCCTCGGCCATTTCGGATGTGCGTACACGGAGGGAGGCCGAGAAGGCTGTGGCGTGTGTTCCCGTAACCCCTGCCACTGCAAATGCTCTTTTTGGAACTGCATACTCAGCCGCATCAACGTAGATAACACCCGGTTGGTGCTTATGAGTCTTATGAAGAGCCAGGGCCCTGGCCATCCTCCTACCCTCGTGGTGTATAGGATGCATGTTTTTGGGCAGAGGCTTCATGGTGAGCCGCTTCCTGATTGGTGTGGGTAGATCTCTCGGTTCATCTATTTCTGACTGTGAATTTGCGTCCAGTGCGCCGAGGATGCTTCTGCCTGTTTTAGTTTTTGTCAGCCGCGCAATCTGTGTGGTGATGTGGGCCGCGCAAAGTTCCTCGAGTGTGTTGTGAATGCCGAGTTGAAGAAATTTTTCTGTAGATGTGTAATGAGGAAGCCCTAGTGCCGCTTTGAATGCTTGTCTGGTGAGGCACTCCAGCTTGGTCTTCTCTGCGGCATAGAGCTGTAGGTAGGGCACTGAGTAGGTGAAGCGACTGAGAACAAATGCCTGCACTAATCTGCACAGGTCTTTCTCTCTCATGCCCCTTCTCCTGTTGGCAATTCGTTTAATCAGACGGATTGTCTGATGGGTAGTGGCAGAAAGCCTGTTAATTGTCTCCGCATTCTTGCCATTACTCTGGATTAAGAGGCCCAACACCCTCAGTGTCTGGACTTCTGGTATGGGTTGTCCGTTAACCTTAACAGTAATGGGAATAGAATCTTGATGACCTCTCCCTTTACCTCGAATGATGAGGAGTTAAGATTTGAGCTGTGAGCAAGTGAGTCCTGCTTCTGCGGCGTAATTTTCTACCTGGTCAACTGCCAATTGCAGAGTTTCCTCGATTTCGCCATCGTTACCTTTATTGGTCCAGAGGGTGATATCATCAGCATAGAAGGTGTGGTGCAAATTTGGAATTTCGGCTAGCATACCCGGGAGGCGGATGAGTGCCAAATTGAAGAGAAATGGGGAAAGGACCGAGCCTTGCGGTGTACCTTGTGTTCCTAACGTTATTGGGGCGGATGTTATGTTTCCTAGTGTTATGAGGCTGTACGTTTAAACAAAAATGATTTGATATAATTGTATGTTCTGATGCCTGGATTAATACTACTTAGATTTTCAAGGATGATTCTGTGTGAGACGTTGTCAAAGGCCTTGTTTAAGTCAAGGCCCAGGACGGCTCTGGTATGTTTGTTTCTGTCCCTGTCGATTATATCCCTTTTGAGACGAATCATAACAGTTTGGGTAGATAAGTTTGCCCTGAAACCAATCATTGTGTCCGGGAGGAGACCGTTGTCCTCAACGTAGTTCTGGAGCCTAGTAAGGATAATGTGCTCAAATAGTTTTCCCAGGCAAGAGGTCAGGGAGATGGGCCTCAAATGTTCTAGCGCTAGCTTTTTGCCATGTTTAGGTATGAAAGTAATATTGGCATGCTTCCAGCATTGTGGGAGGGTGCCTGATTGCCAATGATGGTTAAGGAATTCCGTTAGGGCGAGGATCGACTTAGGGTCCAGATTTCGGAGAACTTTATTGGTTATTCCGTCCGTTCCAGGTGCTGCGCCTGTGCGCAGTTGACCCAGCGCTTGCCAGACTTCCGCATCCTCGATGTCCCTGTCGAGGTACGCATTATCCAACCCAATGTAGTCTGGCAGCGGTCCATTGTCTGTGGTGTTTACATATCGTTGTTGGAGTTCATTAATGAGTGCGTCCTGTGTACCCGGATACTAGTGTACAAGTCGAACCAATTGGTCTTTTTGAGTCGATTTAAGGTTACTGGGGTCTAGAAGATGCTTAAGTAGGAGCCACGTCTTTTTGGTGCCTAGCTGTCCATTCATGCTATCGCAAATTTGGCCCCACTGTTGCTTTTCTAATTCAAGAGAGTACTGCTCAATCTCCCTTTCTAAGTGAGCAATTTTTACACGTAGTGTCCTGTTGTTGCGCTGTGTTTTCCAGCGTCTAAGAAGGCTAGCATGCGCTTCCCACATGTGGAGTAATTTATTGTCCATGGTATGTTGCTCTGCAGACGCAGGTGCCAATGGAGTGGCATGTTCTACATCTAAGGTAAGATCAGAGATCCATTTCTCCAGGTTAGAGATATCGGTTGGAGCGATTTGCTCCCGAATTTTGCGAATTTTTGTCCCAATCCGTAATTTTGATGGTCGTTTTGGGGGCTTGTTGGCTTGGATTTGGAAAGCGGTTGAGATAATATAATGATCACTGACAAGTGGGACACCCGTGTTTCACTACCGAATATCGCCAATGTTTTTAGACAGCGTGAGATCTGGAGATGTATCGATACTGACGATATTACCTATTCTTGTGGCAATTTGCGCGTCTTTGAGAAAAGAGAGGCCAAGATTTTGTGCTGCAATCCAAATTTTGGTTCCTTTGGTACTGCATTTTCTGTATCCCCATGCGGTATGTTGGGCGTTAAAGTCACCGACGATTAGAAGTTGAGCTCTCCCTGCTGCTCTAACGACCTTCTGAAGGAGACCTGGGATCTCGGTGCCTTTGTCTTTGGGCGAGCTGTATACATTGAGGACAAAGCAGCTTATGTTTTCCTTACCCTGCGGAAGGATTTAGATGAGTGTATGAGGTACTGTTGTTCCGTCTATGTTGTGTTGTATCGCTACTACATTTCTCTGAATGAGAGTTGCAGTGGCAGGGAGTCGCCCTCTGCGTTCATCAATCTGAGATTGGAAAACCTTATAGCCTGGTAATTTTACGATTGCGTTTGTTTCTTGTAGGGCAATAACGTCTGGAGGTTTTTGGAGGGCTTGAATATGGAACTGCAAGTTGCCTTTTTTGTTTCGATACACCCTGCAGTTTCACTGCCATACCCCAATTTCCCGGCTTCGCGGAGCCATTTTGGTTAATGGTTGGCAATAATAGGGGGGGGGGGGGAGGGTTGAATAACTTGTGCCGGGGGCGGGATGTGGAGGGGTAGAATGGATTCTAATCGTTTCATGATTTGCAAATGGAAGTTTCGAAACATGATTTCAACTTTATCTTCAGGCCCGTACATTTTCTTTTCCTTCTTCCTACAGCCACAACAACAACAACTTAAAAAGCATCTCTCAGTACGGGTCCGAGTGTTACGTGCCGACAAACGAGCTTTGTGCGTGGACTCCAGCGTTTGAGGGCTTGCATCAGCATGGGAGTGGCGGCCGTGGCGGCGCTGTATAGGTGCAATGTGAAGGGGCTCCAATAATACTTAAGGTCGTGTCTCCGCTTTCGCATTATTAAGCCTACGCAACCCTAAGTGTTTCCATGGAATTGTTTTTTGAATATGTAATAAGAGCACGAACCCCTGCCACACACAGACTGAGGCATTGTTTAATGTTTTTCATCTTAAGCACCGCAGTGCGTAGCTAGCGACATAGGACCTAGAGTATGGTCATGCTCACAACAATAGAAAACGAGACAACAAACTCTACGCAGGCGCGATATAGGTACAGTGGAAAGGTGATCCTGTATATGGGGCTGCGACCACAATTCCATGCCATGGGCCGGACCAGACGCCACATTTTAAGGCGAAAACCTTTATAGGCTCATTGGTGTGCGCAGAAAGTGCGCCTATCCGCGAGTTTATCACATCCCTGTCGAAGAATGACGTGATTTATTAGTAAACACGAATGACTGTATGAGGTATAGGGTGGAAAAGATGTCTATACGTGCAAAATTTTGTTGATGTGGAGTAATTACATTTATTAGAGCCAAAAAAGTCATTTCGACGTCCAAATAGCCATGGGCATTAGTACAGTGTACAGACGTTAAAAAAGCCACGGACGTCGAAATTGTGCAAGATACGTCAAAATTGTGCAAGAAACTTGCAAAAAAGTTGCAAAGCTTTAATGTCAGGGCTCGTCATTTCGTTACAGTTAAACTAGAAAATAATCAGTGAATGAAAGAGAAAAAAAAACATTTAAAAACAGTAAAAGAAACAAAAACAACCAAAAGAGAAAAAGTATAATGAGTAAAAAGAAAAAAGAGGGGAGAAAAGGAGCAAAGAAAAAGGAAAAAAAAAAGTAAAAAATCTGCGAAAAAGCGACAATTGAGTACAAAGAGCCGCAGGAAAGGCTCTCACCTTACCGCACTTAAGAGAGACCTTAGTGCCTCCAACCAATTTGTTTCCTCATTTCATTCCCCAACTATCCATTACAGGTCGAGAGCAGACAACGTACAATGAGATCGCCAAAATATTTGCGATTAATAGCTTCCTGTACGAAACATATCGGATATGCGACACAAGCAACGTCGCAGCTTGTGTCGAATTCGAGCCATTGAAAGACTTCGAAGATTTTTTGAAATCGCTCATTTTTTTTTTCTTTGGCGCGAGATAGCCAGATTTTGTTCAGCCACAGTGCCAAAGGTAACGGCGTTTTAGAAATTTTATAAAGTGATATGGCTATAGATGATAACAGGCTACCAATCTATGCTTACACCTAAATGTCGAATGGTAATGCTTAAAGAGTCAATTATCGAAATTTATTAAACCAACCCTGTGTTTAACTTTATTCCCCACGTTTGACACCTTATAACACCAACTTACGGGGCCCCAGGAGGCGTTCTCGTGTCTACAAAAGCCTATCTTTAAAAATGGGAGGTCGGCTTTGCTCGAAACACTGATACGCGCCGCCTTGCATCGCATTAACGTTCTACGCCAAGTAAGCGCTTTGTGTGCACGTCGTTTTGGAGTCAGCATCCCGTTGGCCGTTTTCGGCATCAAGCGTGTTTTCTCCCGAGCTCGGTAATGCGTGGCAGGGTTTTCCCACGGCGGATGAATAGAACTTGCAAGCTTACCTCTATTATGTCTGGATTGCCAGACTGAATGAAATATTCCCCTTGGTATTGTAATTTCGTATTGCACTTAATTGCACTGAGGTGCCGTATAGGTCTATATGTGTCCTTCGAGGTTATTACTCTGTGTCTGCTGCTGTATTTACGCAGATGCTGCTTCATTGCGTGGCGCGAGCCCAGACGCGTACGGGTTTGGCGAACTGCGTGCTAGTTGTACAGAGGCCATTGACAGTCTGGCTGCGACTGTCGCCATCAGACATTGCCCGTGTGTGTAAGGTAAGCACGTGTATCTTTTCAAGTTTCACTGCGTATACGGGCGGAAACAAAATCCAACGCCGACGAAGCACGCACGGAGAGTATGCGCATGGAATATCGGCCCTGATTAAAATTATCATGGTATATTGCGATATCACCGCGCAGCACAAAATGTGCTTCTGGTTTGTTTACGAATGTCAGCGTAGAGGGGCCTCTTCACGTGTCACACCGTAAGCTTATCCGTTTGATCCTCGGTTAATTCTGTTGGGTGAAACAGACACCACGCCACTGGCGAAAACCGTCATCTGTCCATCTCTGTCGGTTTCATTCGCTTTGTATTGTCGCTGCTGTATTGTCCCTACCAAATCACAGCTGGTATATATAACTTGCAGTGACATCGTAGTACGTTTGAGCTCCCTTAGGTTTTGCACCCCCCCCCCCCCCCTCCTCAAATGTGGCTGCCGCGGAAGAGATACGATCCTACAACATTGATTTGACAGCCCATCGTGATAGGCACTTGCCTGAAAAGGCAGGGCTTAAAAAAATAAAAGATTGACATTCGTACGTGCAGGAGCGAGGAAGATAAGGATGGCATTTCGTTTTTCGATGTGTTTCACAGGGGCTCGCAAATAATGTAATCGTTTCTAGCAGTAGGGTAAGGAAGCAAATGACGTGTCACTCAAAAATGAAAGTGTTCTCAACTGAAATATTGTACCAGCTATGTACCAAATATGTACTAAGAAAGTACCAACTAGCCGAAACAAGCTCGCGACGATATTTGTGTTCACTGTGAATAAACACATAAACATTTAACGATGCGTGTTTTTCAAAACTACAGAAATTCGACGAAGATTCACGTCACTCGTTGAGGACTACGCCGTGCGACTTGAGATCTTTGTTACGAAACTTCGTTTGTGAAGCTGTGTTTGTACTGCAGCTGCGAGAACAGAAATGACAAAGAGGCTCTGCCTGTTCTAACGAAGCACTTTCGCCTACGCACGCAGTTATAGAAAACAGCAGACAGCCACTTGTTCGCATTCATATTGCGGGCGTCGCCGTACAGAAGTCTCATTGATACGGGCGCCATTCATGTTGTCCTTTACTCATTCCATCCTCAACCACGCTTTCCAATCTTTTGAGGTATGGCACACTTTAAGAATCTCGAGACTTCACATGACTGCAAATGGCAGTTTTTCTTCTTTTTTTTTTCAAATTCAAATGCAGTTTATTATCCGTCAGAAAACAAATAAACGGAGGAGGTTCGAGCAAAAAGTGAAACATCTTCACTTGATTGCGCTCAAGCCCCCTTTTTCATGGCATACATTGACGGCACACAGGTGGACATTATATAAAACATACTCATGCTTTTCACGAAACAAAGCAAACAAAATGTACAAAGTTAAACATTATAGAATGGTCTTGCAAAGCTCTCTTGTGGAACTTACATGTGCAGCAAGAACAAAGCAAAACAAATTAACTGTAGTAATTTACAAACAGAATGGAAATTGCATACAGGTACAGTCTGTGTCAAAAGTTTAAAGCCCAGGGGATCTGCTTCTGAGCCATGTAGTGGCGTTAATTTAGAACTAGTGGAGTTCCTTTCCATTGGAGAGGGTAGGACAAAAACCCTTCTTACCACCAAGAAATTGAGAACATTGGAAATGCATTACAGGCCGCACGCCATGGCCAAGAAGCAAATACCCTGAGCTTTACATTTTTGACACAGACTGTACATAGTCATAAAGGCAAACGGTTTTACACAGAAGTGCATGTTATTATTTCAGTAGCTATATTTAGTACGAGTTGGCTGATGCTTGCTCAGACAGGAAATACCTATTTCTTGAAATACTAATGTGGCTAATGTCAATTCCGTTACGTTCGAGACTGTTTAATAGTGTTGGTAATGAACGACGTAGCATTTGTTGGTAATAATTTGTCCGTGAATAAGGAACTTTCCAAGGTTCTGAAAAGCGTGTGTCCCGTACATGTGTTGATCGAGTTAACTGGGCCCTATATTTTAATTCTTGCTGGCGGTTACGATGCTGTTGTTTATATCTTTTTGAAAATGTATTTAGGTATTGATTATGTACACTTCTTACATTAGGCCGAAGTAAATATTCACCTGTGTAGGCTTGCGAGTCGACCCCTACGATATGCCGAATAGATTTATTTTTGAGCACGTGCAAACGATTTCGATTTGTGACGGCTGTTCTCCCCCAAACGAGAAAGCACTAACTTATATGTGAAAAAATTAAGGCATTGTATATGTGCAGTTTAATAGCTTGTGGCAGGAAAGAATAAAACCTCGCTAGTATTTTATTTAATTTATATATTTTGGTTATAGCATAATTAACGTGAGTGTCTGATAGCATATTTTTGTGTAGATATACGCCAAGTGTTTTAACTGAATCAACAAATTCTATTGGTTCGGATCCTAATGAGATATTTAACAAGTGTGGTGTTTTTGATTGCCTGGGAGTAAATATGACTGCCTTTGTTTTTTTCGTATTAAATTTCAGGAAGTTCGCTTTACTCCATTGATAGAGGTCTTGAATGATCGTGTTAATATCACCTGGCATTACACCGCGTTCGGTCTCTCGGACCCCAACTATTGAATGTTTCCCACAAGGAACAACGCTTTTAATAAACCCCATGATCCATTAGCCTCTGCATTATCGATTTGGGGATTGGTGGGAAATGGCACATAAATATGTTAGGAACGAAAGTATATGCTGCGGAATATGCGTCCTGCAGTGTGTTTCCGATCAAGCCCTGAAATGATATTTTTTTCACATCGCCTTTTTTTTTTTAAGGATGCATGGCTTAGGTCCGTCGCAGCGACCGCTGTTTAATTATAAGCGACTAACTGCATGGAGTGGCTAGTTTTTCAGTTTGGAAACGCAACGCCAGAGGTAATTCGCAGCTTGGCGTCGATCAACTCATACCAATGCAAAGTGATTTTCAGCAACGAAATATTTGAAGCGGAATTCTACGAGGATTGAGACGTTGGAGGAAATATTGCGTAGCTCTTAAGTTGCGCCCCCCATTGACAACTCCTGCCAACTCTACCATGTGATGTCGTCTAATTGGTTCACACAACCAGCCGACCAATCAGCGTCGGACCATGTCGTTAAATGTCACGTGTCAGAGGCATATTCGTGTTCTCCGCTAACAACACCAACACCGACAACGCCGGAGTTTTTGAACAACGGCGTCCTTAACTGTTTCGCGCTCAAAAGTTTAAAAACGAGGACCCACAGCACTGTAACAGGGGAACATAGAGCGGGAGAGAATGCTAAGTGGTGAAATAGTGACTCACACATTTTGGGTAGGGCCAGGCACAAGCGTACACCTCAGAATCGGGGCGCCTTCTTGACTAAGCTCGATTCCGGGTCACACATTCATACATCTCGGGCATTCTTCGCGAGCTCTTTTTTCAAGGCAGTTACGCACGCCAGCCTTTCGTAAACAAATCTGCCCCGGCGACGCCATGTTTCTATTCCGCCGCCGATATAGCCATCGATAAAAACAAAACAACGACCATCGGTCGGGCGTTAAGGCCGGAAAGCAGTCGCTACGTGGCCGTACATGTGTCCGCTGCGGCTGTCGCCTATTCCGCTGCTTGAGGAGGCATTGGCGCTGCGAGAGGCTGACACGTTCATGTGCGCGCGCAAAGCGCAGCAGCTGCGTCTGCGACGGATCTGGCTGCGACATCCCTGTTTGATGTTTCTGTTTTATTTTTATTTTTGTATGTGTGTGTCTAGCTCGTCGTGCCGGTGAGCGCTTTCCGGCTCGGTGCAGCGTACGCAGACACTCCAGGGTTATCTCGGGATTGTTGCCGGCGTCACAAGCAACGTGTCTCGAGTAGGTCGATGCTGCGACTATGTTTTGGCGCGAAGATTCCGCGCGCTCGCCGGTCTCCGCCAGGCGTGTTTGCGGAGCTTGACCATGAACTACAGGGTCTTTCACACTTCGATGAAATGCGGGAGCACGTGGTCGTCGCGCTTGGTGAAACGCTGCCTCTGGCATGTCGGGGATATATTGATGACAAAGGCGCGTGCGGAATAGGCACGGCCGGCTGTGTTTTCCGCGCATGCGCCTGGTGCATCCCATTCTCGCCGAATCTGGGCAGCAGCAGTTTTATTTGGGCGATGGTCACACACTCCCTGTTTCTCACTAAATGTGAAACAGCCTGTGCCCATCCAAGAACGGAATCCGATGCGCACATATTGCTTTGAAGTGGAATTTCTTTTGTAATAATCTTGGCCGATCGCGGACGAGACTTTTTTTCACAAGCGTAATTGCGATATGGCTGTGAAAGCAATAGTCAGTTTTATTGACAGGGATATTCTAGGCTGCCGGAGAGCTTCAAAATGTCTAATTATTTCCTTGCATTGGCACAAGAGCGCAGAGAAGAATGGAGAATAAAAAAAAATTCTGTATTCCGCTTTGACAAACATTTCGCAGTTGAAAACATCCTGGCGTGGGAACCAAATGTGGAGTTGCCTCCGAATTTCATATATGGAATTTCCATAACCACACTGTGCTGAGACCTCCTATGCCAGCAGCTTTCTGGCCTACTTAACTGTGACAGCGACCAGCCCGGATAGGCTGTGCTCACCGGTGCGACATCCGCACAACCATGGACCTTTCTTTAATTAACTAGAATAAATGAACGCATTAGCAACTGAGAAAATGCTGGTGAGCAATATTTTTCTAATTTAATCCGATACTAACACGCTGAGCAGTTTCTACGATCACCAAGACTGGTTGCGAGTATTTTGATCTCGAAGACGATTTCATGTAAACTTTAAACTGAACATGACAGAGGGTGCAAGTATAACCAACTATCTACGATACCGTATGCATCGATTCCTAACCTCAGGTTTATTTTTTCTTCTCCTTTGTAGAGCACTTTATCTATCACCAAACACCTCTTTAATTTTAGGCGAATTCTTAACTTTCACCTTGCAGGTACGATGCAAAACGTTAACTTGCCTCTTGAGCACGGCAACGCGCTTGTTAACCCATTGGTCCATAAGAAAAAAAAAACAATTTTGTAACTTCCATAACTGCAGTCTGTGTGATATACGTAAATCTGTTAAACATGTATTGGTAAAAGAGCACGAACGACGTTTTCTTTCATAATGTTCTCGAAAACACACTAAAAAAAGATTGTATTAATTTCCTGCCTTGCAAATGCGTCTTGTTGGTGCTTAAACTGGTTATGAAATCAATGTCTTGATATTTCTGATTGAACCCTGCATTCTATTGTAACCGCGCACCCTACAGACCGTAACGTTGAACCTGTCATTTTAGCCAATTTATGCAGCACCTAAATGCCACTTATGAAAGAAATGTCTTCCAATCAAATTTGCTTCCGCTGTTGATTGACTCAATGTGCATTCTTGACACAATGCTACCATTTTAGTTGTAGTGCCTGCCAGGATACTGCTCCTACAGTTCTTCTCTCACTATTTTGTAAAATTTCTGCATATATTAACCTTCCTGTACATTACCGCCCGTAAAATGCATAAATGGAGAAGATAAATATTATATGCAAGAAAAAAAAATTATCAGTGGCATAGCAGTACAGTCTGATTGGCGACCGCTGAGTCTCGGGTTGGATTCCTCTAACATAATCATTTTCTTTTCAGCAGAATTGAATTAATTTACTTTGCATTCTTACTTTTCGGTGCGACTCATTTCTTTCACATTCCTATATGACGTGCGAAAGTGTGAGACCGATTACCTAATTTTATTCTTCTTACGCTTAAATTTGTCCACTTTCAATTCTGCAACCCTACGGCTGGGGCCCCTCGGGTTCTCGGATGAAATCATTGTTTCCCGCCAACAACAGCGCAGACAATGCCATCAAGCTTTGCCCTGACCTGGTCCACAACCTTCTGGTATTCTGGTTTAAGAATGATCAAGGTCAGTTAAGTGCACCTGTATTCTACATCTCCTTTCACGCAGCAGGCTATGTAACCTTGAAGTGTGGAAAATATCGCTCACAACACGAGAACCCATTTTGTTCGGTGGCACAAAAAAAAAAAGGCAGCTGCCCGTCTACAATTAAAGTTATTAACAAGGATAGTGCTTATCGATATTGTACGGCCTTGCAAGTTTTATCGAAAACATTCTCTGAATTTCATTTTCAGTAATTTCTGAAGCCCGCCATACGTATAGGCAGCCTGCAATGCAGTTTTCTGTTGTCGATCACAGCGCCGTAACACAAACTTGGCGAGAAGAGCAAACATATCCTTCCGAGAAGAGCAAATACTTTTGAAGCGTTTTCGTAGCGCGTTTTAACGCCATCTGCATGAACTTACAGGAATCAGATTGCACGCTCTGTCGAAGCTTTGCGTCTCGTGTGTCAGGCAGCTGGGCTACATCGAGAACGCCTGGGCAAGTACGTTATCTGTCACACGCTTATCTTTAATAGTGCTGATTATGCTCGGTCGTTTATCGCGATTCAAGCGACTAACCGCAGCATTTATGAGCGCACTGTGGAACAACTGCAGCGCCATGTAGGCACTGCAGATTCCCTATAATGCCGCATTTTAGGACGAGGCTACGACACTTAGATACTCGACGACTATCAGGAGCTGGCCCGCATCTACATCGATCTACTAATCGCTGACATTACCCGATTGCCATCGTAATGCATCATGGTCCACTGAAGCGACACACCGAGACCAGGGTAGCTGGATTCTGAAGTGGGCGTTGTACTCACGCTTCCTTAGACCACGCCTTGTCTTTGTTATTCAGGTTAGTGTTTTTCCGTTATGTCGCTCTGTTTGGGATGGCAGTGCCACAGTAATAATAAATAATTGGTTCTCAGGAAGGGAAAGGCGCAGTATCTGTCACACTTGTTTCTGTAGACACCTAAACTGCACCATAAGGGAAGGGAGGAAAGTGGATAGAGAGAAAGAGAAGCTGTAGTGGAGGGCTACGGAGTAATTTCGACCACCTGGGGATCTTTACCGTGCCCTGACATTGCGCAGCACACAGACGCCTCTTCGTTTCGCCTCCATCGAAACGCAGCCACCGAGGTCGGGATCGAACCCGGGTACTCCGGGCATCACCCCGGCGAGGCCCGCAGTAATCAACCAAGCCCACACGATGTTCACAATCCCACATAAAAAGAAAACCGCAGTAATCAACCAGTTTACTTTTTATGTGGGATTGTTAACATTGTGTGGGCTTGTTTCATCTATTATGAAATGAACCGCTAATAGGATTGCTACTGCTTGAAATGACAGCTTTCACTAAACATGCAGCGAGGCCTTTTTTTTTCCTTCTGATCTTTCTACTTGCACTGTTCAAGGAGCGTAGAACATCAATTGTGGGCGTGTGAGGAAAGCATCAAGGTGTGTTGCATTTCATTTAACTAACGAACGACGTTATCAGCGGTACACAATGATAAGACAGACGCTCATTGCTTGCAGTTTTCATACAGTACAGTCAACGTGTCTAGAGCGCTGGAACACAGACCGGTCGCACAAAGAAAGTGAAATTTTTGAATAGGGGCCATTTCTAGGGATAATGATAGTGCTAAAACGAAGGCACGTAGGCATACTATTTGCACTGACGACTACACTCTCAATAAGAGCAGCCCACCCAAGGTTTCGCTTCGTTTGCTCAGCAGCCCGCCTCTCCAGCGCTCTATATATAGACAGGCGTGCTGACGATTTCTAAGCGGTCTCCGTTACTTGTATGCATGATTCCGCCCACTGCCCATCATCCATTTACATTTTTTTTATGCAGCTGCCACTGCAAACAATACAGAGGACCGTGCTTCACAGAAATATCGTTTGACTAAACATTTTCTAATAATTCCGCCAATGCGAAACTGTTTGAAATGAATACGGTTTAATTTATAGCGGCATTTTAATCGCCATCACTAAATATTCATCATATTTATTAATAGATAATCTTGAATTTTATATTCTTGAGTATATCTTCGCATAACAACATTTTATGACACCTTAGTAATAACTTTATTTTATTTTATTTTTTTTTTTTTTTGATAGCCGCGAATGGGGCTGAGTAGATCGAGAATGGTTGACTGAACGTAATTGCTGTTTGCTGCTACTTTTCTTTGAACATCTACATAGTTTTCTTCGGATAAACTGTCTGAGCTCTGTTTAGAACGCCAATTGTTCTCATCATGCATCCTTAAGTTGCGTGTTTACACCTCTTCGCCCGAAGCTTCGATGAAAGCGAAGTCAGTCATGAGATTTATTAGCGGGAACACGGGCCGGCGTGACAGTCACTAGCCATAACTGTGCGATATGCGGCGGATGCTTTCAGCGACAATGTAAACGTAGAGGTGCGTCCCTGCGTTTGGCAGAAAAGTACCTCGTCTATTTATTGCTGCCACTCCGATACCGCAACCCTCTGCTGTCATCATTTCAGGGTCTTCCCCTTTAGGATAAGCATCGCACCTGTCCCGATTCTGTGAGCTGCACTTTTATAGTGATGCCACATGACGTAAGTCTGGGGAAGTCGCAAAGCTGACAGCTACGTTAAGCATTGCCATAGGCAGCCTTTGAGAACAGTGTTGAAAGCCGTTAATTGCTTCTGAGTATTTCCACAACTAAGCATGCTTGCGAACTGAGCGACGTGGCTCCCTATGCAAAAGTATGAGGTAGGAACCAGACACAGGCACAGCAGCAGAACCCTTTTCATAATGTTGCCAGTAATCAAGAGCCTTCACGCATCACTGCAAATAGGTATCGAAGCTATCTGGCGCTTCCATGTTTTACGCTTATACGCTTATCTGCCGATTCTTTAACAGTACCGAGAGAACGTCGCAGGCCAGTGCAGCGGCGACCAGCCGAAGCAAGGCGGAAATCGGGTGAGCGAACGAGTCTAAGGTGTAATCATGCTGATTGAGCGAGTGTCATCTGCTAGGTTATTTTGCAGACATATGCCCCGCCGGAAGCAACCCTTCGAATTTCGTTTCATGCCAGATTTCTGATAGCCCTTGTTCCAGCCATCTGAGTGCTTGTGGCTTCGATTGGTGTAAACTTGTGTTGTTCCAAGTGCACTTGCCCCCAGTTCCATTCGCAGGTACTGTCTCGAAGAAATTTCATTTGGTAGTGTAATCAATGTGCTGATATTTAAATCTCCTAATCAATAATTTGTTCCTGAAGTAACGATTGCAAATAGTTACTGGCATGTTAGGTTGTTTCAAAATGTGTGTTCTTTGCAGATATTCGCGCTATATACAGCTGATAAAAACAAGTGACAGCTTCTTGGAGCATCGAAACCTATCAGCCGATTGTAGCTGAGGCTGGTTTATACTAGCAGAGGAGGCTTACTTGAGCAGCAGGAATTGCGGGCATGCTCTCGTCTCCGCTTGCTTTGTCAGCTCCTGTGTCTTCCGGCGAAGCAGCTCCGGACAGTCAACGGTCGCTCGGTAATGGTAAAGAATTGGCCGGGTGCGCAAAAACATCCTTTAACCTCTGTGACATCTGCGCGCGTTAAAGAACTCAAGGTGGTCTAATTTAATTCCTAGCTTGCTGCTACAGCTCCTGAAAAATTTTGCGTCATGATCTCAAACAGCCAACATATACGTATTTACTTTCTGGCCATTATCGTATTTCTACTGTCCTGTGATGGAGATCGGCATTTTCGAGAGGCTTTACGCGGTATCAGTCAAACTGACTGCCACAGTTTTCTGGTAACAGTCACAGGCCAGGTGGTAGAAAACTCGAAAATTGATGATGATCAGCTTTCTACCCACGCTAATAACAAAACTTCAGAAATATAAGTGAAGATGTACAACTCCTTTTTCATCCCCTTTATTTACCTTTTTTTATTATTTGAAGCTTTGAATGTATTTGTCTCGACAAACCTGGCATTTTTTTATCGCGACTTGATTCATCGCAGGCTGTCTTTAGTGAGTGTTAAGCCTGTTTTAACTGATGGGGGTTAAGCTGTTCTTCCTGGTATTGTTTTGGAACAGACTGGCAGTTTTCAGTAGCCGTAAAGCACGCACAAGCGGCACAACAATTTGGGTGGTGCAGTGGTTACGGAGCTCGACTACTGTGCTCAAGGACGCGGGATCGAATCCCGGCCTCGGTGGCCGCTTTTCTATGGAGGCGAAAAGCAAGGCGCCCGTGTGCTGTGCGATGTCAGTGCACGTTAAAGGATCCCAGGTAATCCAAATTTTCGGAGTCCTTCACTACGGCGTCTCTCATAGCCTCAGTCGCTTTGGGACGTTAAACCCCACAAACCAAACCAAACCATATCTTAAATTACCTGATCCTCTCGTGGCGTAGTCATCAACCACTGCGTCCTCTGAAGCTGGCTCTTTCGTTCACTTCGTTCAAGGACACTTGTTGGGCTTATCGAACTCATTTGGTAGCAGCGATCACATCAGAGAATAACCTGTAAATGCTTCTCTGCTCCGTTTGGCATGTGTGCATTCTTCTTTAGTTGTTTTCTTTTCGCTGCTGCCCAGTGCGAGTTCTTTCCTTCATTATTCTAGTGTGTTTTCTTTTTCTTGGGTCACCCACGAACGAGATTATGAGGTCAGATTCGCAGGATCTCAAAAATGAACGACTCCAAGAACTAAAATTTTCACATTAAGCGTATGAACACGACCTTCGTACTGAAAAGCCTGAAACACGAAATAAAATAGAGGACCGCAGCCGAGAGTATGAAATATATAGATGTCACAATCGGAGAACTGGAAACAGTTTGATGCTGATAATGCAAAAAAAAAGAACATTGCACTGGAAACTGAAAACCAGACTTCGAGTAAAATGTGAACTACTCGAAAACAACTCAGAAGAGCGCGGGAAAAGAATCGTATAGCTTGAAGCAATACTCGAAAAATTCAAATATTGAAACCAAAGGAGTCGAAAGACAGGCAAACGAAAACGTTCTAGACATATTCTTTAAACAAATGATGCAGTTTAACTCGTTACTTACTAGAACTAAAACCGCGAAGAGACAGGTCGGAAGCAAGGGGACAACACAAGGTTGTTCTGACAACTGCCTCGATCTTGTCTCCTCCGCGGTTTTAATGTTACGATGTCTCACCGACTTGTCTACAGGGATGCTTTTTTTAGCTTCATCACTTTTGCTGACTTCGTAGCTTGTCGCCGAGTGCCAACTCAGAATAAAAATGAATTCAATGTCGTTGTTCAGTTCATATCACGTGCAAAGCGCGATGCGACACTCCGAAAAGCTGAGAAACCCAAGCTCCTTATGCTTACATATTTTATGCTCATATGGGATCCGGTAATGTCACTAAACTAGTGTATGCAAATGAGCACTTGTATTTGTCATCAAATAAAAGCAAAACGCAACATGAGTGGAAATCGGTTTGGTCGTTCAATGGCAAGATCTACGCAAAGAAGAAAGAAAAATCAAAGGTCATACAGAAGTCAAGAGAACGCGACCTTCCACTGATAACCATGGAACTAAAGTAAAGCAGTAGAAGCTTAGTATAAAAAATTGTGCCTTTGATCTACAGGAATCAGTTCCAATCTCTTCCTAATAAGGAGTTTGCCTCCTTGATAGGAATACCCAGTCAACATCTAGTAAGGACGAAGTCATAAGTAATATTTTAAGCCAAGTTCACTTCACATTTAATACTATAATGGTCACTGAAATTTGTCATCACGAAGGCTCACGATTGCAAAGGATACAAGGGCTAATTTCTTAACCGACCAGTATGGAGAGGTTATGGTATTGTTAGTTATACTGAAAACTCCGAAAATACAACCTAATTTCAGAATATAGCAAACTTACAGTAGGTTATAAAATGCGAACAGTACGAAACAATGAAATATCAGTTGTGTACCACCCTCCCAGGAGCAACATGTGTTTCCTGAACGTTTTCGAAGTGTTTTTGGAGTATGTCTTTGGGATGCAGTTGCAACCTATATATATATTCCAGAAACTTTAGCAAAAATGCGTCAGGGCAAAGTAACACAACATTCAACTTTAGTGCCAGGCTGTCCTCAACTGGTTCCACAAACAGTTTGTGCGCCCACTCGTGTCACATTGTCGAGTACATTACATTTGCACTGAAATGCAAAGTAAAATAAAAATGGTCGAGCTAAGTTTTTGTGACTGAGAGTATCGAACAACGTAAGTTGATAGAGCACCCAGCGCGTTGGTGTGCTACCTCGCCGAGCAGTGCTACGCGAGCGGTCCTGGCGGTTCCTGCGGTTTTGTGCTGAGAGATTGCGCGGGCAAGGGAACGCCGCGGCTACAGTCGGGTTTGAGGAATGCGTTTGCTCCATAAAAAGGATACTAATAGCCTTGTGTTTCCGCGCTAATCACAATGTAAATACGTATAAATAGAGTTGAATATTTGCCTTGCGGCCACCCGTGCCCTGCCTGCGTTCCTCCTCCTTTTGGGCTTTGGGAAAGGACATGCTTGGGCTTAATTGGTGCTAGCTCTCTTCTCGTCTCACGCAGGGTCGCATCCCTCTTCTAGCGTATATTGTTTCTGTACATACTCCCGCAGGGAGCATATTATTACAGGAAAACTGCTCACGTGTAGAGTGGAAGGGCAGAGGGGCATAGGGGGTGGGTAGGAGAGTGTGCCCATGAGAGACACATAACTTGTGCGTAGGATCGCTTCTTGTTGCTATGGGGTGAACAGCGGTTAAAGCCCGCAGCGCAGCATGGCTCAACGGGCAGTTCGGGTTACGGGCTGGTCTACATATCTTATAAAAGGCCTCTATACGACTTGCACCAACCGCTCCCTTCTCCGAACCACAAAATCAGATGGTCGTCAAGTTGTGAGCGAATGCACAGGATTGGGGTGCCGTGAAAATTTCCCGGTGTAGGCAATGGCTGTCTGGAAGCAATAAATGTGGCCGGCTGGGCCGTAGATCTCAACTGACGTAAAAATGTATGGTTGGCGATGCTTCTGAAGTAATCTGTTCACCGCGCCAGGTGTCGAAACAACACGCATTTGCATCCACCTTCACGTTGGCGCACTTCCATTCTCGCTCTGCTACAACTCCATGCGACCTGCTGGCTTCGTGCCATCATTTACCCTTGCTTCAACGGTTCTCGCAGGTGCCGCAACCGTAAAGTTTAAGATGCAACTAGCGCTGCAAAAAGACTTCTATGTGCAGGCTTTCTAGAAAAGTAGCTTCGAGTCACAGAAACTACAGATGCGCTTCATCTATGTCTTGTGCTGAAATACCCTGTGCGATTCTCCTCACAACCGTATACGAAGGACCGTGTGTAGTGATTAGCCAGGAATAGGAGGGAAGGTTTCAACATGAGGAAAGCTGCTTACACAAGTCGCGTCGAAGACTGGCTACTGCTGCTCGTTCAACAAATACGGGAGTACGTGTTTGGACAGCTACATGCGTCGTACGATACGGAGGTACAGTTTCAGAACACGACTGCAGTTTGTTTCCCTGTGCGGAAGAACCAGATTACGACACAGGCACGTCGAAGTGAACAGGCTCGAAAAGGTCTATCAGTGTATTCGTTGCCAAGGCATAAATATTTCGTAAGATTATTTGGGCCCATTCTATCTTCTCTGTTCCTCGAGTGGGGCAATTTGTTCTACACGTAAGAAGGAAGCTTGCTTGCATCGCAGCCGGCAGAGTCTTCGAGACTGTCGACGACGCAGTAGGCTTCTAGGACCGAGCGGCTTCTCCAGATCCTGACCATGAAAGATTTCACGGGAAAGGTGGCCCTTGTCACGGGGGCTGCGTCAGGTTTCGGAAAGGCTATCGCCGACCTCCTCCTTGGGAAAGGGTGCAAGGTAATTGCATTTGTTTTGACTGCAAGTTCAATATTCCTCCGGCTTGTGTTCCGTACCGAGTCGTTGTCATCGGTATGCTGCCCGCTTGGCTACATCACCGATCACAAAACGCGCCGTGTTTCGATACCTCTGCAGCCTCGCTGCTATGCAACACTAAGTTGCTATACTGTCATACCAAGTGCTCATGGAGTTTGAAAGTTCAGTGATGTAAGCCTCTTGAACTATTCGCAGCCTATAAAGGGGCCGGAAACCTCCGCTATCACCGTGTAGCTCGTATCGGCCCTGTAAAGATCTATGGCTAAAGGAGTGCTTCTGACTATTTTTGTATGATATTTGCTTCTTATCAATAAGCGAGTTATTTTCGCCGGACAATCAAAAGATGATGGTTCCACGTTTTCCATTTAGATTTCTTGTAATGCGAATTTAAATATCCATTTTGTCATGCATGTGTATTCACGCGTACAAGGCAGATTAATTCGATAGCAATTCCAGAGTCATTGCAAACTGATTGTTGAACAAAATGCTTGATTCACTGCTTTATAGAGTAATTATGTGAATAGATAAGACGATGGGCTAGCAATAAAAACAGCTGATCTACTTGTGCTGCATATGAGGTATAACAGGAGTTTACTAAAATGGTGCGAACTCTCTACAAGTCTTCCATGCTGTCACTTGTCTTTATTTTACAGCTAGGTGCAAAATGCGCCGTTAGATAGAGCATTTCATCAGTCGTGAATGTTACTACGGATGGTGCAGGGAATCGTAACCGTAGGTCCGACTTATATCAGTTATAACTGTACAAGGTATCCATAGATGCACTGCGCAGTGAATGCTATTGAGAATGCATTGTGTACTTGAAGCAGAAGTCTCCATCTTTTCGGCCCTGCCATGGCGGGGGACTGGTTAAGATGCTCGGCTAGTGCTCGCAAGTGTGCGAGAACAAATCCCGACCCCGGCGGCCGCTTTTCGATGGAGGCAAAAAATAAGGCACCCGTGTGCTGTGCCTTAAAGAATCTAAGGTAGTCGAAACTTTAGGGTGCCCACCACTACGCCGTCTCTCATAGCCTGAGTTTCTTTGGGACGTTAAATCATATAAACCTAAATATATCTCCACTTTTTTCAACCTTGTAAAATATAACAGGCAAAATCACGAGAAGCTGAGAACTAATTAGCATTATCTAATATTTAGCCCTTGGCTACGGTTAGAAAGTAAGGATCTATAAACATAGGATACAATAAAGCTCTGTATGCCTTCAAAGTACTGCACTAAAATAACTCAATGGGCGACTATTGGCATTATTCGCATTTTCGGCCAGTAGGGGACTAGGACCGTTTATATATGAATGTGTTTGTTGCAGGCCTAAAGTGGACACGATTAGCGTGCTCTGAATTCAGCCTCAGAGCATACAATAGCATTGTTTACATCATCTGCAGTTTACTTTGTGCACGTTCGCTATGAAATTAAACGCAATGTGAGCTGCCATAAATAGCACTTGGCTCTTTCTTTACCGAATGCGGCTATTCTGGTTGACGAACATCCAGCGCAGGCACTGAGTTTTCCTGGCTAATGATAGCCCCCGTTCCCCTCACTCAAACAATGATGAACCTTGAAGAATGAAAATGCTGGAGCAACAAGCCCCACTTCCGGGAAAACCTTTTGAGATGTCTCGATCCGTTTTGAAAGGATCAAGCTTGCTCCCTGCCATGGTGACATTAGCGTAAAAGTTTCAGTGAGCATTATGCCCTTTGCCACAATGGGTTTGTATAGCGTTTGGTAATCAGGAAAACGACTGCGGTGTTCTTTTGGCTTGTACAATACACATTGCGCTATTACATAAATGACCGAAAGGGTTATATCTTCATTTTGTAAATCTCAGTGGCTTTCCTAACAAATCTAAACGCTAGAGCATATTATGCTATCATTTTGACTATATAGAAAGCCCAGCTGAGATATTAGAAACAAGCTTGCAGACACATTAAACTGATGTCAGCTTTGCCAATATTTGCATTTCCACCCAATTGTCGCTTTTAGGCTTCACCTTGAAGTAACCTGTAAACTCTAAAGGGTAGCCCGCAAGAGACATTATGACGTCTTTATAACAGTCATCACAATGGTATCTCGATTATTATCTCGGTATCTCGGTTACATTATAAAGGTTTCTCTGCCATTCAGTCATTATATCGGTATCTCGAAGGCCTCTTGCTTCTAAGCATGCAAACACACATTTGTTCCGGTCGTTATTCAAGAACGGTACAAAGCCCATTTGTCTAAAATGCATTCGCTATCGAAAACGCTTCCAATGGACTCTTTTCTTCTTTCAGGTTGCACTTCTCGATATGGACTGCATCTTGGGCAAGGAGACGACCGCTGAGTTCCAGGCCAAGTACGGAAAGGAGAGCTGCATTTTTCTGCGGTGCGACGTGACGGACGACCAGGAGCTAGATGGTTAGATTTCGTTTTCTTCGACAAAAGTTTAGAAAAAAAAAATAAAACACGCATGCAGTGTCGAACCATAGTAATGAAACACATGATTACTACAGCATCACTGCTGTCAGAAATGTTTTCAACACTTTTCGGAACCTGTTCTGAAGTATGAGCATTCTTTAAAGCGATAACAAAGAATTCACTAGATGTACCATTCGAGATTGCAACGAGGAGACGTGTCTGTGAATCGATGATCCTTGTCCGCTTCACGTAATACTCAGTGAAGCGACAACAAGTGGCTTCATTCATCACTCTACCAATTGTAAGCATTTAAGAAGTAACATCGCTTCCTTATTGGGCTTTAGTATTCTTGTTGTGTGTGTGCACGAGGTTTAGGCAGGATTTATAGGTGACGGCAAACAAGCGAGTCTCACCATGCCTAATGGCAAAAGTCTCGTTTAAAAACTACAGGTGAAAACCGGGCCTAATATGATAAACAAATTAAAAATAATTAACCGCCGGTCATCTAACTGATTCAGAGCCCTTAACGTACGTTTTCTGTAGGCCGCTTAAGGTAAACTTATCTCCGATTACAGAATTCCGCCTACTTTCACTCAGCTCGACCTGCGAACGCTGCTGAGAAAGCGACGTACGAAAACTGACCGAGCAGCCAGCGTAACAACGCAGCGAACGCACAGCCACCTCAGATGCTAAGAGCACATTTTCTTTTTTCTTAAAGCGATGTTGGGAACTTATCACTTATGTTTCATGCTCTCAACGGTGCCATCTTGAAGCATGCATTGCAAAGTATTGGGGAACATGCGGTGATCAGGAAGCAAAGCGTCTTTCGGCTTTCATTTATATAATCGTCTGAGCATTGCATGCAATATCGTTTTATTTTCTCGTAGATTGCTTTTGCAGAACCAGAGCTCACTTCCGCGCTCTCGACATTGTGATCAACAATGCTGGAATAGCGGGAGAAGCAAGGTGGAAGAAGATCTTCGCTATTAACATGGTGAGTGTTCTAACGCACACCTAGTTGCCGCTCTAAGAAAGAAAACAGGCGAGCAGTCATAACTATATAGGGCAGTAGGAGGAGGAGAGTGAATGTTGTTATAAGTTTACTTACACACCCCACAATTAGGGGAAAAGTGGGGAGAGGTTGTTTAGTTTGGTTCATAGGGTTTAACGTCCGCCCCGCTGCGGTTAAGATGCCAGACTACTCTGCCGGAGTACCTGGGTTCGATCCCTACCACCGGCGGCTGCAATTCGTGTCGAAATTACATGAATGACAGGATAGGTTGTCACGCGCTCTATATACTCCTCGAACCGAGCGACAAAATTAAAAACCACAAAAAAGAGAACACGACCACACACGAAATTATGTGTCAGCCGGGGCACATGGGGGTGGCAGGGAACCAAGAGGCCAGTAGTATAGCTCGAGCATACACTACTTTCCGAGCACTCGACGAGACCACGGAACTTTCGCCAGCACCCAAGGAATACTCTGTCAAACCAGAAACCTATATAGGCAGAACAATGCGATATCCCCCACCACACAGTACTCTCAAGAGAGAGGAAGCTGTCATTTGGAGACAATAACAGACAGGTTAATTCATACTCAAACCTACAGATTCTAAACAAAATGCACTCTACTATACAGATGTCCGTGGTGAGACGAAAAATCCACACTATATCACATCACACGGGCCTGTAAAAACATTGACGTGGTCCCTAACATACGAAACCGGAGTGCGGAGCAATGGCAGACAGCGTTGTCCTGTGACTGCTGCGAAGTCAAGGTCTGATACACCGAGCTCAACGGACGGTAGTGGCCAGCGGAGCCCTGGACTGAGGGCAACCGAACATTGGGTAGAAGGGGACGAGGTCGACGGAGAGGACTCCTGGGGATGCAACAAGGAGACACCTCTGAAGACGCCCCAAAAAGCGCCCCAAAATAACATAGGGCTAAATAAAGTTCCTTCCTTCCTTCCTTCCTTCCTTCCTTCCTTCCTTCCTTCCTTCCTTCCTTCCTTCCTTCCTTCCTTCCTTCCTTCCTTCCTTCCTTCCTTCCTTCCTTCCTTCCTTCCTTCCTTCCTTCCTTCATTCCTTCCTTCCTTCCTTCATTCCTTCCTTCCTTCCTTCCTTCCTTCCTTCATTCCTTCCTTCCTTCATTCCTTCCTTCCTTCCGTCTCTCCCTCCCTCCCTCCCTCCCTCCCTCAAAAAGCAGCTCAGGTTATGAGAGACGCCGTGGCGGAGGACTTCGGAGATTTCAACCGATTAGAGATTTTTAACGTGCTCTGACGTCACACAGCAAACGAGCGCATTGCTTTTCCCCTCCATCGAAAAGCTGCCACCGTGGTCGGGATTCAATCCCGCATCCTTGAGGCACAGCATTCGAGTGCCCTAACCAATGTACCACCTCGACGGGGCAAAAAAGCGGAAAAAGGAAGAAATCAGGAAATCATTCTCAGTAGTCTCGCATAGCCTGAGTTATCTTTGGGCAGTCAAACCCAGAACCCAAAGCAAATTATTGTTCAGTTCTTCTCAAATTGCTTAACCGAAGTTTCAGATGTAACTGGTATTGCTGTTCGGTGTTTCATAATTTAAAACTTCTCCCCTCTGATCAAGCACACAGATTATGGTTCTCTCTCCATACGGGTTCTTAAGATCGCTGCTGCGTGAATGACCTCGAAAACAATCTTTCTCGAGTGGGCAGAAACGTACAGAGTACAAACCACTTACATGGAACATCTATGCTGCATGCTCTGGTCGTTTTTAGATCTCAACTCTAGATATCTAGCGATAAATATTCGAGAACGGTCCGAGCGGAATCAAGCCTTGCTGGCCGGGGCGTTTTTATAGCCACTTGCACATTCGGTGCGTGCAGCTAGTGTTCTGAACAACAGTTTTGCCCTTTTTACACACGCATATGACAGACATTGATCTTGTCGATGCTGAATCTAGCTCGCAGCCTGTATAGCCGGGACAGAATTGGGCTGCGAGGTAAATATATCTGTGGAATATCAAAACTCTATAGGACCTGTACACTGGCTGCCGAGGAATATATTTTTAATATCCAGTACTGTAAACAAAATCACAGCTCTTAGCTTTATGTATTGAAATAAAAAGCAGCTTGCTCAGAAACATGCACATGTCGGAGTTTTCGGCATGCACTATTTCTTTGCTTTCTAGGTAAAACAAGCTGTCTTTCCAATTAATATCACGTGCTGAAAAATTCGACGTCAACTTTTACTTAATCTCCTGCTTTGTAACGTCATCGGCTCTTTGGCAAACAATCTCTGCCACCATATACCCTACAGCACTGCGAAAATTTGTTTCAACCTTTTACTTAAAACGTTGTATTAGCTGTGGTGGCGACATTTTCACCCGCTCTTTGTCTCTCCCCGGGCGAGATTTTTATTGTATAATCATTCCCTCCGCTAGCCATTGTTTGTTGAATAAGGTTCAAAAATTTCATACTCACATCGCGAAATGGGCGTTCAGCTCTGACGCTTACGCATAAATGTATGCACAGTTATGGGCTTAGCGGGTCTTAAACCTTGGCCCGAGTACACATGTGCTACTACTGTACGGTGGACCTTTCCCGAAACGGACTTCTGATATTTTACTATCGCTTACTAATAGCCATTGGACGTGGCAAGATAATGAGCTGTTGAAGCGATACAGGAGTGAATGCTGTAGCTGTTTCCGGCGCTGTGCCTGTGGCTATGTCCGGTTCGGGTATTTGCCTGGCTCATGTTTATTCCTATTGCCATGTAGCTTGAACCGACAGCTCTTTATGTAGCGAGGTGAGGGGCAAACATGGAAGTATCGACAACTTTCGTAACAGCACCATCGAACCTGACTACTCCTCCCCCCCCCAACGCATTCCTTAGCCTGGCCCTTAAAGCTCCGCGCACCCACCTACGTAGAGAACTGTACAGCTTGCCGAGAATAGCTCGCATGGACGTGTTTGGGTGGCAGCCGCTAGGGCGAGGTAGTAACGTCGCGACTGCGCCTAGGAGCGGCGCCTTCGCCGAGTTAACGGGAGCAGATTTCTTAGTTATGAACAAGCTTGTTTGAAGCAGTGGCGATTGTTATATAAACCAAAGGCTGATGAAGAAGTAACAGCTTCTGTTCAGGCCTTGTCAAGGGAGTAGCTCATTGAAGTGCCGATATAAAACAAGCACAAATAAAATGAAGAGAGATGGAGAGAAAGAGTGTGATTGAATTAAACGACGCCGGTTCTCGACGTACGTGCTCTGAGTTTATAGATTCCCGTCGTTATGTGATGGATTCACTACGTTTAGGTTTCCTTCGTCTGCCGGTAACAATTCTATATGACAAATAGCGTGACCGGTTGGCGACGTTGGCCACTAAAAATTTTGTATATTGGACAAATTTAATTGTCTACATCAAACATCGCCGCCGTTATTTCTGGGCCGGTGCTCCTGCAGTTATTGAGCTATTAGGAATTTGCCAGTAAATACCCCTTCTGAATTAAGAGGCTATTGCTGATGAAGTCAAGACATCTTTCTTGCCTGCAAATATCAAGTGGGGCGGTAATCCATTGAAAGCTAACTCTACCACCACTTATCTAATGCTCCCTGGCTTCTGGATAGGTTACCAAAAATAACTGAGCGACCCATTAGGGCAGTGAAAATACAATACACACGGTGTAGTGAGTGGGCACTGCTATGAATATGCTTATTGTATTGCAAGCTGGATCTGAACTTAGCGTATGTGGGAGCTGAAATTGGAAGAGGAGACGGGATGATAACCGCCATGCAGAATTAATGGCTCGCACAGGTGGCACGCAATGAATTACCGTCTTTGCCAAAAGTAACCAGGCTGCAGGGTCTGCTTCTCGGCCGTGTGGTAGTAAAATCATACTGCATCTGAAGCTCTAAATCTGTGAAAGCTAAAGGCCACCATTTGTCCTCCCTTCTTAACGAGTTGTGATCATCTGGGAATCTTTATTGGCTTTCCAATACAAGTGAGAAGCAAAACATGCAGCCTGGTTACTTTTGGCAAAGACGGTACATAGCGGCTTCCATATGTGCTTGACCAAATCACATGAAATTTAAAGAAACACCAGTTATTATACCGCTCTTATCAGACCCTAGCAGGCAACAATGTCATCCAGCGCCTCTCATGGAGTCCGGTAGGGAGCGTGTCAGCGTTTAGGAAAAATAACGATTGAAATGTTTGGTGCGTGCTCATTTGCAGCATTTTTGCAATATCATGGCGAAGTTTGCACGCGCAACGACACCTTCATGTCTGAGTTCTACGTCTTACAATGATCGAAATCTTAGCGAAATCTACATCTTGCAGGAAGCGGTCTTCTGTGGTACACTGCTCGGCTTCAAGTATATGGGGAAGGATAACGGCGAGAAAGGTGGACACATTATCAACGTTGCGTCTGTCGCAGGTGAGCATAAGAATTATTCTTAAAAAGAGCCACTCTACTGCAGCTACTTTCGTGGATAGCGGAAAATTTTGTCATTGCACACCAACTACTTTGCTGTTTTTCGCATTGCGAATTTATCGCACCTGAACACAAATTATATCACACATGTCAATTCATCATACTTCTCAACATTGTTACGCACAGTATTCGACATTTTTTTTTACTACATCATTCTGCTCCACACTAATATAGTCGATTCTACATATATTATCATCATCATCATCATCATCATCATCATCATCATCATCATCATCAGCATCAGCAGCAGCAGCAGCAGCAGCATCAGCATCAGCATCATCAGCATCATCATCATCATCATCATCAGCCTGATTATACCCACTGCAGGGCGAAGGCCTCTCCCATATTTCTCCACTTAACCCGGTTCTGTGCTAGCTGCATCCACTTGACCCCTGCGAACTTCTTAATCTCATCCGCCCACCTAACTTTCTGCCGCCCCCTGCTACGCTTTCCTTCCCTTGGAATCCAGTTTGTTACCCTCAGCGACCATCGGCTATCCTCTCTTCGCACTACATGTCCTGCCCATGTCCATTTCTTCTTCTTAATTTCCCCTATATGGCTCGGGCAAGTCAGATATATTCATACGAAAAAGAGTTACTTGCGTTCGAAAGATGTCTTCTGGGGGTTATAGCTCTTAGTGGGGCTTGTCTTACAATTATACGATAAGTCGGTTTGCTATCTTATACCCTTTACGTAGTTTTGCTCTTGTGGTGTAGCCACACTCTTTCCTTTCGATACGTTTTTCTCAAGCTATAGTCATTTTTTCCTCGAGCTGTTTTCGTTTGTCATTATCAACCACTCCAAGTCATTTATTTTTGGAAGCAATAGGATAGACTTTGTGGCCAACTTGTTCTACCTACTAACAACGAGTTCCAGAAAGCATAAAGAATTCTTGCTTTGGTTTTCATTCTTTTGCTGCTTTCGGACATTTTGTTTTGTTGTTTTTTGTTTTCGTTCTTTGTTTGTTATTTAGTTTTCCTGCTCATGATTGTAGTGTCAAAACAGGGTTAATGGTTAGGGCGCTTTCGGGAAACTCAAAATGCAACCACGATATTGCTTGCTTTGGTTGAAACTGAACAGGACTTAGTGGAGAGTAAAATATAATTTAAAAGTTCAAAGCAGTGTGCTGCCCTTACACACTACGCACACCCTCTCTCTAAAATACCAGTTTGTATGGGCTTCTGGATGTACCTCATTAAATGTAGCACGATCGATACCAGTACCATACAAAGCAATGGAGTGTACCTTCGTTCGGCACGGGGACAGCCTAATGCCTCGCTCCACTGCTGAATTAACAAATTTCACCTCGAAGCATGGAGCATGACAGGTTGGAATGCCGGTCGCAAGAACCCAGTGGACGTTCTACTCGACAAATGCCTAGCGTTCTTTTCTCAGTTCCTCGCCGAAATTTTCGTTTCATAAACACTGATTTGTTTTATGCACACAAAAAGACGACACAAAAAGACAAGGGAGACAGGACGTCTTTTTGTGCGCATGAAACCAACCTGAGTATGAACCAACTAGCCCCACAACGCATATTACATAAACTCTTGCTTACTTGCTCTTTTTCGTGATCCTCAATCACTCATTTTCTTTTGTTTTATCTGGTTCCTCATTTGCAGCTCGTGATTAGCAGGTTCATAATCTCCAATACTGCAGTTGACGTCCAGATAATTATAGAAAATTTTACTTTTAAACTTAAAATATTGGCGTATGCTAGCAATAAGAAATGGACGAAAATAAACCCCATTTTCATTTCACTAGTACAGTAAGAAACCGGTCACCTTCTTTAGGCGTCTTTTTATACCTTTCAGAAAAATGCCGGGATAGAGCTTTGGGATATACGCTCGCCTTTTGATGGCGAATAAATGTAAATGCGCAGTGGGCTTTCGGGTGAGAACACATGATATGGATGGATGGATTGATTGATTGATTGATTGATTTAGTTATTGATTTATGAGTAAAGGAATGGTTGTATTAGTTGTACGAGGTAGAGGGTGAAAAAATGTGTGCGCAAAAGAATTCGGTAATGGGGAGTAATTGATTAGTTGGAGCAAAAAAAAAAAAGCCGATCCGACGTCAAAATGGCCAAAGACATGTATATAAGATGCAGACGTCAAAACAGCCATGGACGTGAAAATGTGCAAAATACGCCAAGATTTTGCCAAAAAAAAAGAAAAAAAAGAAAAAGTGCAAAAACATTGCAAAGCTTTAATTTCAGGCATCGTTATCGCATTACAACATAGAAAAGAGTCTTTCAAGAGCAAACAAGAAAACAAAAATTACGGCAAATGATCGCAAAGAGTCACAGAAAAGGCTTTCGACAAACCGCAATTGAGAGATGTAAGTTCCTCTAACGACTATAATGTTGTAAACCTGCTTTTGATCTCTGGCCCATGCTTGCTTCCTGTCTCTTAATGCGGCACCAATCATTTTTCTTACTGCAGCTTGCAAAATTGTTTTCAATTTAATTTGAGGCTATGTTTTACCCTCCCCGTTTCTTCACGATAGGTGAGTTACAGCTTTCATGAGTTTCATTGAGAGATACAGGTAAAGGCCATTCATAACATGTGAGCAACTACTATAAGCACTCAATCCACTCTATCGAATTCATCTAATTTCTCCTCGTGTCCGGAGCTGCGGTTAATACTTGGTCTAGGTAGACGCGTTTCCTTACCACTTCCAGATCCTCGCAACCAACCTTGTTTCACATTTACAGCCTCTCTCTTTCTCTGACATTTGTGCAGGCTTGGTGGTGATGCCGCCCATTCCTGCGTATAATACCGCTAAGACGGCTGTTGTGGCCATGACCAGGGCGTTTGGGGTGAGTACCTACAAGTTATGGCACGTGTTCAGCCGCCCAAGAGTACAATCTGCCTATCAAGCTTGAAGTGTCTTCTCAAATGCGTTTGTGGTTTATTGCATGGACCTCCTGCCTTTATGACCACTCCTTGAAATTTGATTTCGTTCATTTGATAAACGACAAGCAGTTTCCTTTGAATCCCGCAAGAAGTGCAGATGAAATTTCGAACTTCGTCAGTAAAACATTAGTAAAGATAACGTTTGTGCAATTTCATTTTTTTTTTCTGAGGCAAGGTTACAACCATCATGTCTGAAGCCCTTATTTCCAGCTGTAATGCAGGCAATAATCAGCCCTAGGTTCGTGCAAAACTCATGAACCGAAAACCCAGTTGAATTTTTTACTTCTGTGTTCCCCTTTATCCCGTTAACCAAAGAGAGCGAAAAGCTGCATTGTGGCGCGTTATTGCATGCATATTCATTTATTTATGGTCTGATCATGTGTAGAAACTTTAAGCCCTCCCTTTAAGCCTAAGTTAGAATATACTGCAAACTGTAGCCGCAGTGGCTCAGTGGACAGAGCAATTGGCTGCTGAACCAAATGACGTGGGCTTACTCACGGCCGCAACTGCCGCAATCTGGTAGAGGTGATAGCTTAGGTGCTTCGCACGGCGCGATTTCAGAACACGTTAGAGAATCCGAGCTGGTCGATATTTCCGGAGCTTTCCACTGCGGCGTCCACCATAGGCTTAGCTGCTTTATGTAGTTGACCCACTAAGGAAGCCAAACTAGTTTATTTCAAGGTTTTCAAAATGCTTAAAGGTCCTGCATTAAACAAGGAAGCAAAGCAATATTACTGACGGTTGGTGTCTTAGTCATGATAGATCCGCAAGAAGACTCATACAGAGCCAACCAAATGCCAGTGTTCAGCAACTCGTGCTCTTGTAGCATACATAGCATACATACCACACATTGATACACGAGCAGTGAAGCAGCGAAGACAAAGTGAAAGAATTTTGTCCCTTAATAAGCGTATGCTTCCCTCGCGAAGAAAAAATATTAAGCCAAGCAATCAAGTAATGCCAGCAGCGACATGTTACTTATGCGAAAATATTCAAGCACTGGACAGCCGTACCCTTTCGAGCCAGCGCACGTTATAGAACCTCAGATAGTTGACATTATCCGGAGCATCTCACTATGGCGTGTTTTAGAGGGTCGTCTTATTAAAGCCAACTTTCTTCCCTGTGGTAATCTTTACTAGCATTATATTGAAATAATATTTTATGAACCGCCGCTAACTGCTTCGACGATGCCATTTTTTTTTTTTCGAAGCATTGCCCCGAGAACGTACCACAAATACAAAGACAGCATTAACGAGCTCGCCTCGGGCTCCTCGGTAGGCTGCCGATGAGTGGTGTTGTTCTTCCCGTACAACCAATGTCTAACGTGCTCTTTATTTTATTTCATTCCTACCTCTATTTCAACCTTGTTCTCTTCCTCCTCAGCTGTTCTTTCCCCGCAGATATCGCAGATAGCTCTGCGTGACAGGCTCACTGCAGCACCATGAATGGACTCAATTCGGCGTTGATTCTTTTTAACTACCCCATTACGATGCCACCTGAGAAATAACCGCAGATCCGGACCATGAAAAGGAAATAACAAGAAGAATAAGATTGGGATGGAGCGCATTTGGAAAGCACTCGCAGATTATGACTAGCAGCTGACCGGTATCGCTCAAGAGGAAAGTATACAACAGTTGCATCTTGCCTGTACTCACCTATGGGGCTGAAACGTGGAGGCTAACCAAGAGAGTTCTACTTAAGTTGAGGACAACCCAGAGGGCTATGGAACGAAAAATGGTAGGGGTAACATTAAGAGATAGGAAGCGTGCACAGTGGGTCAGAGAAATAACTCAAGTTACCGACATTCTAGTGGAAATTAAGAAGAAATGGACATGGGCAGGACACGTAGTGCGAAGAGAGGATAACCGATGGTCGCTTATGGTAACAAACTGGATTCCAAGAGAAGGAAAGCGGTGCAGAGGGCGGCAGAAAGTTAGGTTGGCGGATGAGGTTAAGAAGTTCGCAGGGGTCAAGTGGATGCAACTAGCACAGAACCGGGTTAAGTGGAGAAATATGGGAGAGGCCTTTGCCCTGCAGTGGGTATAGTCAGGTTGATGATGATGATGATGATGATGATGATGATGATGATGATGATGATGATGAGAAATAACTGCTAAGCCGCCTCTGGCATAGAAATGACACAGGAGGATACATACGCGTCAAAGACAACGATGCAGTCTCCGCAAATGTGCATTGGCAGTGAATGTGCAAGGACTTGTCACGCCAACGTGAGAACAGGCCGCCATCACGCAGGCTTCGAGAAGTAAAGGCACCCCTTTCAGGAAGGTGCCACATATAAACTCTGGAGAAAAACCGTTCCTGTTCGTCAGAGATACGGTGGACAGCATAGTCTTGCGATATGTCTGGTTTTGAGAAGAATATTTAAGTTCCGATTGTATACCAGGACATGTCGCAAAAATATGTAGTACGAAGGACGTACATGCCATTTGCGAGCAAATATAGTATAAAAAAATGTGTAAACAGTTTTAAGAACAGTCAAAGCAGGAGCACGGTACCCGCACCTTTTTTTGATCACAGGAATACAAAGTGACGAAAATTGGCAATGTAATTCGATACAGGGGCTGCAGTTGATATAAAGTCTAAAATACGTTCGTGAGAAGTTTGCCAACTCTACTTACAGCAACGAGACAGCTGGGATGGTAATGTGAAATGAAGATGGTTTCAAAACTAAGGGCTGTCATTTGGCAGGAATAGCACATATGAATAAAGAAAATGAGAGCTGTTATCCGGTCACTTGTATGGTGGCCTGATACTGACGGTTGCCATGGACAGACTGTACGGCTACACGAAACACAGCGGTCTTAGCTCGGGAGAAGCCAACTTAGCAAAAGAGGTGGAAAAACACGCTCGGAGTTTTTGCCGTACAGTACATCATAAGCTGAGATCCCCTCGTTCCGATGAATGCCTCAGTACCTAAAGCAGATGTTTCATCGTATGCACGTTCTGCAGAGTGGGCGATATTATTCACATATTGTTAGGACATGCTACCAGGCCACATGCATCGGCTGCTGAGAGAAGTCTCGTGATATAGCTATCATAAAATAAATTAACCTTGAAGAGAAAATTGGTGCATTGCGACCTTCATGGATTACCTGGCACGTATTCAGCACAAAATAACCATAGTCCGGTCCATGTATCAGAATTCCAGCATTCACTTGCTGGTTAATTTCAATCTCGTCTAAATGGGCAGCGGAGTGTGCGTTCCAGAAATTGTTGTATATGGTCATTTGTCTGGCGCCGTTATTCCTTACACTATGTATTACAAGCTGTTTGCAGCAGTGTATAGTACACGAGAAGTAACTTTGATCTGTGCCAATCAGGTTGGTGCGCACTACACGGTTCCGGTCCTACGACTCTATCGCCGGCTGCGGTACACAACTTTACGAGCCTAATAATGCATTTCGCGCCGCCCACTTTCGCTCAAATTGCCCTTAACCATTGTAGTGCTGCAAAAGGCATGTGAAGCAAAGTATAAATTAGGCTCTCTTAGGAAGTGGGGACATTTTCAAAACTGCGCGTTTCAGTCTTTTTTTTTTTGTCACATAGGAGAAAGTTCCCAAGAGTGATTATATTTTTTTACATACGAAGCGCTACCTGCAGCAGTCAGAGAATCGTGAAGGATGTTCTCCCCAAACCATCACTTGAAAAATCTGCCACGGAGCTTGACGGATGAGATTGTGGCATAGGCTTCCTTCTCAAGACATACTATACTGTTCATGCCGAATAGTACTGTACAGCTCACAGAAAACTTGGCATACCTTGAAAAAAGAAACAGTTCTCCGTTCCTAAATGGCTTTTGTGTAAATTCAACTGTGAATCTTTTTCCTGTGGCGCAGTCTGACCTCCACTTCAACCGCCACGGCGTCAAAGTGAACTGCATCTGCCCCGAGCCGATGAACACGCCCCTGTGGTATGCCATATCCTCATACTGCAAGACGCAAGAGGAGAGCGCGCCCATGGCCGCGGAATACGACAAGCGTATTATGCCGTACGTACCCCGCCATTCCCAGCTCTCCACAGTTGAATATCGTTCGCGGCAGAAAATACCAGAAAGCAACCCCAGTAAGCAGTTTAGGACCGTTGCACTCCAGGACTTGTTAGCATTCCTTGTGTGCGCAATGGCAAAAATTACCCTGAAACCATAAAGCCTACGGAATCGGTGTTCGCGTTTTTAGTGGGTGGTCAACCATTGACTGGATACTCTACATTCTATGTGCGCCCTACAGTCTTCGGTATTTCAATACCGTAGATACAGCAATGTTGGCACAGCGCAGCATAATGGGCATTTTCCAAGGCTGAATAAGTTTCTCTTGCTTATTTAACTAGTGTGCTGATGAATAAACGAGCCATACCACTCTGTAAGCTCTAGTATTTACATCGCATGTTTTTGTTGCAGCATTATTCTCAACGCGTGCTCACTACAGAAAATAACACGAGGTTTTCCTCATCCAGATCATCGGTTAGGGAGCATAAAGCTAAGAAGTTTTTTCATGGGTGGTTAAATGGATGCGAGACACAGAAGATTGTTAGTTAAACGTTTCCTCAGAGAATGCGCACGAATAGCAAACTAGGATAATTGTTAATTTTCGGTGTTGCTCATTGACTTCTTTCGTCCAAGGTAAGACCCAGCAGCAGTCTTGGCCAAATTCAACATAGTGTGCATATGACAAGTTCCTTTACTATTAGCTTTTCTATGTTGTTTCAGAGTCGACCACGTCGCCAAGGGCATAGTGAAGATTCTGGAAGACGAGAAAAATGGTGCAGCCTTGACGGCCATCTGCGGCGAGGAACTGAAGTACTTTGAGTTTTCTAACGGAACCAGTGTTTCGTAACAAAATGTTTAAAAATAACTTGTCTGTCATTCAAATCGATCCAAGGGTACACGGGTTTGCATTACAACATATGAACAGCACGAAACTAAAGTGAATAAGAGATAATAAATCAGTGAGGGGGAGGGGGGTACTCGAGATCTACTTTGAAGGTATGATGAGAGTGCGGTCTGCGGTCCTTTCTATTCACACCTGCAGATTCATACACAGCCGTAAAAGAGTACTTTACCTGAAAAAGCACATGTCATTCATATAAACATGCTTTTTCTCAAATCGTACAAACCTGTCCTGTATGACTTAGCCAGTAGCACATCTCGCTCGCTACCAGAACGTCGCTGCTATAAATGTCGCCTAAATGTTTGTATTTCTTGAAAACTGTTATTAAATCTAATTCCTTTATGAAGTTCGATCCTTCGAAATGTTCAATTACCTGTAGTTACCATTGCAAGTGATGTTTCATCAACTTTCAGTCCACATATCGTGTGCCGTTTAACGCTATCTTTCATGCTATTTGGAATACCGGCCCTAGGTATATGCCAGTGACATCATGAGCCTGCCGACAAGTATATTTCTTCTCACGCCCAGTGACACAGATGTCGGCTTTTCTATGATGTGGAACCCTCAGAGCTATCAAGTTAAAACTTCGCCGTGGCTGATATTGTGATAAGCCCGAGGCTACATTCTGAACAGTCAGCCTAGATTTTCACAGATAAGGGTTCTTACCCGTGTGCTCTTCATGCATACCGTTTCGAAATAACGTTGAAGCGGATGAACGCGGCGTCGACGAGCGCTAACTGGGACGCTTAAAGGCTGCTTGTTTCTTTCGGTATAGGCTGCGTTGCGATTCTGCGATCGGTGCAGCAAACATGGACATGTTTGCCGCGCTGGTCGGAAGGCCGTGTAGCACACAGCTAAGATGGAATGTCCAACGCTTTATAGGCTCATCCTGAGCACTCAAGGCATGAAGGCATGAACGTCCGCGTTCTTAGGAATTCCATGCACGGGGTGTGCAGGTAGAGTGATGCTGTTTTGAAGAAACGCAGCCTCTGATTTATTTCGGTAGTGCGCGCTGTTCTTTGCCTCTACAAAGTACTGACTGCCTTTTCTGACTCGCTGACTGCACTGATAAACCATGGTAGTGCTTGTTGCATTGACGCTATTTTTTTTTCTTGCTCAGCTGAAATCTCAAACGACAGCAGATGCTTTGTGAGACGCGTCACATTGGAAAATCCATGCTCAAACCTGGTGGATTTGTACACTTCTTAGTTTTTGACACCCACGCCCGTTTCACACACCAGACGTTAAACCGCGGGCGAAAGCTTCTCAGTATTTTGAAACAATGTACAGCCTTTTTCAAAAGTTTATAGCCCAAGTGTTCTGTTTCTAATCCGTCTAGTGCCGCTCCTATAGCATGCGTGGCAGTCGTTCACATTGGATAGCGTAGGAAAAGAAATATCCTTACCTTCAGCAAAATTGTAACTGTGAGAATGCATTACGAACCGCATGGTGCGGCTCAGAAGTAAACCCCCTGGGCTCTAAACGTTTGACAGAGACTGTACCACACTAACAGACACATTCTCATGCTCTACTTGAACCTCTGGGAAAAGTTGCGCGTCCGGCGGTACTGTGCCCGTAGATGAAAGTAGTGGTGCAATTCAAGGTCACATGGGCACAGTCGCTTGCTGCAGCAGCTATATTTAAGTACTGTGTCGAATTCTTGTGTTTCGTGGAAATCGAGCTTATTATAGCGGCCAACCACTTCATCGGACTAAAAAACCGTAACAATTATTTCATCGAAATCGTAGCCGTGTGCGTGGCAACGTCCGCCATGACGCGGGAGGCATGCGAGATTTCATTCAAGATGGAATGTTACATAGTCAAGAGTTCGGCACAACCGTGTCTGGGGCGGGGTAATCAATGTAACTGCAGAAAATACTCACTAAGTAAAAAAATTTGGTTTTAAAAATGACGTTTCGGGACCCGGGATCCCTTGATCACAATGAAAGATTATACGAAATGGGTCGCTTCTTATCGGCGCACTTGGCAGTGGAGTGAATGTGTGTAGATAAGGAGGAAGTGACAACGCTTGTGGTCGTTACTTGCCCGTGTGTGTGGGCTTCCGGAAGACGGTACTGGCAGGTTCGTTCGATATGCTGAGAACACAAAAAAAACGTCAAGAAAAGCGATCATTCCGGAAACTTTATCCTTAGAAAATTGAACTGCAGGTTTAAAAGCGTTGAGACTGTCTCGAAACTGTTTGGCGTCCTTAAGGTTACTTACATCGAAAATCGTCCACATGCGGCTTAAAAGAGCTTTGGACGAGTACGAAACGATTGCAGGGCTGAAGGTTCGAAACAGTTAAGCGCTATGCTGGTACAGCTTACCAACACCGTCCCGTACGCTTCCGTCCTATTCAAGAGAGCAGGGGGGGAATTCTGTAACGCTCTCAATTTCGCTCTCAAGTTGTAGAGCGTGACGTCAAATTGACGCGGCTTTCACGTGACCTTAAGACGTCAATCGTGACGGATTACGGAATCGACCAATTGCCAGCGACTCGTAGCATGACTCCGCCCCTGAGGTCCCCGTTCCGCGTTCGTGCCTACTGCTACACATTTGTCGCAACGCTAGCCGAGGCCGACGAGGGACCGTCTCCTAAGTTTTTATGAAACGACGCAGTTAATACGCAGTAAATAAAATTAATAAATATTTATTCTGCTGAGGAACTGTATTTACAACTAACTAACATGAAGCATAAGGAGATACGTTTTATGCTTCGCAATTAAATTTGCTCTTTAGTAACTTTTTGTCTCCGCGAGGGCACGCTGACGGTGTCAAAGAGGGCACATGGCGGCTTGCCAGAAAACAGCTGATTCCTCGGCTAGTTGCTATTTTCCGTGCGTCGCCTGAAATCGAGGTCCTGTGCGGATGTCGTGAGCAGCTGGAAAAATCCGATTGAAAACAATGAAGGCTACGAACCTGCAGTGATCAGCGTGGTGAAAGCGTTGGGCATGAAAATCGACGAAGTCATCAGCTTACTGAAGAGTGTCAGCGTTGTCAAACAGTGTTTACTATCGATGGCAAGAGCGACGAGTGGGAGGTATGTGGTCTGCTGTTCTGTTTGTTTAAAAGAAAATACAAGAAGATCATGAAGGCTACATTACTGTGTTTGCCGACAGAGGAACGTTTGCACTTGCAGTAAGGCAGGTGGCAGCTACTATGCAAGAGTTAGCAATTGCAGTGCGGGAAACGAGATCCGACACACGACCCTCCACCACGGACTCCTCATGCAAGCCACGGTGACAGTCACTCCTGTGCTTCGCAGCCAGTTGACTTCGGCCACATCGGGCTCCGTTCCCGATATTCCGTTGATGTTTTGATGTTGATTGTTTAGTCTCTATAAGGTACACAAACTGTGATGTTAATGCTTCCTTTGGTGTGTTCAGAGAAATAAAATACTTTATTCAGAAATTTGATATAGTGACCGAGGAGAGGACGAGCTTGTTCAGCCAGGTCTGGACAGGGATGTGCAGTATGTTGTATTTCGCGCAGCAGGCTGTGTTTGTTAGTGGCACATTGCTGAAACGTTGTCAGTGTCTGTTCATGTTGAACGGTATCCCCCCCCCCCCCTTTTCGACGGGAAAGACAAACACATCACGCAAGCTTGGTGCGCGATGCCGGAGGCGAGCTGGTGAATCTGCTAAATTTCCCTAGTCTTATAAACAAGGGGCCCACCAGTGAGGTGTGCAGATTACCTCGAAGGCGAAGAATGTGTGCTAGTTTTGAAGTGTCATCATGGAGTCTGTGCAGTGTTTCAAAAAGATGTTCATTTTACACACATTCCTCATTCTATTACCTTTCCATGTTGTGTGCATTATGTACAAACCATTTCAATTGAAAAGCCAGTTTGCACAAAAGATGCTTTTTCTGATTATTTGGTGAAAACAACTTGGAAAATAAATTCCGAGGTCAAAAGTAGGTGACAATTAAGTAAAGAGGTGCTTATCACATGGTTATGGTGTATGAAAGAGCGCTGAACACGTTTTGAGGGGAGCCTCAGTTTGAAAGCCGAGCCCACATTTCGATTTTGGTTGGTTGGTTGGTTTGTGGGGTTTAACGTCCCAAAGCAACTCAGGCTATGAGAGACGCCGTAGTGAGGACTCCGGAAATTTCGACCACCTGGGGTTCTTTAACGTGCACTGACATCGCACAGCACACGGGCGTCTTGCTTTTCGCCTCCATCGAAAAGCTGCCGCCGAGGCATTTTGGCTAGCAAACCAAGGTTCCTCCTCAACCCTTGTTTAGTGCTGTTTTGTATTGAGTAGCCATCTTATTTCCCTCGTTCTACCATGTTTATGGTGTAAAATATTTTTGAACGCTCATGTCTTAGCTGCCTCTACTGTCTTAAAGCTGCTCAGCAGTCCCCTTGCAGTTTTACACGTTTTATTAGTGTACATAACATCTGCTCACACATTGCCTTAACAATGTATGTGTGATGCTTATTTTATTTTCACTAGAATTTTGTAATCATTCAGCAATCATTGTGGGCACTGCAGCCTAGTATTTGTACACCATTCTCCTAACAGCTGTTACAGTATTTAGCACTGCGAGCAAGATCTCTAGTAGTATACCATCCAGCTGGCATTTTTACCTCTGATATGTAAGCGTTTTGCACACTGCACCATGCATACAGTACCTATTTGTATAGGTAGCTTCAATATGTTGAAAGGGAGCGGCTTCTTTGAGCCCGATAATTATTCTGCAATATACATGTCAATGTTGTATGGTCATTGTACATCAAGGTAAGTGTGCTGGTATGTATGATGTCTCTTTCTCAATAAAAACACTCGAGTGAAATACAGCGGCCAAGAAATAAGTGCTTCTACTGAGTATATGTGGCAGTAAAAAATCTTTGGTGCCATTTTATGATTCCAATAAGCGTCATGGATATTTATTACCTTGCTGTAACGCTACGCTTTTCGGTTTAAGCATGTCTACCACACAGCTAGTGACCACAGCCAACTGTGCCAGGCTGCAAGGTGATAGCAGAGAAGGGACAGCAAGTTGGGTCTGGGATGACTTGGCATTGGTGTAAGCAGCCATGACTCCAGTGGGTAGTCACTGTCTCCTGCATAACCAAACAATGACATCCACTTAAGTCCGCCTTTTGCATGTTCTAGTATACAATCAAAGATCCATACCAACTAGCCCGCAGTGAGGTGGTAAACATTCACAGGAATGTTGGCAACGTGTCACAGGGCTGTCCAAGCAAGCATCATTGTAAGGATAGCCTTGTAGTTTCACAGTGATATAAACAAAAATGTGTTAAGATTACCTGCACAACACAAGCGCTACGGTTTCTTAGGCAGTAAAGAGATTTCAAACATTGAATATTTGGTTCCTGGTGCCATAACACTAAATTTGTACATTAACAAGCATTCATATGCATAACTATAGTCCGTCTTATGCATGCAGCTTCAGCGAATTCAGACAATCGATCACTCGCCGAAATACAAGTCAGCTTCTCTGTAAGGCTCGTAATCCAACCAAAGGGTCTCGTTGTCACACAACAGACTTCTAGTTCTTGCTGAAATGAAAAGAAGCAGGCGCTTTTTGCAGCGTACTCACACTTTCGAGTAGCGAACGTGTCGTAGGGAGGGAGCGTAACGAATGGGGGCAAGGCACTACAATCCCTAGTCCCTTCGTTCTGTATTTTGAGGTATATACAGGTATTGAACTTTCGTCAGGTGTCGCTGGGTAATCTCGAAGACAACAGCTGGAAAGAAAAGAGATCTTTCCTCTGTTCGTTTTTTAACATTGCGAGGGGGAACGAGTCCTTTTGGTTAGAAAACAAGACTTGCAGAGAAGCCAACTTACAGCAAGTGGTCGATTGCACATATTAATGCATATAATCAATATCGTTCGATAACCGACGCGGGTTTTTTACAGCTTACCCAAGAAAAGTCGCAGGCGTTTAGCAGGCCTTCGTTCACCTTTCGGCGTGCAGGAGTACCGCTAGACGAACGCGTTGTTTGGAGTCCTTGGTCCCACGGGGCAACGAGGGTCAAAAGTGCGTATGTTCGCGTCGCAGATCTGTAATAAAATAGGCACAATACAAGTTTACAATGACGTTTCGAAGTCGTAGCCAAATACACACAGTCAAAACCAACATTTACTCACTACTGTGATGTTCACAACGTAGAACCCCTTGCCTAGCGACTTCTTTCCATATCGCACCGCGGCACCTTGACGACAATCAGCGTTCCGCCCGATGGCTTCCGCTATCAGCGCACGCACCTGCTGATCGATGCCTATGCGATGCAAACGATGTTACGTTCCCGACGCAAGCTGGTAGCCCCCGATAGCAAAAAAACGCGGTGCGCATGCAGCCGCAGTGGCTGCGCACTCGTCCGTGAGCTGCGTGAGCCCCCGTTCATCGATGTTCGTCGGCAATCGCCGCACAGTCACTCCACTTTCTGCTGGTTTCCGAGTTGAACACAGTCGGAACAACTAGACCGGTACGTCAAACGTGTCTTCGTCCTCCCTTCTACGCCGTGGATCGCACCGACACAACTGTCACACAGCCAGCGCAACGCTATAGCAACGCAAGGAACACAGCCGCCATTTTCGCTCTACTCAGTTGACTGGTTTTGGGGTTACCTCGTTTCGCTCACAATTTCAGTCAATATTCAGCTCACGGGCAACGTCACCACTTTAGTCTTGTTGATGACGTAAGCGCAGTCACCGGTGAGATCAGTGATGACGCAAAATTTCAATATGGCCGCCGACCAATAGGAGCAGGGCAAGTTGAGCGGTTTGAGACTGGTTTTGTATTGAGAGCGTTACAGAATTCCCCCCCAGCTCTTCTATGCACCAGTCTCTGTCTGATCGCCTCCAGTAAATAAAAGAAAAATAATGGCTATCCTCGGCAACTTCGAAAAGAAGAATGCCGCTCCCTGCAACCTGCACAGCCCAGGTTCCTTGAAGAACAGAAGCTTGCAAGCGTGCCTTACTCCCGAGGGACAAGTCCTCTCGCGCGTATATTCGCGAAATATAGTGTGCGCATTGCACACGTTCCACCCAGAAAGCCAAAACAACTATGCCACTGGAAAGATCGTCCTGAGCCTCCACATTATCCCGGAGTCGTCTATAAGACCACCTGCAAAGACTGCGATCAAGAAGATCAAGAGACCATAAGGACGACGTCAACAAAAGTGGTGCGGCTTCAAACGCCCGTTCTGAGCGTACTTAAATGACCAAGAACCCCATTTATTGGGACCACGCCACAATCTTGAAAACGAAAAAAGTTTTGTTTTCCCGACTGCTTCTGGAATCTTTCTGCGCAGAGACCATGAAGAATGTTATTAACCGGAGAAAGCCCAATCTCTCTGATTCCTGCGCACACTCACTTCGCTGTCAAGCGCGCTTATAAGAAATGGACTATTCCGCCCGTTCTTTCATTGTGATCGCATGACAATAGGGGTTCCGAAACGACACGTTTTAAAGCATTTTTTTTTTTTTCATTACGTGGCGAGTGTGTGTTTTCTTGATTATTAAGATGGAAAGCTTCAGCAGTGAGCCCGACGTGATGCCGTGGTGCGATGGACCTGCACTTGAATGCCGGCCCTTCTGAAAGGTGGAAACAAGTACGTAGCACACGTATTTACAGCTTTAGGTAAGTTACATTTTGGTTTAATTACAACTGACCTCTATAGATAATCCCAACCGCCTGAAGAGCAGTATGAAGCGATGAGGCTAAGAGCGACGAATTGTGAATCGCATGTTCCAGATGTAGGGCTGCCAGAAGCTTCGTTAACCACGCATTGACGCCGGAAGTGTCGCAACCACAATTTGACAGCTTCTTCCAGCATTTTAATCGCACGGTATTCCACAGGAATTGTGATATACGCGCATCTATAGATTTTATAGAAAGTATGCACGGCATGTTGAAATAAGGGAGCAGCTATACTTCAAGAAAGAGATATGTACCGAAGTCTTTCTGAGGTCATATTCTTTACACCAATAGTGTTCTGCTTAAACCATTGCAGCGTCTGTCTCATCACCGATGGAGCGAAACACCATCATGAGCACCAGCGCAATGCTATCGAAGGCAAATATCAATCGGCCGAAACACAGACGCGAACAATATCGCAAGCTCAGCGGAAAGTACAGCGATGATCGCCACACTGCCGCGGGACATTAAGTGAGTGTTCACGAAGAAAGTTTATGCTTACCGGAAAAACATCATCTCGAATGAAATCCTTCGAACACATTTGCGTAGTCGGGGGCACTGTTTTCCAGACCCAAGTTCCTTCTTTACAGTCTCGAGGCGCATCGTCAGGGTTTCTCGAACAAAAATCAGATACAGTGCGGTACCTTTATCGAGGCGACAAACGAAACGGAACGCTGTAGAACACTGTTGCTTTCCTTTTTTTTATTATTTTGTTACCTTCCATTGGCCTCATGAGTCGAAATCATTTTACGAGCATTAAAAACACATAGCTGTCGACTATTACGACAAATAACGTAACTGATTGCGACCTTTCTCGCGGAGGCCGCTAAGAGGGAAGGGATATCTGAAGTTGCCAATAAGTAAAATTTCTTGTGTTTTTTCTATGAAAATTTACGTAATAATCTTCTGAGCCCTATAATAAGCTGAAGCTTTTTCCTACTTTCCCCTAAGGTTCATTACATAGCGCTTAGTAAATAATTAAGTTTGTCTTGTTGCGGTGAGCCAGGCGCAACATGTGTCCTGTATTCAGCCAACGTCCTCCTAGCACGAAAGTCTACGAACAGTCTAGCATCGAAGGTCGAAAAGTGGTGTCGAATCTTAACAGAGTGGATAAGTATAACGTAAAGGTGTCGATTAAGAATCACCTACGTCCGGCCAACGCTAATCCTTTCGCATTCGCTTCCACCCACCGCTCGGCTGGTCCTTAAGCTCGGAAGGATTTGTTTCTGTACCAGGGAATAGCCAAGAAGATGAAAAAAAAAACAGCAAAACGAAGGACATTTTTTATTTGAAAATAGAACAGACTTGCAATAATTTGTTTCAAATAATTTTAAGAGTTAACTATGCATATTACTGGTTTGGTCTTTTCGGCTTCATTCTTTTCAGAGTCTGCTTTAATTTCGTGCTAACGTTACGTTTGTAATTTATTTACGCTGACAGTTGAGGGCGTTCAATTTTCTTATAGCTTAGGAAGACTGCGGCTGATACATGGCTCTTTACTTTCTCCCGGCTTCTCAACGCCCTGCGCTCTCCACTTTTCTGCTTATGTTCTCTCTCTCTCTCTTACGACGAAAATGCGTACTTATATGGCTCAGGTAGCCCTCTTTTAATACGTTCATGAAGAATACGAAGCAGTAAAAATGCCAGAAAACTGGAGGGTTAAAATGGATATACTTCCTCCCGTTACGCCTTGCCTTGTGAATAGCACAACCGTACTCTTGAGCGCCGGTTCCATTTTAGGAACATAGTCTTTTTTTTACCTTGAAACCGCATGTAAGACGCATGTAGGCATCGAGATGGTCATAATGATGTCCAAACGCAACTATAGCTGACTGAAGCACAATTGTAGGCATTCAGCTCGAAGTCCAAGCGCAAGTTGCAGACATCGTAATATAGCAGATTGAATCAATAATACTAACTGAGCTCACGGGGTTTACATCTGTTCGCAGTTTCCGCACGGAACATTGTTATTTGCTGTTCCTCTTGTATGTTTACTGTGTGTGTAGAAATATCTTCTTGGCATTCCAGACGCAGTGCATTATGTAGGTGTCTAATTTTATTGCGTTTCCAAAAAGAATAGGCCAGTACCTAATACTGTCATAAGCACCCTGCGTGCCAGAGGAAAGTGGTGGATCTATTACACTAGGGTAAAAGTATTGGGCTTTTTCCACACAAAATTAGGGGCCAACATGGATTTCCTGTGCAAACTAATTCGTTAAGCGAAGGAATGCAGTACGTGTTCTGTTGCCCTCTCGCATATATTCATTTACCAATCAGTGTTGTGTCATGTCTATCCCTTGGTTGCCCCCTTTCTAGGTATCATATTCATCCAATGTGCATATCTACTCTTTGTTAGTCTATCTTTACTGTATATTTTACCGCTTGGAATGTGCAAGGGCCGCACAGAAAACTGATTGCGAAAGTCCAGCACTCGCTCGCTAAAAAATTCTTTAAGAAAAACAAGCTGTAACAATTTTCTTTCTTACGTTGCCAATTTTTCTTAGCTTTATTTACTTTTAATTCATAAAACGATTTAAATTATTCGGTTTTACTCGCTAAATCGGTCGTGGCAACATATGTTCTTCTGAAGGTTAGCATTTCTCGACTTATCCGCTTGATTAATAGCTGCTAGTGGTCTACTTCACCTCTGTATACCACCATCTGATCGAGCATCAATTAATCCTGGGTACAATTCTGCTGACAATATTCATCAGCGACATAAATGCAGTTAACTTGCAAAGCACACAATATTTCAATCCAGTTACCGCTATCTGGAATTCAGAATTGAAATTCGTGTATGTGGGTCTCCCTTTGCATCGAGCTGTTCCGATCAGATTACTCCGTACGTGTTATAGGCAATTATAGGATACCCTAGCACTTCCTAGTCTTGATGAGATTATTCTGCAGAATATCAACGGAACCTTTACTGTCGCCACAGCGCCAAGGATACCAACTGTCCATTCGACATCTTGAGAATCCCGGCTGCCAATGACCACAAAACGGCCGTCGCGATTAAAACTCAAATGCCTGTTGCGAGAACCGTCCATCCGGACGTTGGAGTTAGGACACTCCAGTAGACAGAACAGCCTACTCTCCGGTCTCTTCTTGCCGCAACACTGTGCACGCCACGCGTATCCTACCGCAACTGACCCGTTTCATTTCGCCCAAAACATCAAGCTTATGAACCCTATTCTAGCCTCGTAATGCTGCGATAACTGTTTAATTTTCTGTCAATTAATTTGGGTGTTCGATCGTTTCTTCGGCCATGCACCGTTGCATATATAAGTTTATACAATGAAATCTGATGTTATATTTAGGTTCAATTAGCATCAATTTACCATCTAGATTTTTGATTAAGCTAGTGGATGCGCCGTATACTTAGCTTCGACATTTTTTTCGGAGTGATGTGAAAACTACTACCGTGAAGCAATGCTTTCGATATTTACCTTTAGGTGTCTATTCGAAACTCTGGAAAATGTTCTGCGTCTGACACCTTACATCTTAAAATTGATGGCAGTAAGTTAAAGGCTCGTAGCGGGAATTTCGCCTGGTGCTCTATACTTCAATAATTAGGGTGTGCTGAGGAATCGTCCATGCTTTGTCGAGGAGAGCGGATTGTAGCAGCCAGTCACATCTGTCTGACCGTGCTTGATCCCCACAATTATGAAATCTTCGTCCTGTGCGTCTAGGTGCGTAGAGCAGCATGGGACTTACCAATCACTCTCAAAGTCACTCTCAATATATATTACCAATCATTCTCCATATTCCCACTGGCCAGTATGTTAGGGGGCCACTGAATGTCCATTACCGGCTTTTCTGAAAGGTTCAAAACCTCAATTGTGTGCAGAATTTATTCAGTGTTATACAGGTAAGTCGCTTTGAAGTTTTCGCGAAACTGAGTCCGTACTTACATTTTCGTCATTTCGCAAACACGTGAGTGGAGAAAAGCTGCGTTTCTCTATAGTTTCTGATTTAGTTTGTCATATAGGCTTTAGTTTCCTCATTTGACCAGCATGATATGATCGCATGAGGATTGACGAATGGAAATCTGAATTTCTGTAAACACGCTTTGATGCCTTTTGTGGGGATCGAGCCGAGTCGCCCAGCAGCGACAGTTCGGTGGTTAGGGCGCTCGACTACTGTGCCCAAGGATGTGGGATCGAATCCCGGTCGCGGCGGCCGCTTATCGATGCAGGCGAAAAGCAAGACGCCCGTGTGCTGAGCGACGCGTAGGCTGAGCTCTGTCAGTGCACGTTAAAGAGCCCCAAGCGGTCAGACTTTCCTGAGCCCTCCACTACGGCGTCTCCCATAGCCTTAGTCGCTTTGTAACGTTAAACCCCCAAAACCAAACCAAACAACATGTTTGAATCGAATAACTCTTCAGGTCTGCGGGTACTTGAATAAATAAAACAAATAAAAAATGTAAACTATTTGTATGCATCAAACAGCGGGTAATGTTTAAAACGCAACTCCTCTTTAAGCTTATAGAGAGCTGCGAGGTATCACAAATCTACAATGCAACGCGAGAACACAGAAAAGAGAGCGCGAAGCCAGGATAATGACTCACTGATATTATATATGGCTGGGTACACGCGAACACCTCAAAAATCCGAAGCCGCCTTGACTAATCCCGAATATAGGTCTCACCCTCACACATTCTTGGAGCACATGGCAAACACGTTATTCGCAGTTTCACACACGAAATGATGTAGTGAACAAAAGTGTCCCGCCGGCATCATCTTCCCGTTAGTCCCTCTTATTATCTACCATAAAAACTAAGCAAATGTAGCAAACAGCTAGGAGCTCCAAGAATGCTTTCACCGCCGAAGGCAGGCCCCGCCGGGGTGGTGCAGTGGTAAGACGCCCGACTACTGTGCCGGAGTTCCCGGGATCGAATCCCGGCCTCGGCGGCTGCGTTTCGATGGAGGCGAAACGAAGTGGCGTCCGTGTGCTGTGCGATGTCAGCGCACGTTAAAGATCCCCAGGTGGTCGAAATTACTCTGTAGCCCTCCACTACAGCCCCCTTTCTCTCTATCCACTTTAACTCCCACCTTCATCCCTTCCCTTACGGCGCGGTTCAGGTGTCCACAGAGCAAGTGTGACAGATACTGCGCCTTTCCCTTCCTATGAACCAACCAACCAACCGCCGAAGGCAGACACCACATGCGTGGTAGCGCATACGTGTGTACTGCAGCAGTCTCTTCTTTTTGCCGCTAAAGGCGGCCAAGGTGCTGCAAGCGAGTGGTACCTTCACGCTCGCGATGCGGCGCAACAGACCGCGACATCCCTGCTGCCGGATAACTTTTTTTTTTATTTGGCTGGGTCGTCGACAACGTGTGTGTTTTCCGGCTGGAAGCTGCACACGAATAGGCAGAAATGTACTTCAGGCATTCTCAGTAGCGTCAAGGGTTTGAATCTCTGATGCACTGCACTCTCTCAGCTCCGCCTAGCGTATCATATATGCGGCTTTGTCATGCATCTCGAAGAGGTAACCCTCTAGAATCAATTTGAATGCATCTTGGGATCAGCAAGTTTCCTATTGCTGCGGAGAGGGGGATATGTTTTTGTGTATTTCTGACAAGAAGCGATATGAAAGCGTTCTGAAATGGCAAAAGTCCGTTTTATTACTCAGAGGTAGCCAATACGCTGCTGTGTATTTGAGATAAAAAAGGCTGTTTATTAAATACTATAGCGTTCAGACGGTCAGCACTATGCAATTAAATTCCCACCGCTTTAATGAAAGCTTCACTAATGCAGAAAAAAATGAAAGTTCGTCGCGGTCTATAGCCTTTCGCGAAGAAGGTGCACTTGTAGGTCGGATTTAATTCCGGCTTAGCTTTTATTTCGCAGCTCACTTTTCAGGGTGAAGCAGGCTTCGGACATAGATCTGTCACATCGAAGGGGCGCCATAAGGGCAGTACACTCTTTACGATCTTTCAGCCGTTAATCGCAACTTAAGAGAGCAATACAACAGTGGTGTGCCCTGGTTACATTGCGCACGGATAAGGATGAGGAAGACGACGACATGAAATGAAATTAGTGAGAAAGAGAAAGAGAGAGAGAGAAAGATAGAATAATAAAGTAGGTAAATTAACTAGGCACTACCTATTGGGCTGCCCTACACGTGGGAATTGGACCGAATGGAGAGAAAAAAACAACAACAATGAAATAGTTTTCACGAGTGCCTAAAGTGACTGTTAAACACGCGGGGTGAACGACTGCTTTTGTTTGCTATAAACCGGACACCGCAGAGCATATTTTATTTGACTGATTGCAAGCAGTATTTTCCTGAGACGTCTTCGCGAGGACTGTAAGAAACGGCCTGCCATTTACGTCAAAAGGTATACGGTTCTTGCCTGTCCGCAATCAAGAGGGTATGCCGTACTACTCATAATAATTTGCCTCCACAGTTCATAGAAAACGACAATGGCTGTGAGACACACTGAAGAGGATGCTCTCTCAGCGATGGGTTATTTCAGTAAAAGTATGACTTACGTAAAGTAAGCTATAATTCCAAAGTGAGAATCCTTAACGGATGCAAGTTTGAACCGATCTGGCTACCCTAAAGCATTTCTGAAACACAGTGCAGTCTTAGCTTTCACCTGCGCTTTTCGTAGGATTGTACGTTTACTCGCTTTTATCTCCCTGTGACCTTCATTCTGAACGGCAAATTAAGAGCAACAAAAAGCGTGGATGGCATAGCAGTCTAGTTATCTAATGATGATCCGTTCAGACCGCTGCGGAAATATGAAACCCACATGCGATAATGACGCGTTTCATTTTGTCGTATTTCGACGTAAAGGAGCGGCTAAAAATAAGTATCAGGGTGATCGCTGACAATGGCTTCTAGTGCTAGCTTATTAAAATTAGTTCGTGGTCACAGAATGGAACCGGGGCCGCCGAGGACCTTGTTACTGATAAGTTTGAAATATTCGACACATTGTGGCTCTCACCAATGCTTGGGGTGCCGTATGTATATTATGCATCCAGTTCCGCTTACCTGTTAGAGCGAGTGCCCCGCATGAACGGTGGTTCCTGTTTAGAGCCCCGGACCAAGAACCATAATCTTTCGCCGTAAACTCTATAGGATTCCTTCGTCGATTTATTGTAGCTGTTTGGTAAATTTTAATGAGTAATTGCTCTTTTTTCTTAGTTGTAATAATCATGAAAATACTCCTCTTTGTGCATAACACTTTTATTCGGTGTTTTCATGTCAAATAATACCCCTTTTTAATTTGCAGCCGTTTTGAGCATTTACATTTTGAAGCTAGTACACGATGCCTGGCTACCGTTTAAAAAGCGTATTTACAGTGCTTGTTTAAGTAATTTAATAAGTAATTGTACTCGCTGTGGGCGAATACGGCTTGAAATCTGCTTGTAGCTTTCAAACGCCCCTTGAATTAAAAAAAAAAAGTTCATTTTACTGTGTTCGTGCCATTAGTACTTCATTCCACAACACCCCCCCCCCCCCCCCCCCTTTTCAGACCACGCCAAGGTGGTGCAGTGGTTAAGATGCCCGACTACAGTGGCGGGGTACCGGACAGTCGGCGGAGAAACTGAATGACTTCCATGTGCTGTGCGGTGTCAGTGCACGTTAAAGAACCCCAGGTGGTCGAAATATCCGGAGTCCTCCACAACAGCTCCTCTCATAGCCGGAGTCGCTTCGGGATATTAAACCCTACAAAATAAACCAAACCAAACCAAACCCCCTTTTTTAGAAAGTCATAAGCATTATGAAATGGGCGCAAATGGTTAAAACGCCATTTGATCAGTCATTTGTCAGCGATACGCAGAACATATCGAACGCGGGATGACCGCAGCAATGTCTATGTAACGTAGCCATTGTCTTACGATTCCAATACATGTGGTACCACCAACTATTTTACGTTTACATTTCGTCAAATGTTTATGACCCAAATGATATTGTGTCTACTTACAAGGGCTAGGTGAGACAGCACAGCACGCTTGAGGAACACTAAAAATGTGTTATCGTTGAAGCGTTCCTGAAGGCCGAAGTTCTCATAAATTTTCTTCGCACAAGCAAAAAAGCAGGAACTCTTTTGTAGAAAACGTGTGTGACAATGAGCCAGGGACACTAAACGATCACATCACAAACACGACGCAGTACATGAAACCAGCGGCCAACATCCCCGCAATCGTGAAGTTCTCGAGCCTTAGCAAGGTAGCACCGCCAGTTGAGTCCGTCTGTTGTACGCTAAGGATTCTCACCACAACCTTTGTCTTCCCAAACCATACACTGAGGAATCTAATTAAATTGGTTCACAGGAAGGGAAAGGCGCAGTAACTGTCACACTTGCTCTGTGGACACCCGAACCGCGCCGTAAGGGAAGGGAGGAAGGTGGGAATGAAAGTGGAAAGAGAGAAAGAGGAGCCGTAGTGGAGGGCTACGGAGTAATTTCGACCACCTGGGGATCTTTAACGTGCGCTGACAACGCACAGCACACGACGCCTCTTCGTTTCGCCTTCGTATGCCGCACGCTATTTGCAGTGGAGAGGAGGAGGGGTGACGGTAGTCCAGGTAGCCTCCATACGAACGCCGTTCTTAGGGCGGTGCAAAGGAAAGGCGCTATATCTGTCACAATTCTGGGTGGACACTTGAACAGAGTCACAAGGGAAGGGAAGAAGAAATTGTCTGTAGTTTAGATTCGGGTTAAAACTGATTTGGTTTGGTTTGTGGCCGTTTAACGTCCCAAAGCGACTGAGGCTATGAGAGACGCTGTAGTGGAGGACTCCGGAAATTTCGACCACCTGGGGTTCTTTAACGTGCACTGACATCGCACAGCACACAGGCGCCTTGATTTTCGCCTCACTAGTGTGAAGCGATAGCTGAAGCATGGTTACACGGCGCTCACGTCTTGCAGCATTGTCGCGACCACGTTTAGTAAGACGCTTCTCTAATTGTTCCGTTGTTTTCGCCGCTCTTTTGGCTTTAACCACATCTTTTCCCCTCCGCATGCTTTCAGCACGCAACGGGCTGTCCTCCGGATCGTCAGATGCAGCCAACCGGCGATTATAACCAGCACGACGGCTTTCCCTCCGAGCCTATGGCCTCGGCTCCGGCCGATGCGCGCGGCCCGCACTATTACACGACATTGCCATCAGCGATCATGTGTTTCGCCAAGCAGCTGCTCACGCGCTAAGCTAAAACACCGTCAGCTGACCTTTGACCTTAACCTTTGGTGGCAACATTGATACCCAAAGTGGTTGGGTCATAAGTACCACTTTGACCTCTAAGCTGTTTGAAGGTCATCGGAAGCACACAGTGACCTTGGATTTGCATCACGTAGTGACGCGATTTGTTCAAAAGGGCCTGAAAGAAAATAGAAAGAGCTGCCATAGTGGAGGACATGGTGGAGGGCTGTGGTATAATCAAGATTTGATTCTTAATGTAAAATCCTGGCGGGAACCTTACCAAGCGCGGAAGCGAGCCAAGGTCGAAGCGGCAGAAGCGGTTGCGGCCGATGGCTAACTCTCGTGCAACTAGGCTCGATGATAGTTGAACCTCTACAAATTTGTTCTCCTCATTCAATTTGAAATTGTGACGTTAGCGTCGAATATTCAGCCAGCCTTGCTTTGAAGAGAATGAAAGTGCTGGACGGCCCCTGAGATTGGCAGAGTATAATATCATGTATAGGGGACTGAAAAATTCAGAGGTGATCAAAGATAGACATTCTGCATTAAACAAATGTGCGTCAACAATCTGCAGCATTATACATTATTATGATAAAGCTTATGTAAAGGAATTACTTAGACAGTGGTGCTCGTTTCACAATTATTTACTTTGCTATGACAATTTCCATCAGGGATCCTTTGATCAATCCTATGCACCTCGAGCCGAGCTACCTCACCTATAAGCTGCCACCTCCCAGCGGTATGTTCGTAATTCTGCGAGGTCAAAAGCATCAATTTGAAGGTTTGATGGATCTGAGTGTGTTCAACTTTTATTTTACTCTTTCATTTGAGACGAGCTTCTACACTTGTCAGCGTCTTCCAATTCGACCATGCCATCCTCTTCAACCCATGCAAGTAGTTGGCAGGGGACCCGGTTGTGTTACCTGCCAGCTACCGACCACCATTTCAATGTTCATGATTGTTCGTAGCTGTGAGGCCGCAAAGGGATTGCTAAGGTCCAGGGCCGTGTCACCTGCCAACTGCCAACCGATATTTCAATGTTCATGATTGTTTGTTGCTGTGAGGCTTCAAAGGAATTGCAAAGGTCCAGGGCCATGTCACCTGGCAACTGCCAACCGCCAGATATATGGTCGTGATTTTTCGGGGCAAGGAGGCTTCAAAAGAAGTACAAAGGTACAGGGCCGTGTCACTTGCCAACTGCCAACCGGAATTTCAATGCTCATGATTGTTTGTTGCTGTGAGGCTTCAAAGGAATTGCAAAGATCCAGGGCTGTGTCACCTGGCAACTGCCAACCGCCAGATAGATGGTCGTGATTTTCCGGGGCAAGGAAGCTTCAAAATGAGTGCAAAGGTACAAGGCCGTGTCACCTGCCAACTTCCAACCGGCATTTCAATGTTTATGATTGTTGCTGTGAGGCTTCAAAGGATTTGCAAAGGTCCAGGGCCGTGTCACCGGTCAACTACCAACCGGCATTTGAATGTTCATGATTGTTCATGGCTAAGAGGCGTTAAAGAGAATGCAAAGGTTTAGAGCCTTGCCACCTGGCAACTGCCAACCGCCAGATGGATGGGGATGATTGTTTGTGGCTAGGAGGCTTCAAAGGAAGTACAATCGTCCATGGCCGTGCCACTTGCCAACTTCCAAATGGCCTTTGAATGTTCATGATTGTTCGTGGCTCGGAAGCTTTAAAGGGAGTGCAAGGGTCCCCGGCCGCGCCACCTGGTAACTGCCAAGCGCCAGATATATCGTCGCGATTGTTCGGGGCTAGGAGGCTTCAAAGGAATTGCAAAGGTTCAGAGTTGTTCGACTCTGATTTTACCCTTCCGTACGAGAGAAGCTGCCGCATTGGGGAGCTCATTTTACCTGTGCCTTGCTACAGTCGTAACGTCATACAACCCGCTGTCCAATTAATGCCCGACCGTATTATCTGCTATTATCTTCTGCCAGAGAGATTATTGTGGTTTTTCAATTTTGAAAGGCTTAGATTGGGGTGCAAGGGTACCGGTATTTGTCATATACCACCTGCAAGGGGAATGCAGCGATTTGGCGAGGCTGTGAGGTATCAAGACATCGATGACAAACGCCTCTTTACAAATTTTTTTCCTAAACGTGAACACTAGAGCTTTCGCATTTTAAGTCGGAAAGAAGCGTGCTCGTGTAAGTTTCAAGCTATTAGGCTTCCTTCGGTGGATGCCGCTGACATTACGACGAAAGTGTCGCCGACGGACAAATTATTTCGACATGGAGGCCTTAGTCTCCTCTCGTTGAAAAGCGACTGCGTCAACAACTTGTATTCATACATCGCGTTGAACGAAAAAACCAAAGATTAGATACCGGCATCGCAATCCGGCTGCGAAAGCGTCACCCAGCCATTCCGGCACGATTTAAACTTTCTTTCAGAACACAGCTCCTAGACATCCTTTTCAGTAAACTGCGAAGTGAGTCCATACAGGGATAATTATCCCTCCAACACTACAACAGTGATTCAGGTGTACCCTTTGGTCTCACTACTGACCGAATTAGGAAGAAGTCGAAATATAGGGTCGCCAAATCCAATCCGAAAAACGGCACAGTAGAAAATGATCTCTACACTCAATATGCAAGCTTGAATTATTGTTAAATTAGCGGTTCCTTTTCTGGACATGTTTAGCTTGCGCGACTTTAAACAAAATGTATCTATATATTGAAGGGTTGTAGAGGTCCCAAGAGTTTAATTATGAAAAAATTTGACTATACTTGTGTTTATTTATATCTGCTCCGTAGCAGGTGTCGACCTCGGGCCTAAAGAAGCAGCCCAAAGCCTTAGTTGCTTTAAGAGCACGGTGTTTTATTCCAAGGTTTATTATTGCGCATACTGAAATTTGTTTGGAATATCGCCGCACGTATTTCAACAAAATCGTGGCGCAATAAAGAAAAAAATCGGACCTGTAAACCAATAGCCGAAATGGCTGCGACATCCTCATGGAAGCCTCGTCGCCGTCTTTTGAACAGCCGATGGAGCAGTTTGAATGAAGCGCACAAGGGCTGGTCCTATCATGAAACACAGCTGGACAAGCAGCTGCGGCCCTAATTGCTTTTTCGCTTCTTTTTCCCGTATGACATCAACCAGAAAGCAGGTATTCGCGACGAGTACTTGGAGAATCTCTTTTTTTGTGCAGCCAACAAGGAAACTACCGCGGTGTCTTTCTCGTGGTCTGAATGTCTGGTATTTAACACGGATGTCGTAAAAAGAGCAAATGTATGACAGTCACTTGCTGCTGCCTCAGCGAAGTAGTTAAATCAATATAGGCTTTTTGCCTAACCTGTGGCTGCTCATGAGCAATTGCTGTTTTCAAACCAATACGTGTCTGCGTAACAAACATGATGGGTCAGTAATGAATTTGGTTCAGCTGCCACTATAGCTTATTTACGCGGCACACACGAAAAAAACTAAACTTTACGAAGCGTGGTTTGGTTAGATAAGTGCTAGTGGTTGCGTCTGGCTGGTCTCGCCTACCCTGTGTCAGCGCTCCATTCCATAAAGCATTTCCTAGCAGTGCGACAAATTTGCCATCATGGAGGTTTACGCGATTATTTCCTCCATTTTCTGCACTTTTTTATTTTTCCTATTTTTCTTTTATTGAGGATACCTGGGTTCTTCACAGTTTTCTTTTTCTTTATTTCAGTTCTTACTTTCATCTCTGTAACCCGTGTTAGACATGGGGTTTGCTGTATATTCGAAAATGAGCTCGTTTTGTGGACCACTGCATGTTTATTTTGCTTATTCATAGTGCAGAGCTTGTTAAATATAGCATTAAAGACAAATTTGAGTCTTGCTGTGGCCTGGTCAATGTTGTATATTATTGAATTACAATTATTTCTAGTCCTTGGCTCTATAGTACTAAATTCAATGGTTACGGGAAACTGTTTGTTTAAATTATTGGGTAAGCGTCAATGGTAAGTTAGATTATTTTTACACTGTAATAAGCATCGCGATCACCGTTTTTTGTAGTGTCATTTTCACAGTTCATCGCCAAAATGCAGTACAAGCCACAGTAGCTGCCTGCATCTGATTGCAACCTCCCTCTCTTTCACGTGCATGCAGAATATAAAATGATTTTTTTTTTTTGTCCTCAGAAAGGCAACCCAAATTATTTCGGCTGCCCAAAACTTCAGTGAAGCTATCAACGTGTTTTTTTTTTTAATTCATGGTGTAAAGATTTATCGAAACACAGTACATCTTGGCATTTAGAAGAGCGGTTATGTTCGATATAATTGCAGTTAGAATTGAGGAGTGCGCAGAAGATCTCAGCACAATGCAGGACGTTTAGCAGGCAGCTTAAGTAAGAAATCATATTCTAATGTAGGTACTTGGTTTTCAGTCATATTCACAACCGCTCCGGTTAGCCAACGAATTTTGAATGGAAACACAAACCGCAGCAATTCTTTTCTCGTAAATAAGACGTGTTAAAGTGGATAGTCTGTGTAACTATGTCATTTGTATACCCTAGTTTCAGTTTTCCAGTAGCTGGCCCACGTTGAATTACTACTGGTATTTTAAGCTGTAAATAAATGAATGAATAAACTAAACTATGAAAAGAATCGATTGAGAATTTTGTAATTTATGATTTATTTAATAATCATTGCTGCCTAACACTTATAGTTTGTTTAGTCGTTCATTTATTTCTGTGCAGCTCTCACGATTTCAGAAGTCATGGTTAGTTCAAATAAATATCAGTCTGATTGCGGGTTTAGACAATGAACTGCTAAAGGAACACCGTGAAAGATCATCAAGTAACAGAGTGAAGCCAATTTATTTTTCTTAATTATTTCATCTCTGTAACAAAATTGAAGGCCCAGCCTTAGTTTCTCGTACTCGCTCTGCGAGTGCGAAAAAATAAAATTTATAAAAACAACACCCTGGCACGGAAAGGAGGGCTTACCACTTAAATGCGATGTTGTACATTTTGCTAGGCACAGTGCATGCTTGACAATTCAAACAAAGCCCGAACTTTGTAGAGCGTAACGAGCCCCGTCACTAAGGCACAGGTGGGTGAACAGTTTCCGGAGCAGTCCTTTCTTAACAGCTCCAGTGCAGTACGAACAAACGATGACAGCAGCAACGTCTTTGTAACAGGCTTCATCGCCTAGCGTCTCCGTGGCTGGTGGTCCTAGTTGACCCAGCTGGCCTACATTAACTCAAGCTTGTATGTCATAGGCTTCACCAAGGGCAGTTCTCACATCTTTTCTTTCAGCATGATCTCCAGATCATTGGCACAAGGAGCCGAGAACAACACCTTCTGCAGTAGACGTGTGAGTGGCACCGAGCCGGGAGCACTCAACGAAAACACCACAAAGACGACGTAGTACAAGGCACCAGCAAGGAACAACGCAGCAATTGTCAGGTACAGTACGTGGTCTACCGGCTTTAGCAGAGGCAAGACCACGAGTGCCACAGCCACAAGGAACCTGATCACGGCCAAAGGTAAAGGAACCGCATAAGGCCTGTGGGCATCCTTCATGACATATCGAAGACTGAAAAGGCACAGCAGTACTACGATCTCCCACAGCACTTCTAGGAACACCGACGCTTCGATCAGGTAGTTAATGGAACCGATGAAGGTGAACGCGAGAGCGAGAACACCGCGAAGGACGATGGCAGCCACCGGTGTCGAACTGTTGACGGTGATGCAAGAGAAGATGGGCGACAGGTGACCCTGTCTTGACGCGGCCAGAATGACACGCGCAGAGCTGAAGAAACCGGCACAGAGAGTTCCGAAGGCACTTATGGACACAGCGATTGGGATGACGCCTGCCGCCTCTTTTCCCCATGTGGCTGCAGCGAACGACACGGCGATGGCTTCGGAGCTTGCAAAGGTGTGTGGGTCCAGCACGACGAAGTAGGCGACGTTAGTTAGCACATAGATGGCAGTTACCGACAGGATGCCTATCATAGCGGCTCTCAGGATGTTCTTACTAGGCTTCCGTACCTCTTCTGCAACCAGGCATACCTGCTTCCTGTAAGAGTGAGAAGTGAAGCTTTGGATGTGGTTTCAGTGGTCTTGATTTAATAACAGCGTAAAAAAGGGTATCTTTAGAAACTACCTCTTTACCTGTTAGCATGAACACAGTCTCATGAAGTCTCATACGAGAACATATAGCGCTCAGGTTGGTTTAGGGCTTTGTTTTTGCAGCTTTTGATTTTATTTATGTGTATATTGAGTAGCTCTCTGTCCATTCTGAAAGAACTTGTGCGTGTTCAGTATTTTTTCGTACAGGCTTAAACTTTCCTACACAGAAAATTCGGAATAGAGCAAGAGCACAAGAGAAAAATATTGCAATATATAACGATGCTCATATATTTCTTCCAGTGACATGACTGCATTGCCTGAAGAACTCAGATTTGTACAAAGCAAGAGTCTCTATATAATTCTTGGAGTTCCTTTGGGCAAACATAATGACCAGGTCCTGATGTGCAATAATTGCAGCGAATTAAGGCAGACAAGGGCATTTGACTTAAAGGCTTTTAACCTTGACTGAACAGAATGATCTTGTAAAAACTTGCTGCTTCCAACTAATAAATTTTTCTCTTCACACCGCGTCTCAGCATAAAGCTGCTTATTTCTTGAACAACGACTCTAGGAACAGTTTGAGGAAATGCTTAACTAAGAATCAGTACTTTTTTACGGTAACATAAATCAGTCACACTAATACAAAACACATATGGCTTCAGAAAGCTTCAATTAACGTGCCAGAAAGCAGCGCAAATGTAAACACAATAGCAGCAACAAGAGAGAAGGCGCCAGACGAAATCCTAAACACAATTAACCCTTTTCCACTGCTGATATACTTATCAAGTGTGTTCGTGCTATTTGTACCTCAATATAGAAGGCCAGAAGCTCTGAAAGTACTTAAAACTTGGATTTTGGAATCAAACATCGGTTTTGTTGTCTGAATTTGGTTTTCCGTTTCTGCATAGCTTTCCTCAATATCAGTCACAATGAATCCAGTGACCATGCTTGTGCACCTCGACTGCAGCCGAAATAAAGCCCCTTTATCTTTCTTTCCGCATCACAAAGCTGAACAACAATATTTTTATTTCGAATAGAAATATGTCATCTGAAATTATTCCTTGTTTTCCAAAGCATTATTATATTGACTACGTGCATTCTACGTCATCGCTCTGCGCTGATCACGAGCGCGTGCCTCCTATAGACGAGAAAACTGAAATGCTGACGTTGAGCGTCTTACCTTATACCTGGTTCGCTGCCGCTGTGTGTGCCTCCGTACCTTTTGTTCAGACCTTACATCATGTGCATTATGAAAACTAGACATGCAAAAGGCACTTACATAGTGACTGGCTCCTTTTTCAGAGTCCGAACTTCTTCGATCTCAATACTTGGTATATCTCAAAACGGACTTTTCTTAGGAGGCGGATGAGGCTGAGAACAGAGTTTTGTCCTTCTTATGAGGCACCCCTCATAAACTGGAGTTATATGGGTCATATAAGGGGCTATTCAGATGACTGTTTTGTTTCGCGGCCAGAATTTTGCTAAAATATTCGATTTAAAATATAAAATATTTTGCTAAAATAGCTTCTCTGAAGCATACACTTGGTAACAGTTAAGCCCGACAAATATCTGATATGGAAGGGGTATGCTAATTCGTTATGAATTCCAGCCTGTCACGTTTATGAGGCATAATAGTAGTACGAAAAAAGACTTTAGGGCAAGGGTAAAACAAGCGAATACGCATGCGCTGTCACGATGTCATTCTCCGCATTTTTGTACCATTTTAGGCAAACCCTTATCTATAGACACCACTTGGGACAAGAGAGGACATGAGTCACGAGCTCATCGAAGCGAGGACTGTTGAACTACACGACTCCCTCAACGCGTACTCCAAAAGCCTAATACCCGTAGAACTGGGGTTTCGAACATTGGGATGATGACCTTGGGATATACAAACTAATACCATCAAAGAGCCCAGCCTTCTCAAATTACGAGCGGTACCGAACGCGTTTTTCATCTGCGCACATAAACAAACACCTTGTAACTATGAAAACTGTGCTAGTTTCACCGTAAAAGCATTTATATTTGTAACTGCAGCACCTGCACTGGGCATTTGTAACTACATTTATAACTGCAGCGGCCATTAGGAGAAGTAGGGTGGACATTGTATATATGCCAGAATTGTTGTTTTACACAAAACTTGTTCTGCCTGCCTCGTTCTTAAAAGGAACATGCAATAATGTTATCGGTTTAGGTAGGAGGACTGCTTTAGACTTCAAATATACAGTGTGGAATCATCTCGACGGTGTCCTCGCTTACCATCCACCGTAAGAGTACAGTGCTCCGTAAAACGCCAACACCAATCTGCTTGGAGATTCTGGCTTGATGAACATGGCCTCTCCTTGGAATTGTTGACCTGAAACACAGAATAAATTTATTGCCTCGTTAGCTTCTTTTCTATCTATATTAAGATGGCAAACATCGTCACAATTAATCGACACAATAGTTTAACGCCGCGCTTACATCATGCAGTAAAGTCTACCACTCATAGCATGCTGTGATCATATTTTTCATATCAAGCAATATGACGCAACAAATGCAAAATATTTGCAGGTTAAACATTTTTTACAGATGGGTGCTTACTATAGCTGATGGTACAGTTCTGGATCGCAGCGCGCTCTAAAGCGTTGGCGCCACTGTTACTGTTCCTTATGCTCCTGTCTGCAGTTCAGCGGTGCTGTAATTTTCGCTACTGTTGTGGCATTTCTGTTCCTCTTAAAGGGAATCGATAAAAAACAAGCATGACTGTTTGTTTCTATTTTGTGGCGTAATTTACAACAAATTCAAGTTATGGCGGCCTTGACTTGCGGAGGCGTATTGCATCTTCCATCGCTGCATTTTTTTATTCGATGAGTTAGCTAAACGTCCACATTATCCAGTACAACCATATTGTAAAGCCTGTGTACTCAGAGCACCACAGGACATCTGTGCTCCAAAAGAATGGCTTGCGGTCTTCGATCAACAGCATTCCTTGACCAGATAAAGAAAGTTTTATCAGGCACTAGTTCCATTCACATGATCACGCAGTTGTAATGAGGATTTTTTTCTTGGCTATGCTTTTCCTTTTCTTTTCATATTTGCCCTTTTCACTACAACGTTTCCATGTGTCTTGCCTGAAATGTAACTTACGCGCCTCATATTTCATGAAAAAATAAAAGCCGCACCTTTCATTCTTAGGTTTTCCTTTTCCTCTAGGATCCTACCTCTCGTCACCTTCAGATGGTTGACAGCATAAGCACACTTTGCACAAGAACACAGCAAACATTTCGCGATAATCAGCACAAAGCACTCACAGCAGTTAAGGCCAACGTAGAAGGATCCAGCGCGGTTTTCACAAGTTCATAGAGACCTGGTTGCCTCAAGTGTCAAGATATAGTGTCAGGACCGCGTACCACTGACTTTGACTATGAATAAAAACCACGGACATGAGAATTTGGATAGCGAAGCGAATATTCTTCTACTAGATTCGCGGAACAGTTGAAGAAGTGCACGTCATGAAATAAATACCCAGGGAATCGCATTAGATTTGAAGTTCTTGAGTAGTGCTCGTCAGACAGAAGCAACTTTTCGAATAGTGTAAGCCGTTTTAGACGGCTTTCGGAAACAGGGACCTCTCTGAGGCCGCATCTCATGCTGCCACAATTAGTTTGCGGAAGGTAAGGGTTCATTGCCGTGATGCTCTCGTTTAGCATCGTTCATAGTGCTCATACAAAACTCTTTCAGGTAAGGTGTCGAGACAGGCATACGGCGCCGCCCTTTGTCCGATTTTGGAAGTCACGGCTTGAACTCTGGTTTGTCTGGTGGGGTTTAACGTCCCAAAGCAACTCAGGTTATGAGAGACGCCGTATGTGGAGGACTCCGGAAATTTCGACCACCTAGGATTCTTTAACGTGCACTGACATCGCATAGCACACGGGCGCCTTGCTTTTCGCCTCCATCGAGAAGCAGCCGCCGAGGACGGGATTCGATCCCGTATCCTTGGAAACAGTAGTCGAGCGCCGTCTCCACATCAACTAAGAATTAGTGCTGTTGTGTTCTGTTCTCGAAAGCGGTTGTGGTTCGGTTGCTTCCTCACTAATGCAAGTTAATTTTGTTGTGCATGCTATATACAGGTAATGTAATTGCTATAAAAAACTGTCGTCTCGAACCTCTAAAGACATAATTGTTGGCTCTTTTGAGAGCTGCGGATTAACACCAACACTTGTAGCGCCGTCTCTGACGGTTTACTATTTAGCTTTACTATGAGATCTGGAATAGTCGGCGAAATTGAAAATAGCAAAATATTCAATGCTTATTCGAATGGGATCTCTGGCTATTGTATTTGTACAGATTCTATTCCTAACTACACTATTAGTGTCCCATTAAGTTGGAAAAAACGTATTCTCTCCTATACAAAGTGTTTTAGATTATTTCTAACTAATTTACGAGGTGTGCTAGGGAACCCGAACATTTATTTTACATCATAGGCTGTTCATTGCGTAAATATGGTCAGTCCAGTAATTTATAATTATTAATTTGAGTAGTATAATTAAGTGCTTGTTTGATATCAGATACTTGAAGGCGGACGGTAAAAATAATCATAGCAGACATTTTGGAAAAATGACATTGCTTGTTTAGCCTAGCTGAGTGTGTTTCTCTGAGAAATCTGTAGTGCGTGGAGAATTTTTTCACCAATTTTCGCAGCACGAATCAGTGAATTTGCGTTGTTTGCAGCTTCGTTGTATACACAAAATGTAGATTTTGCCACATTTGCCTAAATATTACTTGTGGGTATAACATTAAAACGATAATAAATCATCGTAGATACTACTGCATAATGCAGGCGTGGTTGTTAAATGTGTTGTGCTGATGTGGTTTCACGTCGTCGAAAGGAACTACGAAATTCAAATAATAAGTAAGCTAGTCGTGAAGCCTGGAAACGTTGGAGTTCACGCTGATAGACATGCATCACCTTTTGCTGAAAACCACGCCAAATAGTCGAGAAATGTTCAAAGTTTGGAGAAAGTAGATAACCAAGGGAACTAACAACAAACACGTACTGTTAGGTGCGAAGACTGCTCCCGTGATTATTACCGAGACCAAGACGAGGCACTTGACGGTGGAAAAGACGTCCTGAACTCTCGCTGATGTTTTCACCGAGAAGCAGTTGACTGCGGTGGCAAGAGCTGCGTGAAAAAAATAATTACAGGTTATTGAGAGAATGCATTCCTCATGACGAGTTAGGGCAACCTAAGCGTTATCGTAATCTCAAAGTCTAGCGCAATACCAAAGTGGCCTTCACAGGGCACTGACGGTGCGTGAGGCTATTACGTGCTCAAGGAAAGTGCTCTTTGCGCTAGAGCAGCCGTGCGTTTACGCAAAACGCGGGATATTTCCCTGATACGAACTCGTGTAAACCTGCACGTGAGTGGCAAGTGAGAGAGTGTTAAACAAAAACGAATCAAAAACTGCCTTTATAAAACCTTAGACATCTATACTGTAGGCGCAGACCATGAGTCAGTGTCTTATTGCCGCACTTAGCTTGGTGAGGCGGAGATATTTTTAGTGATGCAAAATTTTGATATGATAAAAGCAAGCAGCTTTACGACACTGAACCCCGCAATGCTCATGTATACTTAGGCACGGAATAAAACTCAAAAGTACATACACGCACACGCGCGCGCACGCACGCACGCGCGCACACACACACACACAGACACACACACACACGCACACACATGCACAGAGGCGCACACGCACACACGCACACACACACACACACACACGAACGCACGCACATGCACACACACAGAGACAGACTTACAGACAGAGAGCGAAAACAACGTTCACAAAGGACGTGTCCTGCCGCGTGGCACACCAATCTAAGATAACATTGATACAAATCGGCTTCTTAGCCTTCTCGTGCAGTATTTATCTGATTATCACTTCATATTCTGAGCGCACGACGCCACTGCTAGTTTTTTTTTCTCACTCCAGCCATTAAGTTAGGTTAGGTTTATACACTGTTGAAGAGACACAAGAGAACTGTCGATAATGAGCGAGGGAATTGTAAAGAGGTGTGTATGCTTGTGCCGAATTGCAATGATGATATCAGGCACAAGAACTTGCTGAGATTCTGGACTTTGCGCGCTCAGAAGTCCGGAACAAGCGTTCAAGCGCATGAAGCACTGGTCGCGCTTCGAAGAATAGCGTTTCGCTAAGCACTACGCCGCAGCGCTGAGTGATATGCCTATGGTCAATATTGAGAAGAAGCTGTTAGCAAAGCTTATAATGAGAGGTTTTTATGACAGAAGCATATGATCTATGAAGCGTTACTTTAGTTCTTACGTAATTACAATGCTTCTGTGTGCACAGCAGAAGCGTTCGTAGTTTGCAAACATTCATCTTTCAGTTTCCGCCTCATCTTTTTAAGACATCGTCATCATCTTCATATTTGTCAGTACTAAATGTAGTCCGGTGTGCATTGCATGAAGAAACCATATTGCAGTGTTCTTCAATTACCCCTATCTTGTACGCCGTGTCAGCGTTTACAGGGAAATTTTCCGAGTTCGCTTTCAACATTATTGTTTCCTGCACCAACCAATGTCCCTCCTCATTTTGCTGCCTACAGTGTTTTGTATTCAGTGCCCACTTTGTCACTTCAGATCCCTTGGGCATTTTGTGGGGCCCGCCTACATTTATTTCTGTATTCGTAACTGCACCTAAAAAGTAGAATGCATGGCGTATTCTTGTACCAGGTTATATACCTCTTTTCTGTGAGCGTTACCTGAATCAATCTTCATTCCGTCACTACACACGATTGATACTCATTTACTGCCTACATTTCACGCACAATAGTACATTCCCTGTTACCGTGCACAGCGACTTGGTTGCTTTTTCGTTTACTCTTCCCAACAGCAAGATAAGCACTGCAAACAGTCTTGCGGCGGCTATAACAGTAAAGACTTACGTATGGCCCATTGTTAAGGAATGCGACTCACGAATTCGGTTCTAAAAAGTGGCTACAGTATGCTGTCCAAGTGCATCGCAGACTCACCGGTGAAGCTCAGCGCCACCAGGACGCTGATCTCGTATGGGGCGGTGCAAGTGGGGTAGACAACGCTGAGCGCGTAGCTGGAGAAGGTGAGACCCTGTAGTGCTGCGCTCATGGGGTCCAGCACCAGTGAATAGCACCACATCTGCATGAAAGGTAGTACATCCCCGAACCGTCCGAGGACCTTGCTGGCTGCAGTCAGGTACGCGTAGTCGCCGCCAGAAGCCGGTAGCAGCGTCGCCAACTCGGCGTAGCATAGCCCACCTACGCAGCGTAACCGCAGAATCAGGACAGGACTGCCCGCAGTGCATTTCTGTGTTCAAATGGCATACACTGCACTTATATGAAAGAATTACCAATAAAAAAAAAACACTGGAACATATGGCTTTCAGCGTTTAATCATGCTTAATGGGGTTGCAAGCTGACGCTATGGCGTTTTCACAAAACATCATGCCCATCATACCATCTACCGGTAAAGCCTTCTGCATACCATTGAAGTGCCTTCTGTAAACTGTTACGTTGTTTAGAATACAAGCTGAGCTTAATAACAAAATTTTTTGCAGTCAAAATGTGCTGCATGTCTCAAAAGAGCCTCTTTGTGTACATCGTCGAGGCAGAAAAATTGTTCGCACTCAATTCTCTAGTGATCACGGACGTGAAGGAGAAAGCCAAATATTAATTTGAGGGTCAATCCCTAGATTGTTGAAACCTCACCTGGAAGAGAAGCTTATGACTTTGTTTAAGGGCTTGTTGAAAACAAGCAAAACAGACAAAGCATGCGTACAATTTGAGAAAAATGACCTCGTTTCAATAGAGTCTATCGCTGCGAGTGAAATATCATCATTTGTATTTTCCGTGAACACTTTTGTTCGAGTTTCACAATGCGCGTAAGTATATTCTCAACCGTAAGAATGAAAAAAGGTTTCCTAGCGGGATAAAATATTTTTTTTCTACGGAACTGCGTGTACTTCGAGAATTTGAACAGCACGTGAGAAGAGAGGACAAGAAATACATTAAGTGATGACTGCTGTCTACGTACCCAATGTTTACTTCACTAAGTTTCCTTTACAGAAAGCCGTAATTGGACACCAGAGAATGTAACCTCTCACCTTCAGCTCTCTGCATCCACAGTACCTAAATGTTGCATCTGTATTGTGTTTTCTAAACGTAACCAGGCTGCATATTTCACTTCTCATTTGGGTAGTAGAGAATTTGCACCATTCCTTAAGCTGTAAATTTGTTCAAAGTAAAGGAGAGATCCTGTCCTTACTTAACAATTTTGGAATCTCTAGGAATCCATGTTATCTTTAGGATGCAAGCGAGAATTACACCGTGCAGTCTGGTTACTTTTGCGAAGACGTCTGTCCAGCATTCCCATTTAGCATTCCTCTTTCATAGATGTAGTAGCTGGTAGGCAACATAATCGGACGCTGATTGGACGGCAGACTGCGTGACGTCACAGCACCACATGACATAGCCGAATTGGCGGGAGATGGCCCTTTGGGCCACAGTTTTGATACAAAAATCTAACTCTCAGGCACCCTTGCACCTCTACCAGTCCGCTACTCCTGGTGCTTCAAGGCGCGTTAGTACGGATTGGCCAAAGGGTGGTTTATATCAACGGCGAGTGGCCTTTGACCTAATGAGGCGGGTTAAGAGTGTATGTCAATGAGCACGTGCAATTCGAAATCGAAACCATGCGAAATAAGATTGCTGGTGTGCCGAATAAGCATGTGGCCTAAGTGTCTGAATCGGCCGTTTTATTGTTATTTGCCAAGAAATGTCAGCTTCCTAATGAGCCTGACCAAGAAGGGCAGTACAAGGAAACGTTGTCACAATTCGGAATTCGCGAGAAAGTTAGAAGGATTAGGCCTGTAAAACATCAAAGCGAATATTTTGTGCAATATCGAAGCATATATTTATTTCAAAAACTGGCCAGTGCTGCTTATTTGTTCTGGTATTTCATAGCCAGGGAAAGTTTTTTACCCATGAAAAATAAGTCCTTCTTTTTAACTCTGCGAGTGCAGACACTGTGAAAAGGCAAGAAAAATATTTGATACTTACCTATTAGACTTAACACTCCGCAAATGAACCATACGAGGAGGTCTACTCCGATGGAGCCGGAGTTCCTGAACACCGAGCTTGGTGTCACAAAGATTCCGGAACCTGCGCAGTTATAGACCACCCAAGTCAGCTATGGGTGAAGAAGCGAAACATTAACATGGAGATGCCCCTTTATCCTAAGAAAATACATCGATTCGAAAACCAAAACACCCTAGTCATTTTATTGTGCTTTCAGCGTATTTCCCTTAGTTTTTTGGTAATTTGCGTGGTTGCTAAATGACGTTACGAGCTCGGGTACTAGGATAGTTATTAACTGCAGGTCAATACATTGGGATGGCTGCTTGGTTTACCTGTATGACCTGCGTTCACATAGGGCTGCTACGGGACTAGCGCTACACTTACATTCATACAGACATCCCGTCAAGTTTCGACTAAGGAGTTTCTTTGCGAGCTGGTAATGAATGATATCACAAATACTAAAGTGTCCTGAGACAGAATGCCACACGTTACAGCTTCCACCCTGAAACGCCTCTCCTTATTGGACAGCATCGGACGGCACCCAGTGAACACGTCTTTACATGCAGATCATCAAATCCGTTGTAAGAAACCTTAAACTGCATGTATTAATAGGTCCGAAAGACGGGGGACTCTAGTGGCTATATTTGTAAACAAACAAAAGGAAACAGTGGAAAACCAGCTTGTTCCGACGTTGGATGAGCGCTATACATAATAAACTTCTGTGCGAAACTCGAGACAAGAGGAAGGCCCCAATTTTCTTCTTTTGGGGCCCAGATCCCTTCAAGATTAGCCTGCTCCGAAACTTCATTGGGTGCTCACTCAACATGGATTGAGTGATAACGAGAAGGCCAACACATAACACATACTCGTACATAACAGAGACAGTTTAAAAGAATCGGAAATAATAGCTCTAGCAGCTCCATACAGCATTTGTGAGTTTTGTGACCAACAGAACACTTCATTTCGTCATCATTTCAATCACCTCTTTTTCCATCTCATTTGTATATATCCACTTTCCAGTATAGTTCTTGCACCCGTATTCCACGTTAACGTTCCTTTGTCGTTAAAACGTGTTGTTTAGTCTACCAAAAAGCAGTAGTTTATTACATGTTGATGTAGGAGGACTCTAATATCACTCAGCGCCTAAAGTACGAAGCTCGTGGTTAAGCTCGGCATTTCATGGCAGTGACGCCATCATGCTGTGCACGTTTACTTTATTGTCGGCCAATGGTACCCTTACTTTTACCATACTACTGGCTACTCTGTAGCAGTAAGCGCAGGCTAACAAACGGTAGTTGTACGGCGGTTTTCTAGCTTCATAGTTAACTAACAAGGTTTCTCTGCTGCACGTTTCATGAGGCATATGTTTATAGGTACACATTACGACTTGAACAATGGACACAAGAACAGTGCTGGAGAATCATAAGTGCAGCAATCGGTGAGGTACTACGAACAGATGCTTTCAGTCAATCGTCGCTATAATTGTCTCATTGCGGCCCGTTTTATGCAGTTTATTTTTCTCGAGAGTGCCTTTTATTATTTTATACTAAAATGTCCCCACATTACATAACAAATATTTGGATGTTAATCATGTTTCGCATCATGCCGACCGATTGCGGTGGGTCAGTGGTTAGGGCGCTCAAATACAGAATCGGAGGACCCGAATAGAATCCCAGCCGCGGTGACCGCATTTCGATGCAAGAGAAAATCGAAACGTTCCTATGATAGCACGCCTTAATGAACCCCATTGTGGAAATCAACTAAGACCCCTTCACTACGGCACCCCTCAAACTGATGTTAAACGTCGGGAGCAGATTGTTTTGAGCGCTGCTTCCATCCTTGAAATGTGTAGCATGGATATCAGAGTGTTCATTGTTGCTACGAAGTCTGTCTGATGATTCGCACAAGACATTCATTGGTAACTCATTTCAGGACTGACAGGAAAGAAGTGAGTCAGAAAGCGATGCCAACGCACTCGGATTTTGTCACTCCATGCGTCCGGCATAACTCTTGGCACTCCACTCCTGATTTTGTCATTTTAAAGCGAAAGCCTTTCTAGGCTCATAGAACGAAATCTCGCGCGCGAGAGTTGTGCGCGAGATATGTCATATTTCGCGAGATTGCACGAAACGTGTTCTTGTCAAGCATTTCTGCCATCTGCAATCACACAACACGACAGGAGCGATGGTGTACCGTCCAAACTCGACAGATGCTGCGCGTTTCCTTTTCTGTAAGCCAATTATATGTGTCACTTCAACGAACGCTGATTAGAGGCAAACAATGAAAGGCAAATGATAGGAGAGAAAGGATGGGCTTTTGCCATTCTCTTCTCAAGAGACATCTCAGAGAGCCTGTAATTTTGTTTGCTGGCCATGGTGACACAGTGCTTTCCCAATGCTCTGGCTTGATGTAAAGTCATTCATAAAGAGACACAAGTCCTTTAATTGGCAAAATGCTGTCGAACAACGCAACTTTGTAGTGCATAAATGCGTAAGCTCACAGTTTACTCCTGAGAGCCAAGAGCAGGCCGGCGCAATACAAGTGATTAAAGAGTACGAGAGTAGGAAAAATATTTCACTCAGAATAAATGTGTCGCCTCATTGTTAACCTTGTCATGTAAGCTTGCATGACAGAGATTCCTAGCGATGACTGCGCTGACTAGCTCGCGTGAGGCGAGCCAATCAATGATAGTTGTAACTGGCTCTTCCCGTGCACGGGAGCTTTGTGCAACAGGCGGCATTTACTGTAGTTTTGGGCTGGAAAGGCTTAGGTTTAAATGAGTGCGTTTTCAGCATTAGATATAGGTCAACAGCACCATCATCATCGTCAGCCTGACTCTACCCACTGCAGGACGATGGCCTCTCCCATATTTCTTAAATTAACCCGGTAACGGGTAACTGTTTCTAACTAGGCAAGGTGAGAGTAGCATTGCGTTAGTGGCTGCCGATCTTGACAAGAAAATGACAGGACGCCCCATGCAATTTATGTACAAGCGACACAGCAGGTGCTCAAAATAACTATTTTGCTTGAGGAGAGTCTCGCCTTCGCAAGCGTTCAGTATTCCTAGTGTTCGACAGTTCTGATATTTGCGACCTGGAATGCAGCCGCTACACTAATGTATATCAACTTTTTATTGTCCTTTCCGAGAAGGATGTTTATGGGGAATAGGTAATGAGAAAACCATGTAATACTCCCAAAGGTTTCACGGGGTCTCATTTCGGCTTAAAATAAAATATTATTGATTAATGACCTAGGAGGTCCCCCGGACAGTTTATACTTCGAGACCTCCTTCTGTAATACTAATAACCTTCATTGAGAGGCAACGTTCCAATTTCCGATTTGCTACTTTTCACGTTGGGCGTAGTTGCCAAACGCCCATATAGTCACCACGGTGAACATCAAGCACGACCAGTTAGTTAGCACAGGAATCGTTCAAACTGTTTAGAAATAAATGTTTTCAAGCATAGTGACTTGTGATGACTTTTAACCGCTTCTTGATGACAATTAGTGGAAACTCTTTGTTTATATTTTTCTGTTCAATCATTTGGTATTGTGATACATTAATAGGTAATCATAACTCTACAAGGTGTTATTTTGTGTTGTGATCTGGGACTTAGTTTGCTGTGTTGACCGATCGGAGTGTCGCATTTATTAGAAATATGAACTTGCGTATTCCTTTATTTCAAGTCTACCTCTAAAGAAACATGTGGCTTACCAATGACACTGCCAATGATGAGGGCAACTGCACTGCCCAAACCCACTTGCCGCTTAAGAGCTGTCTTTCCTGTTGGAGGAGGGGCTGCAAGCGTTGTCTTGCTTGGAATAACAGGCACATTTTGGTCTTTGGTCTGGATGCCGTTTTGTGTGGGTGGCAAATCAGCGGGCGCAGGCTTCGGGTCCCAGCTTCCTCGGCTGGCTGAGGACCCTGCGAGCAGAAAGATTCCGAGCACGTGAGCAAATGGCGAGGCAAAAACATTTACATTATTCCTTTACTATCAATGAAAATAGCATTCACTGCAGTTTTTAGACTCTGAAAAGAATTTTAGAGAAGCTGCTGAGATTTAAATAAAAATTTGATAGAAAAACAATATGATGATAATAAGTCCGTATCGAAGTATGAAGGAAGAAATTGTTCTCTATCCCGCCGGGGCGGTGCAGCGGTTAAGGCGCTCGACTACTGTGCTCAAGGATGCGGGATCGTATTACGGCCACGCCGGCAGCTTTTCGATGGAGGCGAAAAGCAAGGCACCCGTGTGTGCTGCGATATCAGTGCATGCTAAAGAACCCCGGTGGTCCAAATTTCCGGAGTCCTCCCTTACGGTGTCTCTGACAGCCTGAGTCGCTTTGGAACATTAAACCCCGCAAATCAAACCAAATTGAATTGAGAAATGTGCGGTAGTAAGTGTTTATTCAAGCAGCATAATTTCTACGAAAGGAAATACGAACCACCAAAGCGCCATTACTGCAAAGTTATTTTTCCGTATTTGCTTTTTCGGTAAGTTTAAGGTTTTCAAAGTAGCTGAAAAATGCGTCATTTTCTGCTAATTTCTACGTTTTGAATTACGGAGTCTTCTAAGTGGTCAAAATATTACTTATAGGTGGCAGACTTATAAAAATATTCACACGTCAGACAGTACCTTCTTCAAAGAAGAGTTGATGCATCAGGAGGATATATCAGCTTGTTCAATCGGTAACCCTCGCCAATTGGTTTTCTGAACAAATGCCTTGGGAAGGAACGAGGCCCACACTTCTGCTACTATGTCATAAAAGACAGCCAACCCGCTACTGAAACTGAGTCTTCATGAGAGAAATATGCGACCTGTAGTCCCCGACAGCCAGTGTCAGTAACAACGGTTTGCTCACGGTTTTTCAGGTAGCGTTTCTCTCTTTCCCTCTTCATTTAGCACCGCCTCTGCAATGCGACATGGGTAGCACGCAATCGAATTCCTTTGTCGCATCATTATCTGAAACGCCTGCCATAGCTTGAAATTGAAACATCCAATTAAGAGCGACTGATCGCCAACCAACACAGCTGGGCATTCTTGTGTAGGCTATGCTACATTTCCGTGGCCAAGGGTTATGCAAGGCACAAGAGCGCTTGTGCGTCATCAAGGACATTGGAAACTTTTATTGCGTTAGCAATACTGTGCCATGTTTCAGCCCGTCGCGTAGTCCCGGGAAGGGCCACGTTTGACCTTGAGTCACAGCAGAGCCGAATACGGCTTTAAACAAGCCGTATGAACATGCCTTAGTGGCCTATAGGGGTAACGTGATTGCTAGGGTCCTGGCAGGCTGATTCTGACATAACCGTCCCATGTGAAACGAGAGACCCAAGTTGGCAGCTCCTGCCAGGAGACCACGGACACGGAAACGGACTAAAAAAAGAGACGAGAGACTATTTGGGCCTTGTGTTATGCAGGCCTGCAGCAGAAGATGGACATGTGATTAACCAAATTGAGACCAAGTCTAATTACTTTACGGACGACCGTAGTGTGTTCATTGGGATGAATAAAGGCAAAGAAGACTAGTCGTTTATTTGTGTGCCATGTCTTTACTCATAGCTAAACATCTCAAGCTACACCATGAGGTACACTAAATGCTGAACCATAAGCGCCGCTATGGAGGTATTACTAACGCAATTCAACCGTTTACACAGCACCACACAAACCACAGCAAAAATTTTTTTCATCCCCTTTTAGCGCCGTATCGGTTATGATGAACAGTAAGCAAGCAATGAATTGTTGGGTACGGGATGTCATGTTATAAGAAACAGTCAACGGCGTAGTTCGACACCTCAATCAGCACATAGTCTGTGAGGGATGACGTAGCAGATGGCACAGAATTAATATTCAGCGGCTGGGTTCATCAAACTTCGGTTATATTCCACAGCACCAAAGCTTTCTTTTGTTTGTTTTCATTGAATTACGGCAGCCGCTGCCTGTATCTAACCCACATTATTGATAATAGCAGTTGAAGGCTAAAACCACTGCACTATTTCAAAGAGTAATACAGTTGGTTTAGCTAAAGTGTGAAGTTCGACAGCGGTTGTAAGCTCCGTTAAACCTCTTGGAATGCTTCGCGTTGCGGAGCTTACCTTTTGAATGGTACATCTGACATTCTTAGTGCCATGAAAAGGGAGTACACACAATGTTCTTTATAAGTCGTCGGTGAAAACAATATAACAGCAGGATCCAGTGCACAGTTAATTTTGTCGGCCGGTTGTAGAAACAGACAGCAGCGGGGCTCTGTTCATCCGGGGTTTTTGTGTCGATGCTAAATATCATCTGCATTTACCCGAATTTCATTCACTGCGTCTGTAAGATTTTTTTATTTATTTGCTTTCTGGTAGTTTTCGCGTTACAGCCACGGCCACGCCGACGACTATTCTGCGACACTTTGTCTTAGACTATCGCGTGAAACCGTCTTGTACTGCCCGATATCAGCGTGCTTGAAAGCATTCAAAAGGGTCCTGCGGTCTTCAGGACAGCACCACTTCAACTCCAATCTGCCTTCGTAACATAAAGTAGCAAAACATAAAGTAAACCCGAACACATGATAGAACCTAAACAAGTATCGCTAGTCATATATATTATTTTATTCGGCTCTGGGATTAGGGCCAGGCAAGCCTTTCCGCCCTCCGGTTTTTCTCAAGCCTGCAGCTTGAGCTTTGCTGTGATAGCAAATATGGCATGTCTCATTTTGGTTTCTTGTTTTTATAAACAGCCCAGCCTGTCTATCTAGTGCCTCTATATATCGTATCTCGCCGCTAGACGTACAAATGTTATTGTGCTAGTTCTAACTTCGCCGGTATCGGCACCAGGATGATGTAAAAGCAGTAAGCTACAACGCCTGGTAAGGCCGCAGATTACAGTTGCAAACTAGTTTTCGTTCTCCCTATCAGCACTTCTTTTATCATGAGATCAAAGAGGCCTTCAACACAAGCAAGGTTCTTCCGCTTGTTCTTTCCTCTTGTGGGCACAACTTGAGATTTCCGGTGACAGGACAGCTGACATGCAAGAGTTTAGTTTCACCTCGTAATCAAGATTCTCAAGGCTGCCCTATCTAGAAGAGAAGGACGAAAACCGCGCTCTCAGACGGGACCGCAGCACGCGCCTGGGTTCACCCTGGTCGCTCCTATCGTATGGGAGGGTTGATATCAGAATCAGCCTGCCAGAACCGTTTGCAATCATGTTACCCCTACGACACGCGAGCACGTCCATATGGCTTGGTTGAAGCGTGACTTTAGATGAGGGCTGGTAGCTTACGCTCTCGCGTCATACCCTTAAAGGATGAGCTTAGGTGTCCGCAATAATGTAGCATCTTACACTGATAGGGCATAATAGGGGAATAATGTAGCAGGCAAAAGAAGCTTCCGCCGTTGCCTTCGCAATTCAACTAGAGTTAACCAGAGCTAAACCACAACTAACTTTTTCTAGCCCTTGAGACACGTCTAAAGGCACCTCACAGCTTGAAGGCCATGTTTTTGGTAAATGATTTAGAGATAGGTGAAAGACGTGTGGAAAAAGACGTGACTGTCTATGCAGGATGTAAACGTGAGCTGGAGAGGAAAGACTTTAAAAAGGAGCCCACGGGGTCGCTGTTATTCATGACTCCCTCGCGCAACGAGAACGCGAGGCAAAAGCTCGCCGTTTGCTTTATTCTTTCATAATAATACCAACCGCAACCAGCGGAGAAGAACCTGCTTGACAGGGTCCTACCGAGAACATAAACGACGGCAACCCCTTTACAGGTCAAGGAAGGTCACGGGTGCGATTGTGCGCACTGAATAGGGGCGCGGCCGGCTAGCGTCAAGTGATTAAGAACGTACGTCTCGGCCGACATGGGAGAGAGGGAAGGAAGCTAGCTACATATTAACCGCTGTGCTGCGTTTTTGTTTCCTCTTTCTGCTTATCGTAAGCTGTCAAAGAAAAAAAAAACTGTCTGTATATTTAACTAACGGAATCGCACGAGATCGGTGCATATATTTCTCCGTGTCTGAAAAGAGGCGCTTCACTATTCAGCAGCTGTTACGTTTTTCAAAAGGTGAAATGGTGTTCTTACTAAAAAAGTTAATATGATATCAAATAAAAAATTTGAGGGACATTCAAATTGCGCTTGAGGGTAGAACGAGATAAATAATATGGCTACACAGTGTGAAAAAAAAAAATAGCGCTTGTCTTTTAGGCTTGACCGGATGATTTCAACGTTACACAGAGGTTCATTGTTCTAACAGCTTTTGCGCATAAATTAGAACATGCCCGAAAACAATTATGGAGACAACTTAAGCTCCGCCTTCGAGGGTATGACACGAAATCGCAGGCTATCAGCCCACATATAAAGCCCAGCTTTAACCAAGCCATATGAACGTGCCTGCGAGGCCTGGAGGTAAGGAGAATGCAAGGGTCGACGTCCTGGCATGATGACTCTGAAAATTCCGCTCCATATGAAAGGAGAGGGTCTAGTTGGTAGCTCCTGAAAACGTAATCTGTTGCATACGCCTGTAACAGATATTAGTTGAGCCAGACGTCCGTGATCGGCTCCAGCTACGCAGATCACGGAGGCCAAGAACTGGGAATTCGCAGCGGGACGTTTCAACCAGGAGAAGGGCAGAGCTGCCTTGTGAAAAAGGCGGGACAGGTTGGAGGAGAGGGTTATCGCACGCTCCAGGACCCATACATTAGGAGTAAGACATGTTACACCAGGCCACCCATCTACCATCGTATGGCTTGGATAAGCGGTGATTTATATATCAATTACTGGTGCTCTTTTACCTGTTATTGTAGCTCACGTATGTATGCAATAACGTATGGATGAGTTAACAAAGGCTCAGTTTAAAGGTTTAGTAATTAGCTGAGGGTCAAAGGGCGCGCACGCTAATCAGGATTTCCAATACAACCGAAGACATCAGTCGCTGATGCCTTCGCACCATACCATGAAAGGTGGAGCTTGTGTGTACCGCTCATATTTGAAAAGAAAACAGTAATCGAGCGGAACCACCACTACTGAGAAATATGATGTTTTTAAAGCAGCTTAGTACCTCGGAAAGCATAGAACATCAACCGGCATATTTAAACATAATTTACAATTCGACGCTTTTGGTAGTGTTGGGTAAAATTCATCAGCACAAATATGCACGACACAGCATTGTTAACAAAATATTTTCACCAGGTCACGCCGTGAAAGTACTTCAAGGTTTAAAGGAACCATTTGTATCCGATCTCGCAAGGTAGGTGGGCTATTCACTCATAGTTTGAACAGGGTCACTGTCTTTAGCATCATTTTGTCCGGCGTGGTCGCATATATTGAAGTAAAATGACACGAGCACAGAGCACCTGGGGGCAGTGCTTCACAAAGCCCGCAAATCAGTTTCATTGTGGGGCTTTGAAAACAGGAAAAGTGCTATAATTAAGTGTGGACGAACGTGCACACATAAAATGTAGAGAATACACTATAATTGCGTAAGAGCCACAATATATAGTTTGATCGTGATCAAGTTGAGCAATAATTTCACTTACATGTCTTATCACAAGTCAGACGTGCAGCTTGCAAGCGAGGTCATGTACAAGAAACAGTCTCATGATAGAAACTCCGAGATGAAAAAGCCACTTTGGCGGTATGGACACCTGGTTAGGGCAGCTTATTTTGAAGAAATAAGTGCCAAATAAGAAAGAAATAGCCGCACATTATATATCTCATCATCATGGAAATACAGCGCTTTGAAGACAAGGACAAATCATGACGACGGACCAAATCTCCCGAACATCCACCCTGTACAAGTTCATTTCTAGTTCATAGCGCACGTGCTGTCCACTCTGTGGTTGGCCCTTCTCTTCAAAGTGCTGTATTTCCTTGATAAGGAACCAACTCGCCTGTACATCCACCTTGATCTATCTCTCATTCCTCTTTGTAAAGTCCTTTAAGCATGACAATGAGTATGAATCATAGTCTGCTTTCCTGAGATAGGAAAACGTCTTCATTGATAGCCTACTCATTTCCTTCCCTGTCATGCAACCCGCATCAGTCCTGAATAATATGCACACTAATATATCGACCAGGCAAATTCTAAATTTATGAATATTTCGATACAGCGAGTTATGAAGGACGCGATAGCGCCTTTACCACCGCCATTTCATGGCCACACACTATATATATATATATATATATATATATATATATATATATATATATATATATATATATATATATATATAAGTAGATAAATGAAGGGGAAAGGAGGATGCTCGTTATAATACATGAAGGAAAGAAGCCAACAGTCGGCGAGGCCAAGGAAAGCATTGGGGATTGTTTTCTGTCTTTTTTTTTTTTTAATTTTTACTTGGATAATCACAGAAATGAGTAATGTAATCTGCTTAGGGGAAAGATAATTAAACGTAAAGTAGAAGAAAAAACAACGTGCCGATGGTGGGGACCGAACCCACGACATCCGAATATCGCGTCCGGTGCTCTTCCAACGGAGCTACACCGGCCGCTGTCCCCCCTGCTACTTTCTCGGGTATTAATGTTGTCTGTATACGAACCTTGAGAGTGTTCACCAGCGCCACCCTCAACCATAGCGGCGGACGTGGGACGTCCTGTGTTACCGCAGCGTCACGTAGAACGTGATCAAGAGCGAGGGCGAAAGCTATATATATACAGCAGTGAGACGAAAATTCGCGTTCCTGCTCTCAAAAACCAATATATATATATATATATATATATATATATATATATATATATATATATATATATATATATATATATATATATATATATATATATATATATATATAGTGTTACGACGACGGCTTACCAGCAGAACGAAAGCAATACGTTCTCGTATAAAGCAGTCACCACAAGCTTTATCACGTACTGCGCTAGCAGCTCGTAGACTTGCTGCACGGAAGGGTCGCGTACCTAGATATTCTATACCCTTTGAAGGGTACTTAGGCATCGATCTTCGCCACTCAGCTGGTAGCTACCATGCCGAATGCCTAACAAATTGAAAATATATGCAGCTGTCACCAAATGCAATCAATGACTCTAAAAGCAGTTGCGAAGTATGCCGGAGCTTTTTGAACTGTGGTAAACTCTGCAAAGAAGTGGATGGGTTCGAGGTTAAAATATTATCACAAACACACCAATATTTTCTTGTATCTTATAAAGTGGCAAGCCAAACGAATTTTATTGCCAGTGGAAAAACGCGCTGACAATTACAAGGTACCGCAAAATGACATGGTCGTGTAGCTTTTGATTCGTGGGAATGCAATTAATATTTTAAGTCTTTAGATCACCACAACTAGAGTTCAGCGTGCGCCTAGAAGACAAGCAGCAAATTCACTTACCCATTTTTTGTCTGGGCAGGCTTCAGGTGAATCTTAGAAGCTTTTGAAGGATTTCAAGAGCTCGTCCGCCTCTGCTTTCTCCTCCTAATAAATGATTAATAGGGAAGGATTTCCATGTGAAACAAAACAAACAAACGACTTTTTTTAGGTACGTCATATTTACTGGCGAGCCGATCAAATAGAGACCAATGTGTTTCAGATAGAGTTGATGTTGTGCTGCGCTCGACATAATAGACAAAAATCCTGCCAATAGATAAGACGGTCGGGTACTTGGAGATAACTGTGATTCTATTTACCGCACACGAGGATTTCTGTACATTCCAGATATAGCTTCCAGCAGAAAGCGGAACAAAAGCTGTTTGCTCACTATTCAATGACGTCAAAAGCATCTGTCTCGTAAACGTCAGATTAAAGGCAAAACAATTGTGCCGGAAGCTTCATTTAGAGGCACTATTACCCTCATAAGACAAGAGAAAGATGCTCAATCTCAGCATGTTCTTAAGTACGAAAACACCTTGAGTAGATATGCCTTTGCTTGTGATCGTTTCCAAAATTGGGTAGTGGCAGAAAATCCCGGGAAAGGTATTAGAAAAGACCCCGCCACCACTAACTATGGATGGCCCATATCAGGTAAAGAAATCCGAAGAAGGAATTTAATTTCTGAAAAAGGACCATGTCAAGCGATTTCGAGGATCTGCTATCGACACGAAATATTTGTATCACTTCATCCCTCATGACAGGTTATTAAAATACATTAGCGAAGCAATTGACCGCTATACACCGGTTACTTTTTACAATGCCCCAGGCATTTCTGGCGAAAAGGTTTTAGATCTTTTGAATTCTCTTCTACCGACCTACCCAAGAATGGGAATGGCGTGTGTTTATTCAAAAGAAAGTGATACGCATATGTTTTCTATCACTCCTTCTTTCTCGGATTTCTCGACAGTGCACTCCAAACGTGATTACGCGTTCAATAGCTTCAAGAACTGTTCAAGTTTGCAGATGATTAGCTTTTGCAAGATTACCATTAAACTAGTTTCGCTACTGATTCTATGAAATCTAAGCACACCGGACTGTGCACAGTTTTTCCTGTCAGGCTGATGGGCTAGCAAAAGCAGGATATCTCTCAAGTTGTTGCGCCAGTAACTGAAGGGATGGTAAAAGAAGCTGAATGTTGGCAAAGCAGTCATTGATTTCAACCAAGAAAGGGAGGTAATAGGACTACCCTATGCGTATGTTCGGTCCTATAATTTTAAAACAATAGGAAAAAGAGTTGGAGATGATGACGTGTTTTGGCACCTGCAGCATATAGCGGCTTGTGCGCGTGAGTAAATTGTCGTGGATTATTTTCCTAAGCGGAAGAAAATGCGGCAGAAAAAGCATTTGTCCTGCCAACTATGTGGTCTGTTCAATCCTTTTGTCGCGTTGTGGGTCATACATCAACCAACATGGTCATTGTCTGAATGACAGATTTAGGGAGTATTGAAACAACTTTAAGAATGCTGCTTGAACATGCAATCTCGGCGTTCACTTGCGCACTTGTTGTTGCTTTTCTTTTTTTTTTAATCATCGGGATGCTGCTAACCGCAAGATCTACTTATTAGAGACTAAGTGCGAAATTTCAAAACGCTCCTTAACTGAGTTAGGGCGCCTTAGTAGCGGCTCGCCTTCCTAGAATCAATCGTTAAAAGCACCTTACTGAGACCTTTCCCCTAGGTAGGCACTGCGCTACCTTCATGCATCCTTTCATCGCTCCTCCACCTGAACGCAGGCTTCCCTGCACAACAACTCGCTTTGAGCTTCCGCAGTAGGGCGTCTATGATGGCTTGGGTGACGCCCACTGCGAATGAAAAAGCGCGTAGAGAGGACATTCGTTGATGTTTCTGCGGAACCTCTCCGTTGTAAACAGTTGCATGCTACAAGGCCAACGATGTCTCTGTGTAAAAGCCAAGTTCAGCTTTGAAACTAAACGTGTCAGATAATAAACGAGAGCACATAGGAGCGCACCTCGAAAGAAGCAATGCTATAAATGTGTACTTGCTTTTTTTTTACAATTTGAACCATTATACCTCAAACATTAGACGACTATTCTCGACACCACACGGATATATGCGCTTCCTCGTCGCTCTGAGGGCCTCCTTATCCAAGGAACCGTTAAGGGGGGTCAGAAAATTAGATGCCTCCCTTAAACGCCTCATTAAGTTGAGGGAGAATGGAGGCAGGCTTCATGTGGAACGTAAGGGATTAACGTAAGCCAAGGAGCGTTCGAAAATTTGGTCCTCAGCTAAGTACTTGAAATAATGGAGCTGAGCCCGAAACATCTCACAACATCGTCCATTGCAATCTCAATGAAAAGGCACAATCATCTGCTTTCCCACAATCGCTGTAGTCACGAAACGTCTCCAAGCTCACGGTGATAGGGTGTGACCTACTTGCAACTTCCCTGTTGTTTCGGCGGTGCTAGAGCATATATGCCGAGAGGATCCTGAATAAACATTTGTTATCGGTTCCAGCACTGGGTTTGTCCTTTTCCCTCCTCTTGGCTTAATGTCATTGCTCTGGTTCACCTGTCACTATGAAAGAGGAAGTAACGGATGGCAGAGTAGGCAGTGAAGTGTGACTGGAATTCGGCAGTAGGAATAAAATAAAAAACACAACAGGCAAAGCAGCTCGAAATCGAAACTGGAACCGTCCTCCACGGGCTACTCCTACTCTTGACTGTCAACATGATGAATTATCGCTTGTAAAAACGGGTAAAGCATACCGATGCTAACACGTATGTTTATTTTGATGTAAAGATACTCAACAAGTGAAATAGAGCACAGATGCATTGAAGTACTGCGCCATGTCGTCGTCCGGGCTGCTGATGAGGCAAACATGAGAAATGAAAAACAGGTATTGGAGATATCTTCATTGGTGCACCTGTACCAGTCCTCATGTCGATGGGAAGCTCCGTTCTGGCCAGTAATCTCTCGTGATCGTCTTTTTGCTTACTATCTTCCTATTGCCGCGAACCAACATGCCCAATGACGTATTATGCTGAATTGGTCATCTACTCCTGTAGCGAGTTTTTTATTATATGGCTATTTGGTGATGCATAAGAATATGTCCCATCTCATATCTTCACTGGTTGATCTTTACAGCAGAACATTACCAAAATGACCTCTTCCTCAATATTTGATAGAAATAGCTCTAGACATATGGCAATCACATGCCCAAATCGTATAAGCAAGCAGTGGTACATCTAAGTTCATCGTTCATCATTTGGTATGGCCTCTTTATGTAGAGCAATGTAATTTGCCGGCTATATATTTATGTAGAGCATTGTAATTATATATATATATATATATATATATATATGTTCTACATAAGGCTGCGCAGACTTGTTGATGACGATCATTCATCCTGTTTAATCAGTGCTTCATGACGCAATCAATTTAAGGCAACAATAATTAATGCCTATTAATTGCAGGGTTATAGTGCACTTACGAGGTGTTTCGAGAACGATAAACGCATTCTGGCGGCACTGGACGCCGCTTGTGCAGTAAACATGCACCAGAGTGCACACTGTTCATAGCTCATTCGCAGAACGCATTTGACTTGAGAGTGTGTTGCCTTGCCCGCAAAGACTTCGACGCCCTATGTAAAAAACTAAAAGTTCTTGCAAGTTTTATTCTTGTGCTCACACTGTTTTAATTTGTTTTGTTGTTGCAAACTTTTTTATTATGCTAAACGTTTGTACAATAGTTGCTTGTAAAGTTTCACGAGCGCTAACGCCAAGAGATATTATGAAAGAAGTTTAGAGTTTGTCCAGAAACTAAAGCTACATCACTTTCACGTTTCCATGCTAACTGGGCAGTACAGACTTATCTGAGGCCAACCAAATATTAGCAAAATCTACTATCAATGTTAGCAAGTTAGCAATTTTAACCATACCAAGGTAAAAATAGTAAATACAGTACAAGAATAAACGCACCATATAGCATTTATCAAAGTGCTCATCCTACTGGGCATCCTATATTAGCTAGAATTTGAAGTCTGTCATGTGGCAATTAAACCCTACTCCCCACCCATCTAAGTTGAGAAATTACAGCCTAGATAACAATATGCATTCACCAGGGTTGTCCGTCGTCCTGGTGTTGAGCTTCTTGCTTCTCGTATGGTGTGGATGAATATGCATACCAAGAGTTTTTTTAACATTTTCTGGGAAATATTTTGTGACGATATTTTTTACTCGTATTGCGTACCTTCACGGTAACAGTAAGAATATGCGGGGATCATCCTTCGGTAATCTTCTGCTTTTTGCGATAAATTTTATTGGTTTTGAAAAGGAGCCTCACATTTCGTTTTGAGCTCAAGAGGAACTTCAGAAGAAAACATTTGGTCACGCTGTTTAGTTTAGACCGATTCTATATATACGTTCACAAAGTATTCTTACAAACTCTGAGATTCCCTCCCAACGATTTAAAATTTTCACGACTGATTTAATAAGAAAAGTCATAAGTACTCATTTCGAAGGTCGGATTCACTTCAGAAGCAAACTTTTGTTACTGATCTGAAGGTTGAACTATTTCTATCGTAAAACGTATCTTACAATATTTTACAGCTCTCTTGCAGTTATTTTCAAAACGCAGCCCTTTAGGCATGTTTAACCGCCCGCTACATGTCAGGAAACACTTTTTCCTCGTATAGGGACCATTGGTGGTCATTCCCATCAACATATATAGTCATGAGTTCCAGAAGCAATATGACCAGTAACAAACGTCTCGCACAAAATTCCGAACAATCTCGATATTTTTCTATTAAATACCAAAACGTCCTTTGGACAATATTCATTGAATCTAGTTAGAAATTTGAAAAAAAAAAAAAAAAACTACGCTTGTCACATATGCTTACGGAGTAACTAATAAATAAATGCTCAAACCTTATTACATTTTATGCTGTTCATGACTGTACATGATATTATCATAATATTTCATGGTTTCAGCAAAGATTGAAAAGTGTCCAAGAATACGTCACGTATTTTTGAAAAAGGTTGTAAATTATTCAAAGATATATCAGTACTACTTATAACATGTGCATCACTACCCATAGATATTCAACTGTAGCAACTGACGGATTGTCTAACCACATTATATATATTTTTTTGTTTTTCGGTCTCAAGAAAAGTGTTCTTTTTCACTAAAGCAGTTACGACGATCGTGGACTTTGGAAACAGAAACTACTGCTCCCTCTGCTAGTGCTTACACTTGATAAACAGTGCGCCTGCTCAAACACAACACTGATGCAAAAGTTACACCGAGACACTCCTGTCACTGCACGCACTCCATGTTTGCGTTCAAAAAACCGAACTTCCTCTTCCGAACTGGTATATCACCCACCATTGCAACGATGCGCAGGAGATGCAGACCGGCTGGCTTCGTGCAGGATATTTCAGCGACTCCGTTCGTCTAGCGGTACATTTTGTTGCCGCCCGATCGTATTGCTTGTGGCGGGGCAAATACGCGTTGCCGAGAAAGCAGCGGCGGAGGGGAAGGCACACATACGCAGTAAAACAGGTTTCGAGAAAGCAAAGGACTCGAGGCCTCGGACTACTGCCGAGAGGAAAAAGTCCGTGCCTCCTCCCCCTCTCTCTCCCGGTCCCTCTCAGTTTACTTGTAATTTGGCACGCTTATGCCCTTTTTGTTTTTGTCATATGTGCGGCTCGTGTTCCTTCGTCCTCGACTCAAGCTCGTCGGGCGCGCGCATTCCAAATGCTTTGCATTCAGCGGCTGTAGCTGAAAAGACCGAGATTTTTTTTTTTTTTTTGAGAGTCAGTTTCTTTCGGTTAGTTTTGTTATTGCTCGCTGTGTTGTACGTTTACTTCTCTGCCTCACAGTCGTGCAGGCTACCTTACATAGATGCAGAGAATAGTAGTGTTAGGAAAGCACGGCTGGTAATCGCTCGTTGGGACAATTGGCGCAGCACGTGTGCGATGCATTCTAGAATACCAAGTTGCAATGGCGCTTTAGGTTTCAAGGGACGTAATAAGATTCAGTGATTCTTGGATTTGGCTACAGTCGTTTAAACTGTCATTTGGTCTACTTGCCTTTTGCGAAACCGCCTCTGCTATAGCCTTCGGTAGCGAGGAGCTTTTTTTTTTCTTTAATAAAATGATAATGAGGAAAGAGGTATCTATTGGTACTAAGATAGTATCTTGCGATGTATTCTTTAACATATATCACATATAACGCCTAGATCTCTTAGAAAACATGAACATGGCGAATAGAAGACATGAGACCCGACTGAAAAATGTTAACTTTGAGAAATATGAAGACATTTAAATGGCTTAAAACACAGGAATAGAGAGAACGAAATCACAAATGATGAGCTGCTAATTGGTACCATGTTGCGCTGATCAAGCGGGGCGATGAAAAACTTGCAAATATCGCTTCCCTTTGTCGCTTAGGCCAATAAATGTATATAGCTGACAAGTACGGCACTTTTGAACAGTATGAAGGGTACTGCTGCGATTACGCCCGCGATCTCATTTTTTATTTATAACAGAGAATGGGGCGGGGGGGGGGGGGGACGTACAGAGTCACTTTGCATCGCACTTTGTCATACTGCTTGCATTTGACAAAGACACTATGTGTTCCCTTGCAGAGTCATTGACGAAATAAATTATGCAGCTCTATTACACCATCGTGTATTGTGCATTTATTCTTCGGCTTTTTGACCTTCCGGCTATGAGAGATAGCAGACAAACAGCAGTAGAAATACTAGTCAGTAAAGAAACCTTGACTTTCACGAGCTTATTCGAGAAGAAGTGACAAACAGCCTTTACAGCCTATTTAGTTACACCAGGAAAACAGTTTAGTTAGCGCATCACTTACTTTATTTTAAGGACAATGTCAGAATGAGAGCCCATTGTGCGATAGGCTTTCGTGGCTTATGTTATCTGATGAATAGGAGATATTCTCGAATATATGCCTGTAAGTAGTTGCCACTATCCTCTAGGAACTCCGTAGATGAGCGCTGAACGCTGCTCACATGGGTTTCTTAAATTTCGTTAAGATGACGTTTCAGTAACTAAGCCATCCCTATTTCGTAAAAAAGACGCGACTCATGTCTGGACTGGCTGATCGACTACCGGCTGCGGTCTAATATGCCAGTCAATATTAATACGCTCATTCATTCAGGCAGATATAGTCATTCAGCGCAGTTGTAAATGAAACTTATGACTCGTTGTGCCACTACATAAACACGTGATGAGGGGTTCAGGTATCAAAGAAATACATACACCAGAGATCACTGCCTTGTAAAAGCGTTCAAAATGGAACACTGAAGAATGATTGTGTTTCAAGCATTTGACGCCTAATCACATTTGTGGCCAAGTAACTCACAGCAAAAAGAAACGCAAAGTTACTTCCATTCATATCTGCTGTAATGAGGTGAGAATGACGCCGCACTGAAAAAAAAATAAATAAAGATTTAAAAACTGCTTTGAGGGAAGAACAAAGGACCTCAGAACAATGAACTGGGAGGAGGAACATCAAAAACAAAACGAGAAGAATATTAAAAATAATTGGGGCAAAATAAATTCATGAAATTAACAATAAGAGTTCAAGGACAAAGGGCGTGAACAACGCTGCTTATGTAATCTGCACACTGGTAAACAAAACGATGTTGAAAAATAACTTGAACACAGACACAAAAAGGAAACAGAAAACAAATAATATTGGATGTAGCGACGTGCGTGCTCAACACCTGCCTCGTTTTAGGGAGGACAAAGTTGCGTGGAGTGCTGAGCATAGAGGCCGATACATCTATGTGGGCATCAGCAATCTGTTATTAGGCCAGCAAAATCAACAGCAATAAAATCAGCTTTTTATCTTTATTGCCTTTATTTCGCAAACACAGGAGGCTGACCGATTTTTCACAAGTGAACCAGTTTACATGCAATACCTCTAATTAAAAAACATTTAAATTGATCACTTTTAATACATCGATATACTCGAATACACATTACTGGGTTTTCATTTGAAGGTTTCACTTATATAGCGGATAGAATTTTGAAACTACTACTTTCGAGTAAGTCTGATATGAAGATCAGCCCGGCGAGCAGCCATTCGGCGTTCCCACACACTATGCAAGTCTGATAACATTATCATATAATACGAAACACCGTCATATTTCTACACTTGAGAAATGAATTTCATCGGGTATCAAGGGGAATATTTGTGCAGCAACAGCATCAGCGCTTAGGAATTTGTACTCGTTCTGACGCTGCTCCTCATCCAACCTTCTATTTTTGAAATAAATTTGGCCGTGTTCTTCTAACAAGTGACTTCCATAGCTGGCATTGGCACGAATAAATAAAGCAGTAAGTAGAATTGCTGAGTACAAAAGTCTCAACATAAAATCAATTTGTAACATCTTGAAATGGCTATTGCGTGATGTTAACAAAAAAAAAAAGAACAAGTAGCGAAGTTTAGCTATATTGTCTTTGGAGCTTTTGCACGGCCAGTATGTTTTCTTTGAACCACATTTATTCAAGATTTGATAAGCTATCAATCAATATCAATCAATAAGTACTTTTACTTTTATATGGGACACTTATTTAGAAGGATTACCGCTGCTTTGCCAAGATATTTAAAGTTCTCGGCCGAACTGGGAGACCCGGGTTGATTTCAGCCGTGCATGGTTACCTGATGTTGATGGAGGCGAAAAGGAAGTCTCCCGTCCGGTGTGCGATATAAATGCGCTTTATAGGACTCCACATGCTACACATTATTCTGAGTCCCACATTGGCCGAGTCAATTCGGGATCGTAAACACCATAAACTAAACCTAGTAATCTTCTAGGATGGTGTTTTTTACGCAGCATAACAAACAAACCAGGCTCAAATAACACACGTAAGGGAAACGGCTCTGCTGCGAACCTAATGGTGATTATTTGCAATTTGAAAGATATGCCAAAAATGATCCATAAACAGGTAGACAAAAAATTAACCAAGGATGTATGAATAAAAACGTTGCTGTGATGCTGAAGGATGCCCCCTTTCCCCTCCCAAAGTGTTCATTTGTTTGAAATAACACGTCTGCACGTTTTATCCTGACCTAAAGGCTCAAGAAAATTCATCTGCTTTCCGCTTTTTGATGTGGACCTAAAGTTAGCCGAAATATATTGTGCACAGAAGTACAAAGCAAATTTTCCTTACAGGCCTGACATGGAAATTGTCTATTGCACTGGACGTCCAAATTTATTTTGCGTATGGCATAGATTTCAGGTCTCCCTAAAGTATAAGCTGAGTTCACTTTAGCCCTAGCAACGTTTTCTACAAGGACGCGAAAACTTATAGGCAAATGATTTGCAGATTGCGGTGGCTTGGTTCACGTCAATAAAATATGCCGGCTAATAACGCATCGCTTTATTGTGTGAGCAAATTTTGTAATTGCGCACTTGATTTTCTGGCTTCAACTCTGCCCTCCACAATTGCACCAACAAAAGTGCTGGAACTTAGACTACATATTAGCACTGCCTCACGTGATGTACATTGATGCTGAAGACACATTAGGTTCAAAGTTCAAAGTTTATTTGCAACCAGTAGTTGCGAGGAAGCCAGGGGAAAAGCTGCATGAGCAGCTGGAGGGGTCTTTAGAGAGCAACATTGACGGTAACGAAAGTAGGCTAATAGAAAAAAAAATGATAATAATATCTTTGCACACTGATGGCGAAAGTTTAATGGGCTCGGATTCGCAGAAAATAATTTATTTCTGCGACGATTCTTAGCTACGCAGCTTTTAGTTGTTTCAGCGAATAAAGGGCATATGGCGCTTCACGTTCGTATTTAGTTCACTGACACCTCTAAACGGAACGCCCTGTAATATTTTTTCGCTAAGCCACATTATGTCCCATTTTATTTAGAGAGTATGCTGCTACCTCGAACTCATCACAATGCTATGCCAGCAAGTCGTTAGAAATAATGAACAAGTTCCGTCAGCTTTGTTGCCTTCGATCTCTACGTTCTCACGTGCTCTCTACACTGAAGAGGTATATCAGCAAATATTACGGACTCACAAGGCGAAGGAGCACTGAGCTCCGGAATCTACCATATTTGTGCTACATCATCGACCCTGGTACCTCACTCGCACAGCCCCCGTCATTCGGCAAGTAGCCGGTGTCATTCTGACTCCTCGTGTGCCGAACTTGACAGCTTGTTTGCTAAGAGTCGACCATCTGTAGAATAGGATGATGCAAAATACTCGCTAAGCCTTGCCATGGACCTCGATTCTATTACCATGGAAACGGCACGGTTGCTGCCGCCCGCCGCCACGTGCTTCCTATAAATCTCCTGCAGAAGCGCGTGCCTACGCTGCCGAAGCATTCGGTCATGTTTCCGAGGATTTCGATGAGGCCGATTGGGTTACGCCCAAGCAGACAGGCAAACCAAACATTCTGCCGACGCCTTTCGCAACGTTGAAAACCGTCGTAATGAGGGCACCAATTGCGCTCAATATCTCCCAGGTGGGACCCTACAATCTTCTTCAAGCCATTGCTTCATTAGCAGACTTGGGGTGACATGAGCGGCAGACTCTGCCCCTGCAAATCAGTGCCACCAGAATATCCACCTTCTGAAAACCATCAATGAATTCACTGCACGAAAGGCAGCAGCAGTTACCTCGTTTTTCATTCAAGCCAAAGCTTGCATCATCAAATCTTACGTGGCGAGCCCGTGGTTTCGGTCCGAGGTGCGATTCATAGAATTGAGAAACGTCTTTCAGAAACCGAACATTTAGAAAGCCTTGAATCGTGACATGGGACGATCCTGTCCGCTCGCATAATGGGAGAGACCGAGGACAGGTTGGTTGGTTTGTTGGTTTGTGGAGTTTAACGTCCCAAAGCGACTAAGGCTATGAGAGACGCCGTAGTGGAGGACTCCGGAAATTTCGACCACCTGGGGTTCTTTAACGTGCACTGACATCGCACAGCACACGGACGCCACTCCGTTTCGCCTCCATCGAAACGCAGCCACCGAGGTCGGGTTCGAACCCGGGTACTCCGGCACAGTAGTCAGGCGTCTTAAGGTTTGAAGCCACACGCGCACTATAGATAAATTCTGTTCCACCATGGGTTGTACAGATGCAAGCCTGAAACACACAATGCTTTGAAGTGCAGCAGGTGCCTTGGATAGGGACATCGTGTGCTGAACTGCCCTCACCCTCCGACATATCAACGCTGCCGCACCTGCTGAGCCCAACTCAACCAACAAGATGAACCACATCGTTGCTCCGCCTATTGCTTCTGCTGCGGTGCAACCCACCCTACTTTTGACAAGACCTGCCCCGTACAGAAACAGCAAGACCAAAAGAGCCACAAAGCTGCATATGACCGAAGGAAGAGTCTCAGGTATCCACTGGAGCCTTCAGGCCAAGAAGAGAAAAAGCCATCAAATTCCGACATCTCACTACAAAGAGACTATCTACAGCGTGACAAATACCGTCTTGTCACCTTGGCAAAAAAAAAAATAAAAAATATCCGGCTTCACCCTTCTCCAAGCCGCGAGGAATCGCCCCCCCCCCCCCCCTCAAATCACCGGCAAATCTAGAAGCTGCACGAAATTCTCGGCCCAATTTCTGGCACAGAGAAGTTCAGGAACAGCCAGCTACCCACGTCCGTTTCTCAACCCAGTTAGCTCCCACCACCGGGTGAGCCGAGCCCGCCACTCCTCATATCCCCTCCAAAAAACTATCTTACACATCTCCAGATTCCACAGCAGTTATCACATCTGAGAAGCATGTGGGCCATATAAAAATAAAAAATCGAAAAGACTCGATAATCTGGTATCTTGCTGAAGAAATTTCCGCCATTCGGCAAGCATTCGAACGCATGCATATCCTCCTTAGTGATTTCCTGCAGGATAACGAACTCATAGAATTGCTAACTAATTCTTTAAAACGGCCCCATCCATCTACATCCACTGAAGAGCTGCTGCATTCTCTGCTAATTCTCACTTTTTATATACTCTCTACAGAGTACACGCTTTTCAAGCCCCCATGCACTTTACAGCAAGATTGTATCGAGAGACTTCTTGATAGGCGGGGACTTTAATTCCCCCCCCCCCCCCACATTATCTAAGGTTATCTAGTCATTATCTAGTCTTCAGAGCTAAATAATACCACTCATAACATAAGCCACGCATGTTCAGTTTTCATTAGGTTCTCTAAATCCATCTGTATTTTATTTTAAAAACTACTGCCAGTGTCTGATTTGACAGTATAAGTGTAGTTCGCTGAAAGCATCCGCGCCATCTGTGTCGGTAATCTAACTACAACGCCCACTCACAGAAATGAAGGTTTTTGGCCACTGACCGCGGCGATCGTCGGCGGTGAAGGCCTCGTACTACCCTGCTTCTTGAGAACCATGGGCCTTCACAATGGGCTGTGAATTTACCGCACGCTATACTGACTTCATATTTCTGTAACACCCTTTCCCTCAGTGCAGGGAGTTAAACCAGTTTCTTCTTTCGGTTAACCTCCCTGCCTTTCCTCCTCATACTCCTCCTCCTCCCTCCATAGCGTTTAAAAAAACACACGAACGTCTCCCTATTGTCTTCTCCATTAATGGCGAAGACTTTGCAGAAGCTCCACTTAGCTTCAGGTAGTGAAGATATAAAATATTTGAATGTTAATTTCAGTTCTAGACCCTTAACACGCTGCGCTCAGCTTGAGAGTAGCGACGCAAAAGCGCATGCTCAGCATGCTTACCTGTGAATGGGAGAGCGCAAGGAGCATCGCGTTTCACTCCAGCGCTACCCTAATGGCGAGAGAATATATTCGTAAAGTAGCCGGTAGTGTAGAAAAAGTATATTGGTACCGAAGAAAGTACGTGCAGTGTATCGGTCACATAGAGCAAGGCGATTCAAGGTAGAGGAGGTTTTCCTAAAACCCTGTGCCAAGCCAGGAACATTTTGGAAAACTGTAAGCTGGAGAGCGGCGTTGTAAAATGGTAAAATTTCCTGTTTGTGGTGGAGAGTGAACTTTCGCGGCAGGCTATAAAAGTTTATGTGCAGCTCTTTGCTTGTCGCTCTAAACAGTAATTCGTTGTCTACCTTATGAAGTAACTGGAATATGCATGCGTGTATTTCTTTCTGCATACAGCACTGCGCTTGACCTGAAAATACTGAACATTTTTAATTTAGTATATGTAGCATCTGCTCTTTAAACAACAGATGGTGCTTTAAGCTTCCTGCGCTGGACGCAAGTCTTAGAATAGGCAACTAAATTATAGCGCTCTGATTGCGGGTTGAGTGTCATCGTAAGGAAAGCACAATGTGCAAACGCTTAAATCAACAGTTCTCAATTTGTCACACTTAACTACTGTCTTCATGACTGAACAGTAAGACTCCTACATTTTATATTCTTCCCAGCGTCAGAATCCAGTATGCGGGATACAAGTTAAAAGTTAACAAGCTAACAAGCTAGCAACCTACAACTATATTCTGAACTGAAGGTCTCTTTATGCTTTTCAAAGAGCTTTGCTCTTTTGATACGACTGACTCCATAGTCAATGCCCACTTGAATGCGAGCATTCTACGCATCACCAGCTACAACAAGCGAATGCCACCATCGTTTTGCCTCCAAACAGAGGACCTAATCCTCACAAGTTACTAGTCGGAGTGCTGGCGCGTAACGGCAGCAGAATAAGAAGAATCAAAAGTCAGAAATACATGAAGCGACTCGAAGAGTAATGACCTGCCGGGAGCAGCTTTCTTTTCCGTTTGTGGTTTATTTGGCATTTCAATGTTATCGTCTCGAGGAAACACGTGGCTAAAGGATTTATTTTCCTTGTTCGTGGAGGGAAAACTTGGGCGAGCCCAGGCAACAGTCACGCGAGTGAGTTTCGGGGATGAACATGTTTGTGTTTGCGCGGCTAATGTATTGTGGATTTTCGTTCGGTGAACAACTGTTGCTCGACAAATGTATTTCCGGGCAAGGCGAGCAATCTTCAAGTACTGTCAGAAAGAGCCCAACCAATAAAACGCAAAATCTGATTGCCTGTTTCGATCGGCGTGTTATTTTCCACGCATATTTGCATTGAGGGCTGTATCCCAACTGCCGCCTTTCTCTGTTCCTAAGGGGAAAACTACGAAAAAGAAACGTCCTCTAAAGTTTCAAGGAAGATGGGGGAGATAAAAAACGGATGGATTTAATGAAATTGACGGTGGTTCGACTCGGCTTAACCTAGTTACGCAGTGCGAAAGTTCGATTAAGCATGGTTAGAAACGTTTGTTGAGCATCGCTTAAACTTAATTGCCCATGCATGGTTTTGCGAGGAGAGCGAGCGCCGCTTTCTTTACGCCTCGCACTGCAGCGGGGAGGAGCACTGAGTCCGACCCGTGTGCGCCCACTAGGGTAGGTAGCAGTGCACGCAGAGACACCGCGCTGTACATAACCTTTAGTAAAAATCCAGGCAGAGTAGAATGGGCAAACATCATGGAAATTATGGGTAGTGACCACTTCATTGTAGGCACGAAGCTCGGAGAAGGAGTGAAGCTGTGGAGATTCAAACAGGCGAAAATTGTGGAGGGACCAATTCCGGGAGATTTGCAGAAGCCACAAAGCTAAGGAAATTGGAGTCATTAGGCAAAAAAGCTGAGGGGATACGCCAGGTACGCGGAAGCGGTAGCCGAAGGGGAAGAGGCATAGGAGATAATGGACAGCAAAGTAGTGAGCATATACAAGGAAAAGGGCAGGCTCTAGAAGAGACTCAAATGTCAAAAATGAAACAGAACCTAATGCGCTTGTTAGCCAGACACACCAAGGAAATGGAAACGAATGCGATAAAACTAAACAAGCAAAATTGGCATGACAGGTGCGACGAGATGGAAAGGAACATGAGCCTAACAAAGACGAAGAATATACTGAAGCATCTCCTCGACCCGAGCAAATCCAAACAGGCAGCGAGCATCAATCAGGTGAAAGCGAGACACGCGTTCCAGGGGGACGGACAAACAGCTGATGGACAGGCTCAGGGACATTTACATAGGGGGTACGCGACAGAAGTATGGCAGGCAGAATATGGAGGAGCGGAAAATGAAGAGCTGGACGCGGACATTACGGCAGCGTAGATTAGAGCAGCTTTCGCTGGGCTAAAAATCGCTCGGCGTCTGGCCCGGATAAAATATCCAGTTATGCTCAGGAACCTAGACGATGACTCGATAGAGGCGATTACGCGGTACATGAAGAAAGTATGGAAGGAAGGTATATTGCCGGAGGAATGAAAACAGGCAGAGGGTGTTCTCATCACCAAGCCGGGTGCTGGGGAACCTCAGGGAGCACGTAGTGCAAACAAGGTTTACGAGATACATGGCAGATGGAAACCTGTGGCCGCACGTGATGGTGGGACTTAGACCTAAACTCAGCACGCAGGATGTAATGCGTAGACTAACACATGACATTATAGACAAGAGAGGATTAAATGCTTAGGTGAGCCTAGGTCTTGAACTCACGACTGCCTTCGACAACGTCCGACACGAGGCGGTTCTCAGATGTCTGGAGGACGTAAACGTGGGCAAGAGAACATACGAGTATATCAAGGACTTCCTCCGAGGGATAAATGCGGTGATTAAATTCCAAAACGCAGAGTCCCCCAGCATAACGCTGGGTAGTAAAGGTACCCCGCGAGAAGCCATACTGTTGCCTTTCCTTTCTATTTAACAGTAATGAGAGATCCCCCGGCCATGCTGAACAATATCCCCGATTTAAAATTCAGCATGTACACCGACAGCATATGCGTGTGGATGAACAGAAGAAGCACCGCGGAAATTGAGTGGAGTCTGCAAAGGGCAGCAGACGTAGGGGTGAAGTCTGCGGTCGAAAGAAGCCTGGTGTGCTCACCGCAGAAGTCAAAGCTATATGTGTATAATAAGGACGACAGGAACAAGAAAGAAGTATAAATTAAAGTGGTGGTGGGAGGCTTGGAACTGCCCAGGGTTGAGGAAATGAGAATCCTAGGTTTGTTTATCAACAAGAAAGGGAGCAACACCAACACCATAAAGAAATTAGCACATATGCAGACCAAGTAGTAGGCATATTCAGGAGGGTAGCAGTAAAGGGGAGAGGACTAAAAGAAAGGAATCTCCAGACAATATCGCAGCAATACGCAATAAGTCGGATCTGCTACGAGACGCCGTACCTAAACATGAGCAAGGTAGAGAAGGTAGACATAATATTGAGGAAATACGTCAAGCGAACTATGGTACTCCCCATAACCACGTCCACGAAACGGCTTCAGAAGAGGGGATACACAACGGAAGGGTTGCGTTGCCAGAGGAGGTGAGAATAACTCAATTGGAACGGCTCGGCCATTCTGAAGCGGGCAGAACAATACTTGAATGGCTAGGAATCCGGCCAGAAAGTAGCACGCACAAGATGATAAACATCCCGCCATTAATCAAGGCCAAGATAAGCTACCCACGTATGCCGCGGAACATACACCCCGAGTATAACAAGGAAAGGAGAGAACATAGGGCTAAGGCCTGCGAGAGGAAGATGAGGAAGCGACCGGCAGACCAGGTGGCCTAGGTAGACGCGACGTGCAAACAGCACGGGGAGGCTGTATCCGCGGTGGTCGACGGGGCAGGACCATCAACGGTAGCGGCTTCGAGCAGCACGAGAGATGCCAACGCGATGGAAGAGTCGGCGATAGAGCTCGCTTGCGTCGGTACCAAGGCCAGGACAATTTTATGTGAAAGAAAAAATGCACTTAGGAACTTTGGAAAAGGAAGAATCTCGGAACAGGCCAAACGCGTTCTCGAGGCGAGGCCCATAGAACGTAATATAGAAATGATATGGATTCCAGCGCACGAGTCTATTGCATGAAATGAGGCTGTACACGAGCTTGCCCGAGCTCTCTATCACCGGACAGCCGTAGAGCAGCCCTCTAGCATAGACATAAAAAGCTTGATTTCATAAAGTGCGATCACTGAACATTATGAGCCGAGCAGAAGGGTCTATCCGCAGCCCGACCATTCCCTTGGAAACGAGGAGACAATTGCGTGGGGAATATTACAAGGGGGAAATCTTGGTATACCTGACAATCTAGAAAGAGGAGAAAGCCCAGTATTGCATAACGTGCGGTGAGAGGGGCACCCTCGACCAAGCACTTCGGGAATGTGCTGGCAGCCCGGGTGCCGAGCAAAAGATAGAAGATAGAGAAGCCTGCGAGACGTTGCTGCGGAGCGAGGACTCCGCTCAACAGCAACAAGTCATCCGCCTGGCGGATGAGGCCATGAAGTGACAATGTATCTTCACTAGACCTTAGTTTGCGAGGCTCTCCCTTAGGCCTGCGTGCCGGTGGGTCCAAACGGGAGTTTCATTTAAGTGGAAATAAAAGTTTTGATGGTCATGGCGGCTCAACCGCAAGGCGAGCGAGCGCCGCCGGCTGCGAGCATCAGGCAATCTGCGGGGAGGCTCGGTGAGTCATGTGGCACGACGTCACGGGCACTCCTCCGCTGCGCCGCTCGAAGGTTAAATGTTTGTCAACAAATGACCTTCCGGCCTTGCAGGAAAGAAGCAGACCTTCCGCTCTAAAGTAAAGGATGGCTGTTGACGGGTGGTCTAGTTGTTTGATGCCCACCTCGACTTTCCTAAATGGTTGATTTCAAACCCTCTCCCACACCCACTGAAATAGAAAAGAAAAAAAAAAACCTTACAAGTATTCTCCGGCCTGGCCTCCGGCTTTTTGTGGTACGCAAGAAAGAGGTTCTTCAAACTCATCTGCACCCTTTCGGGGGGCAAACCCAGTTTAGAACACTTTGGCCCGCAAAAATGTACGTGTTACCGTTTTCACCCGGAAGATAATAATAATTGCTTTACAAGAAAGGAAAGGTGAAATATCTATTACATTTGTTCGGTGGAGCACCTGCACCGTGCCGTAAGGAAGGGGAGGAAGGTGGGAGTACTATATAGTGAAAGAGGAAAGAGAGAAAGGGGTGCTGGTAGTGGAGAACTACGGTGTAATTTCGACCACCTGGGGATCTTTAACGAGCACTGACATCGCACAGCACACCAATTCCTCTTCGTTCCGCCTCCATCGAAACGCAGCCGCCGGCAGTCAGGATCGAACCCGGCCGCCAGCGGCTGCGTTTCGATGGATGCGAAACGAAGTGGCATCCGTGGACTGTGCGATGTCAGTGCACGTTAAAGATCCCCAGGTAGTCGAAATTATTCTAGAGCCCTTCTTTACTGCACAGGTAAAGTATATTTATACCACATTTTTTCTGTGGCTCCTTGAAATTCAATGGCTAGTACATGTTGTTCTTGTGGTTGTAGGAAGAAGGAAAAGAAAATGCACGGGCCCGCCACTGGCTCCGCAGCTGAGCCGCCTCGGCCGCCTCGTGCGGACAGAAGGGAGAAAGTAGAGAAGAAAGAAAAAGAAGAAGGAGAGAAAGACGCTCACCGCAAAAGCCTTCGTCCACCACCCAATAGGCGGCGGGTGCAATGACGGCCTACAGCAGATAAGAACTCGGTGGCAGGCTAGCCCCCACCGCTAACGGCGTTGACCCACCCGTCCCATCCCCTTAAGACTAGTAACAGCTACACTTCACCACCTCCACCTACCCCATTTGACACAGTGTTGGTTTTTCGGAAAGGAGACACCGTATGCCACATTTTTCTCTGGACACCTGAACCGCATAATAATAATTGGTTCACAGAAAAGGAGAGGCACAGTCTCTGTCACACTTGTTCCGGTAGCACCTGACCTGCGCCGTACGGAATTGAATTACAGTTGCTAAAACGTGACTCTCGCTTATACGTGTGCCCCAAAAAGCGCACGAAACCTGACATCTCCCCTTTAGAGAAATGGAAACCATGAAATGTGAAAATCGCCACGGTACTCTATTTTCATGCTCTACTACAATTCGATGCTCCCAAACTCGATTTAAACTAGGAAACCTGCTCTCTAAACCTAAAGAAATGAAAGAGGGAACCTCACTGCAAAGGGCTGCAAAATAATACAAACACGAATAACGGAACCTACCTTGAATTAGGCGACTGCAGTGCGTTTCTTTCCTTGTTCGTTTCGTCACTGCCACAGCTACACCTCCCGATGTTTACTGCTGATCGCGCCACACGCTTTTCCATCCCCGACAGAATGCGCTGACGTGCTATCAAGACAGTGCTGACATTGACGTCGGCCGCTCATTCCAAGGCGGTTAGCGAGCGCACTCTATTGGTTATATATACGGTAACACGAGAGCACGATGAGGTAACGCAAGAGTAAATTCACGTAATACTTTGTTTTCGTGTTTTAAGGGTTTTCTTTTATTGCTCGAAAAAATGACCCCGCATGAGATACATTACTAAAAGATGAAACGCAACTAGCCCTAAACCGAATATTAAGGACTTCGCACAATTTATGTTAGTTTAATAACTAGTATTATCCAAATATAAAAATATTTTAAACAACAATGCACCACTGCAAACGATATGGCTTTTAGTTCATACTGCTGCAGTGCACCGCTTTATTTTAACGTTTTGTTCAAGTTATGTCAAACACCCCGTATATAGAGAACAGCGCATAAGCTGAACAACAAAAAAGTGCACCCTGTAGAACATTGATGGTAATGACGAGCTGCGAGCATATAAAAACCAAACACAGGAAGAGAACGATGGAGATGGAATGAGCTAAAGTTTTTCTACACTGTCTGGAGAACATGCTGAAAGCAAGTAATTATAAAGAATCTAACGTATCGAAACCAGGAACGTTTGCTACATCTACATTTCTCTCGTTAACTGATACTGTGGGACTATTCTGATTGATATCAGTATTCTTATTCATTCATAAGTCCTCTGATGGAACACCATCTGGGATGGACCGTGCAACGGAACTATAACGATAACCGCACTCTTCTTCCATATTCCGAATTCGCGGTAAAATAACCGATCTGCGCGCCGTCAGCACTCATACATACTTGAAGTGCCAGAAAAAAACTTAATATTTGGCGCTAGAATTTTCATGCCAGTATGCGTAAATATAACGGCACCTGGGCTGAGAAGTTCTTTTCTGTGGACCGCGACCCTATTAATGAGCCATTGACAGTGCTACTTAGGTAACAGCAAAGCCAATGTTTTAACATGGGATCCATGCCCATAACTGCGTGTCAGATTCCGCTCGTGGGAGTCACGCAGGCAATACTGATTCGATATACTAACAATGTCCCAGCAACAAAGGAAAATGCTTCATATACAATGGTAATGCTGTTGCTCTGCCTACATTCGGATTTCGAACGACCACTGCGGCTGGGTTTTTTTAAGTCAAGTAAAATTCTTGCCTCAAATGCCCCCTCATCCTCATTCAGGCGCCTTGGCTGCGCTTTGGGCGGATGCAGTGACAATGGTAGCGGTGCCTCGAGAAAGAAAATGTTTCATTACCTTATTAGAGAAACTTGCCTTGGCTATGAGAACTTACATTACATATTATGAACAGATGTTACTTTGCAGAGTAAGCACGCGCAGAAAACATTTCCGGCTTTCCAGGCTTATTTTACTATTCGTCGCTTCATGAGGCGGCGGGATCGCAACATTATGATATCTATTCCCCTGACTGTCTCGAAATGTGAATAATTGACACTCCCACTAACAATTTGAAAGCTTTAACGGTTGATTATTGCACCATCTCATGCTGCCTATTGCAACCCCAGGCGCGAGCGCCAGGCCGATGCCAGCAGAGTGCTATGGATGCAGGTGGCTGGGAGACATGTGACGCACACGCTCTTCCCACCGACGTGAGCGGCGTCGGGGTCGGCCCCACAAAAGCTAGAAAATATCTCCATTCGCAAAGCAATACGTGAAATAAATTCTGAAGCTTCAGATAATCGCGCCTCCTGAAGGAAATTTCAGCGATTTCAAAGAAAGTCGCTATTTCTATGCAGTTTATCCACATGTCAATACAGTTTTATCTCCCCTTAAGTTGTGTAACGAGATAGACTTCTTTATATGAGAGGAAACCTTTCTACGCGACAAAATTATGAAATATCTCGTCCTTACATGAATTTATGCATAAAACGGCTTTTTCTGGATTTTGTCGAAGTATTGGCGATTACCAGATCTTTCTTCAGCGTAAACTTATTGAGTAATTAGATGACTGGAATACTACGTGCTGTGGGTTTCTATTTCTGAATGTATAGTATATGTTACAAAAAGTTTGGAGCATACATCCAGCCCATCAGTAAGGCTTCTTTCGTTTGGAACTTTGTCTTCGCATTATCTTCTCGACACAAAAATGAAAATTAGCACTTTAAAGTACGTATGGGAAGCGATGCACACCGCTGAGATGGGAGTCAAGAAAGATGTTGAGGGGTGGAACAAACAACAACAAAATAAACAAGAGACTTTCCAGACCAGACGTCCTCTCGCATGCATTATTAAGATTTATTTAGTCTGTGAGGAAACGTTCAGCGCCCCGACCGACGTATGTGTCCAGTCTTCCCTAGTATTCAGGAATCTGTTACGCTTTAATAAGATATAATCTAGAAATAAAATTGCACGGACCTAACGCCCTCTGGAATAACACAGCCACGCAGAGCATGCATGTTACCAGTATAGTACATCATTTTGTAGGGGCCACAGCAGGAACAGTCTGTGTACAACAGCTTGTAGTCGTTTCATTTATAGAGGTATCTTGCGAATATTGATCCTAGCCTGCACGTGCGAGGCAATCGTATGGGGCAATAGTGAAGAAGTAACAGCTTCATTATGTACAAAATATTGTTGCTGCCATTAATATAGCCTAATAGTCTAAAACCGTGTGGACATCGTTTTGGGGCTTGCATAAGGTTTGTTTATTTGCAGTGAAGTGGCAGTAACCCGAACGGAGGCACCCGGGACGCGATACCTTCTGGCTAAAGTCTTCAAGTCACCGCCGCCCAGTTCTTCAGGGCATCCCGAAATCAGCACTGCTTCTTTGGGATTCAGTGTACCGTATGACATGTTATTTGCCTCTGTCTTTTCATCCAACGTGTTCACCTCGGGGGATTTACTCTCATTGAGGATAAAAGTGAGCTCATCAAAACATGGCGCAGACAAAAGCAGCTTCTGAAAAAAGTGTGTCACCATGTGCAATGTCCGGCACTCTAAGCAGGCAGCCACAAACACACAATAGTACAAAGCACCAACCACGTAAACACCTAGGATAACAACATACTGATAGTAATTCTCGTGCTGAACCAGCGGTATGATAACTAGAGCGACGGAGGTCACCAGTTTGAGAAGAACAATGGCAAGGGGCGCCTTGTAAGATGCTTTCCTGTCCTTCATCGTGAAGCGAAGTACAAGGAGGGAAAGAATCACCACGATGTCCCACAGAGTCTCCACGAACACCGACGCCTGTATCAGGACTTCCAGGCTTCCGAAGAACAGGAAAACAACTGAGAGGAAGCCCTTGAAGAGTACGCATGTCAGCGGTACTCGGGACTCGATGGTGACGAGCGACAGGACGCGAGGAAGGTGACCCGTCCTGGCTGCGGCCATGATGAACCGGGAGCCAGTGAAGAAACTGGAGCAGAGCATTCCAAAGACGCTGATGGAGACCACAGTGGGAATTGCGGCGTAGGCTGCGTCGCCCCAAGTCTTTAGCGCGAAAGCCGAAGCGATGGCTTCGGTGCTGATCAGAACACCGAAGTCTAACACCACAGCGTAGGCTAGGTTTACTAAAATGTAGATGAACGTGGTAAACAGCAGGCCCACAATAAGAGAGCGCTGCATATCCTTCGCCGGGTCCGCCATCTCTTCGGAAACGAATGAGACGAATTTCCTAGAAGCCCGGAGAAGGAAATGTTGTTATCCATTGCTATCATCGAGTAATCGTGTGCACTTATTAGAAATTTTGAACAGCGAATCAAATGTACATTAAAACACCAATGAATAATATGACGCATATATTCGGCGGTATTCCAAATAAAATCTCATATGTTCAAAGCCATGAATATATTTGAATAAGTTACCCACAACATCAAATGAACTTGACCAGCCGTAGTTTTTTCGACTAATAGGAATCTTTACCTGGAGTCAATATTCTCCCAAAGTTCAATAATGGTCTAAATGTGTCGATAACTCAAGGGCTCAGTGCGGTTGTCAGATGCTGATGTGTGCCGATTAACTATCGTAATCATTCGAAAGCTGCAGTTACCGAATAACTATGACAGGACAGTTACCGAGCAAACGTGTTCGCGTTCTTTACAACTAGTGGAGTCAGCTTTCGATATTTTGGCAAATATATATTTAGCGCTAGAAGCTATCGCTAGATTTACACTTTTTATATTTAACTTATCCTGAATTTTGTAATCAATTTAATTATGATCTCCACGTAATTTTTGTAATTTCTTTTGAAACACTTCTTTCTAAGCTTAACTACTCCTCTTAGTTGGGCAGAAAAGCAAGGTTATAGATTTCAAGAGAAGAATTTGGCGCAAATCTATCTAATCGAAAATGGGGCATAGTGAAAAAATGATGGCACTGACAAAAAAAGGCGAAGTAGCATTAATGGTCAGCCCTCTTTTCTGCACATACACATGGTTAAGACTCTGCGCGACTAGCATTCGACGTTTCGGAAACCTTAAACCACGCGAGTCACTTTCACTTCTGGTCTGTCAATCATTTTTCCCAAAAGCGTTTCGTGGCTCCCCTGCTTCAGCCCAACAATCTGCGCTAAACGAGATCAGGGTGCTAACTTGAAATGCTTACACCACAAATTCTCTGCTCGCGGCAACCCTGGATTTTTAAGTTTTTTTTTTTTTTTTGCATGTGGGACACAGACTCAATATTTTGACTCAAATCGATAGTTCAATAAGTTTTTCTACCTGCTAGTTAAGCACTAGTAAGAGAGTTTGCGGCTAAAGAGAGGAACATCGCAGGAGGCAGCGAAACTAAGCGGTCTTTTTCTTTACGTAAGCTCTCAGAAGTACTGAAAGGATTTTTTTACATAAAAGAAAATTTTACAGCATTGTTTTGCGCACTTGTGCTTTAAGCCTATACTGAAATAATCTTGTGATTTTCGCTCCCTGTGTGACACTATAATGCACACGAACTCTGGAAACTTCTAAAATGTGAAACGCTATTTAAAAACTTGTGTTTTAAATGACCACCGCCTAATGTTAAGTCAACTTTCTGCTGCTGTTATAGACACATAAAATGGTAGGCAATTATAGTGAGAAATTGTTACAAATTTTTTTACATTCTGTACGTGCATATCAGAACACTGGAAATCTTTTTCACTAAACTGGCATCTCGACAACTCCGAGTTTTGCTAGCAAAAAAACTCAAAGGGATGAACATCGTTGCATTAATAACTTATATTGTAGTCGGCAATTTCGAGAGCTCCAGCAGAAAAGTTCCATCCATATACCCACTGAGTCAACTGAAATTCCGTGTTGCCAATTTTTTACTTTCTCACCAAAGTTTATAGTACTTGCCCAGTACTTAGATGGGCTTTCTGTATTACGCATAACATTTTCTTGACGCCTCCAGCCTGCTCTGGCCAGTTTGCGAACTGCCGCTTAAAATCCCTGGACCCGCACCTGACGCTCCGGCTTCCACCTGGCCTAACCCGACGCGAAGAAACTTTGATGTGCCGCCTGTGGGTTGGCGTAGCATTCACAAACTCGTATTCTTTTACAATAGGCATGGCAAACATACATAACTGTGGGTGCGACGAGACTATAGGCCACATTCTTTGTGAGTGCCCTATATACAGTGAGAAAAGACTGTCTATGCCGTGCGCTAGAGCATCTAGATGGACGCCCATTGACTGAAATTAAGATCTTTGGTCCTTGGCCACGGCGATATTCTGCGGTTAAGGCCTCCCAGGCATTGCTCCGCTTTATGAAAAGCACAGGCCTAATCGAAAGACTATGAGTTTGCTGTTATGTTCCGTGATAGGACTGTGACGTGGTGTGATGTGACATCTCTATGATACGACTGTACTAACTTCACCCATCCCTCTCTCACATCTTTTAAATCCACTCATCTCCTTCCCCCAGTGCAGGGCAGCAAACCGGTTTCTTTTACGGGATAACCTCCCTGTCTTTCCTCTTCCTCCTCCTCCTCCTCCTCCTCCTCCTCCTCCTCCTCCTCTAGCCTGCTCTATTCGTAATAGATTCTGCTGACAGCCCAATTGGCTTGACGGTCGCCTTTGCGGTGGCCTCCCAGCGATGAGAACGTTTGAATTATTTCTCAAGGGTACTACACCTCCCATTGCTCAGTAGTGCTGAGTACGCATTGCTTCGATTTGGATAATATGTCGGTCTAGACGACCATCTTCAGGGTGAACACGCGAACACGTGGCCGTTCTCTTCAGAACTTCAATGAGTAAGTGGCAGCCCATGCGAAGGCACCACCTGCTTATCCGCCTGTGTCTACGCTACTTTGCTGTGATGCGCGGCCGTGTGTCAAATAGAGTGACCACCTTTCTGCGTGTTCGCCGTAACAGTGCACAACACTGTACATGAGCGGAATAAGTAGAGGAGGGTGCTTCAAAGAAGTAAGCAGTGTTTTGTTTCTTCATCAGTGGTCTCGAAATTTGCCTTTCATCTGATGAATACAGCCACAGCAGAGCGGGCCCGTGACGCTTTAAATTTATGTGACAAAATAATGCTGGTGTTATTTAGCCTTGAGGTGGTCGCAAAAGTTATCATTTACCATCCAGAAAAGGACATCAGGGCTCCGTAGAAAGCATCCACGATCCCAATCGTAGTGACTTGAGAGGAAAAGAGCGGAGGTTGCAGTTGGCTGCCACCTGCACAGTAATGAGCGCGTGTCCATGGTCTTTATTGTATTGATGTTCACACCGGTAAAGCTACAAGCACACCTTCGAAACTATGCTTATTTGTTATTCTACCACGCACGGGAAAGTTTACAAGTACCTTTCACATGTTATCAAGGTCCTGATAATGAGAACAAGGCGAAAACATTCCGGGCGTCCCTAGCAACATTGTGAAATTAGGGTTCTTTTGTAATAGCTTTGCTACATTTGCCAACGTTTTATGCAACATTAAAAATGTTAGGAAAGAGGGAATGTCAGCAAAATGATTTCGATGTTAGTGTTTCCTATTATTGCCGAATGGGAAAGTAACGCATCAGCGTCAATGCTAGTTTTTCAAATGACATTTCACTGCCTATAATATGGCGAAAAGTGCACTACAATTCTGGATTTGCAAGTGTTGGGGCGAAAATTAGAATTTGCTGGGGACTCTTAGGTTCGCCATGACGCTTTCCTCAGCACCCTGGCCGGAGTTCTGTTAAATGCGTGTTTAATAAATTGAACTCATACGAACGCGCTTGATAAGACACGCATTGAATGGATCTAAGATTTTCTTCGAAGCTTGCCTCCTGAGAAGCATTGTTCTGACTGAACAAACATGTACTCGCTAAGTATGAAGTTTCCACTTCGCGAATTCCTGCGCTCGATCACTATTGGGAACAAACCATTGCAGCGTCTTTATTCCCTCTCTTTTATTCTCAGAAAAAAATTTGACTGCAGCCATTTAGCAGTCTCTGTAAAATTGTCAAATTGGTTTAGTACCAACTGTTTAAGGCAAAACGACTCAGGTTATGAGAGACGAAAGTCCACAGCTTAAGCGGTCCGCTACCGTAATCGCTATTTTGCCTCGTAAGCAGCTACAATGATGACTCTTCTATTTCTTCATCAACAGTATAAACGTGATGAGAGTAGCTGATTGGGGCAAGTTGGCCGTTAATTATGGACACTACAGTGCTTGAAAGACAAGCACAAGAGCATCTGTTGTCTTCTTCGTGCTGCCGTGTGTTTCGAGCGCTACAGTCTACATCACGTTATACATGTATGGCGAGCAAAAAAAAAGAAAAACTATCGGGTAGTGGAAATGAAGTGTAGTCTGTCTTTGAAGAATTTACCTGTAGAAAAGGAAACCACACCCGTGACGACAATCGACACCAGTATCAGGAACTTCATTGCAGCTAGCGTCTCTTGCACCCAGGCCGATGATTTGATCGAGATGCAGTTGAGGGCAGTTGCCAAACCTAAATTAAAAGGGGATTTTAATTCACTGCATTCAGAAGGCAGCGCCTTATTGTGAATGTTATTGCCTATATAAAACGAGACGCAGGTTTTCTAGTTCCACATCTGCTAGCAAGGCGACCTCTTTTTCTTTTTTTAGAATGCTTGGCGTACTCAGAGAGCATCGAGCTAAAAAAATAAGAGGCGAACCCGTCATGGCAGAGAGTAGCGGCCCTTTCGTGTTGGCTGTAAACCTCGTTATTATAGGCTAATTATATTTTTAACTATGACGAAATCAGAATGTTGAAAAAACAAAATTTGTAGAAATTGGAAACACATTTGTATTTCCGCAGTTGGGTAAAGCATCTTTATTTATTTTCAAATGTATCATGCGGTTAAAATTGCGTTTCCTAAATTGCCATGGCGAAGAATTCCTTCTGAGTAACGTGCAGCCTTCTTGCAGTCGCCAGCGTTTATTGAGAGTACGATTCGGCCTAAGGTTCATGTAACCTATAATTCTGAACAATTTTGCTAAAACGTGCGAAGTGCCATTTATTTGTAAATAGCAACGATCTATTAAATGTGCTCTTTTCCAGATAATTTGAACGTACCTGTAAATGTAAATTACAATGTAAATGTAAATTACAATGTACAATGTAAATTACTGAGCCCAAATCTCTTGTGCTTGCAGACACTCGGGCTTACAAAATTACTCATATATGTAGGTATTGCGTAGCCAGAAAGCAAATACTCTAGTTACATTTAATTTGACGGCGACTCGTGCACTCCTTATGGGTTTTGGGAGCAAGAACATATCAAACAGGATAATAAATACAGTACTCCGTAAAGAATTATTTCAGAGCAGTTTATGTTAGGGATTTCATCGGTTGATTGATAATCGTTCAATGATATTTTTGTTTCTAATTATGCAGTAAATCCCTCCTATGAAGAGGAAAGGAATTTTTTATCTGGTGATACATTTTTATTCAGTTTGTTCTGCATTCTTTAAAGAAACCTTCTTAAAGGGACCTCCTCATTCTTTGAATATTGATAGACTGATGTAGGCGGCTTTTGTTCCCCTTCACATGAATGCATACATTACAAAACCTGCCCTATTGCCAAAGAAATCGCATGAAGTGCCGCCCGGATGTACGGCGTGACCTCCTTTGAAAACAACAAAAATGAATCTGCTATGATAGCATAGGTGCGCTCTGGCTGGCCGCATAATTTGGCTGCAACATCGTCACCATACAAAACACAGACGCTGAATTGACAAATGAGTCCATAAATGACGTGTTGTACGATGAGGTAGCTTCCTATTCTTAAACGGAAATATGGATGGTTGTGATGAGCGCATCATCGTCCACGGATAGTCGGCTGCCATGATTATTTGCACGGAGTCGCTTCTTGAAATTTCAAATTGGACAACGCAGGTTGGGAAATTAGGCACTTTCTGAACAACTTCAGCGAAGTGAACGAGAACATTTTTTTTTAAGCTGTGAAATCGAACAGTATTTAGGATCATAGATCCTATTGCGACCGACCCTTTCACAGGTTTACTCTTTCCCGACGTTACTGCAAGCTCCAACTTGTTACTTCATGGCTCACAATTCAATAATTACATTAATCAACTGCTTATGGTATACGAAACACTTGCCTCAATACCACCATCGCCAGAGAAAGGCATTACTTTGTTATTGGTCACCGTGGGCACAAAATTTGAGAACAAGGGAGGGAAAGCTGAATGCCTGATGTTTCAAACATGATCGCGGACATACAATTCCAAATCAACACTCTTCTGAGCTTTGCGGGTGGTGACAAAGTTTATGACACTAGGGCACCTTTCAGCCAAAGGGCTTTTAGTCTATACCAGGTGGGGCTAGTGTCATATCTTGAAACATTTCAACTCTGAGATGCCGGACACCAAACAGCAGCAAAACTATAACGTACTACCAGTACAACTAGCGGTGCTACTTAGCTTATGGGACAAACTCGGCAATAATTACGTACTGCCCTAGAGCGCAGCTCTAAAGCACGTGCCATGTTAATGCGGCGATATTTTTGTGGCATTGGGCGTCATGTTAACGCGCCTTTCATCTGGCCAACGTGCCTTTTATGCCACTGGCCATTTTACCAACACTCAGGTATATTAAGGCGCCATCTACAGCAGCCAAACATTTATGCAGTGCTTCTGGTTCAGCCCCAATATGTTTTATTGACCTTTAAAAGGAACGAGAGAGAGCAGTAAGAGCAGCGTTCAGTTCTCAGTTACTATGCTCTGTGTCTCCTCAACACCTCAAGGTCACATAATTACAGTGGGCGTCACCGTCTTTCCTCTGGGGTGGCAGGTGGCCGGCAGCATCGGCAAGCCTCGTGCGGTGATTTCTAAGTTTTCATTTCATTTTACATTCATTTAGAAATGAGCCCAGTATGGTCACGCTGCCACAGATAGCAACCATTACCACAAACGCATACAGTAAGACACTGCGGCAACGACCTTGTGAAGGAAATTTTCGGCGCATACGTCGATCAGCGCCTTTGGGAAGACCCACTTAACTCCAAAAGGTCTTGTCAATAATCTCAAAAGCATCCTATTTCCGCGGAGATCATTCGTCGCTGTTTGTGTCGGACTGACATTATGACATGAGCGAGGACGTTTCAAAGTAAGTAACTCCTGTTTCTGTGCAGCGTTTTTGTAACTACCGGCTACACATTTTCCCCACAGCTTTCGTGACCAGGAGAAGCGGCACAAATAGTTAAGTGGATGAAATCACAGCGAATTGAATCGTTGCCACAAGTGGCTGCTAGTTTATAACAAATCTGCAAACAAGCCTGCAAATGACACTGGCAGACCGCATAATATGACAGTTTCTATTTTTGACTACCTTTTTATTTCCGTTTGTTTAGTTCACAAAGTCACCTAAACTGCGACCGAAGCCGAGCTTCCTCTTTGTAAATCGCTCATTTGCAATGCTGGCAGAGACGAACTTTCGCTTCAGCCAATCCCTTGAACGAAAGCAAGTTATATAGTTTAGATATTGGGAATGACCTGGCTTCAGTTACAGCTTACAATGACGAATTCGATACTGTTAACCAGGAGGATTCGTTCTGAATACAAATTCTATTATTAAAAACGCCACTACAGGTAAGGGATGCTTTGAATCAGTTTGAGACTCTCACATGTAAACGTGATTCCGACCAGGATGCTAACGGCATACGGAGGTGGGCAGTCCTTGTAGGCGAGGCCTAGCGCGTACGTCGAGAAGGTCACGCCTTGTGTGGCGCCTCCCAGCGGGTCTGACAGAAGAGCGAAGCTCCATGCGCACATGAATGCGGCCACGTCGCCCGCCCTGCCGAGCGATTTGCCGGCAGCCATAATGTAGGCGTAGTCTCCACCACACGCCGGTAAAACGGAAGAAAGTTCGGCGTAGCAGAGGCCACCTTCAGAAACAAGGAAGACGATATAATCTCTAGCTGACATAGTAATGGCTCTCATCGATACGGTTCTCTTAGTGGACCCACATTCGCATATGTGTACTGGCTTAATCACTGGTTAAATATTTCCTTAATTTAAGAGTGCAGTTCTTTACGCCCATTCAATAATGAACCAGTGTCGCTGTTTGTACCATTGGTGGTGTAATCTCTCTCTCTATTTGGCTCGTGCAACAAATAAAGGGTGCTATTCGACTCCACATATATAGACGCATCTGTGAAGTTATTTGCCTCAATAAATTGCGTAAACAAAAAGCCGTAGCACCTAAAGTTTGCTTTAGGAAGCATCGTGATCGTCCTTACAATTTTTTGCCTTTATTCTCACACACATGCTCATTACCATACAGTCATAGGCTGCCCCTTGATGTGGAATGACCATCCAACATAGATAAAAAGCCCTGCTTTAATCAAGCCTTGCGAACGTGCCTTCGTGTCCTAGGAATAGCCTTTCTAACTCGGGAATGGAAGACCCAGTTCTTACAATTGCTATGTCACCTCCTCATCTCGTAGCAACTGTCCAAGCTGGCAGCATCTTAACTGCATAGCCACGTGATACGGTGTCGTGCCTTCCCACAACTCGCTGACAAATCAAGTGCCTTGCCCTGTCATTGGCCAACTACCACTCGCCAGGGAAAAGCTCGTGATTTTGAGGTCCCAACTGCGACACCTACAGTGCCGAAAATATCGACTAGTGAAAAAAGTATTCAACATCATCGAGTTAATATGTGGCCGTTCTCGGAGAGCGCTCATCACTCAGCAGCCACATTTCGTTTCACGAAATCATTTACAATTTTCTTTTTGTGGCTGGATTACTTTTTGCATCTACCTCACTATAATTTATTGGCCTTAAGATTAATAATAAGGTCAATTTAAGATTTATGTCAAATAGATTATTTCTCATTAAAAACATATTTTTTGACAATTTTATAATGTCATTTTTGTTCAATGTGGACAACTTAATAAAATATAACACCGTATAATGATGAAGTAGTTGTTCTGCATACATGAATAAATACGCAGCTGAACAGACGAGACACACACACGTAGACAAGAACCTGTGTTTCTTTTGTACATTGTTGCATGTTCAGGTGCCTTTTTATACATGAATGAATAAACACTGGTAGAAAAATGAGCTTGGTGCAGCATGTAAAAGTAAGCATGTATATGTGGGTGTGGCTAAAAGGAAAGGAATTCGACTCTGCAGGAAAGCAAAGATGCCGCCGTGAAGGAATGGTGTGTGCTACCTTGCCGACATATTTTTTGAACATTTTTACTGTTCTTCGACTGCCTCCAAAACAAGCAGTTAAAGCGTGAAGCTGTTTGATGGAGCTGTATGTAATATTACAACCTTTGTTTCCAAGGCGACGAAGCTACGCAACTTCTAGGCTTTTATGAAGCATCGATACTTACCCATTATGGATATGGCTCCACTCAAGCTCCATATCAAGAGAGCCATACCAACAGATCCGGAACTGCGAAATATTGAACTAGGAGTCACAAAGATGCCAGAGCCTGCGTGGAAAAATATTTAAATAAAATAAATAGGAAATCTTTACGGCTGTGTGGAGAGAAAATGAAATGCGAAAGGTACTTAAGTGTAGGATTACGGCACTAGTACCACATTTTGGTAAATACAAATTCTCGGCGCTGTCCTTTCTCGCTTTTGTCTCATATTTCATGCATTTATCCTGGTGCCTATATATTGACATTTAGTTTATGGTTCCCATTACATATGTCACCACATAAACTTAAACGACTTCACAAAGGAAAACCTCCGTGCTCATAAGACCCCTTCTAGGTATGCACGACTGGCCGAAAAAGTCTTGTCGCCAAAGCGTTGCTGATAAAACGGTCATTCTAGAGTTGTTCCTATCAACAAATGTGAGTAAGAGCCTCAAACTCGGTAATGACAACAAGATAAGTTAATTCCATACGAATACAATTCCAAGCACCTCCATGGAAAGAAACGTGCAGAGGGCACATATATATTGAAGTCACCTAATATTTTATTCTATTTCATTATTTCTTAAAAAATTTATAAGCAACACACTACATTTTGCCCTATCTTAGTGACCTGAGGCTGGTTTCACGGAATGTAGCTTTTAGTTTAGAGCTGTTATAGAGTATTTATGGGATGCCGGGCCCGTGTAAAAAAGCTTGTCTTGCTAGCTCACAATAACGGCCTCGATATCATACAGTTGTTGCAGAGACGAACCTTGAGGGGAACAAATGAGACACGACAACAAATTGCTTCAACTGCACGCACCCGCCCGTAGCTTTTACACAACTATATTTTAGAAGAAAATTTGTATTTGGAAGCAGTTTGTGAAACAATTTGTAATAAAAAGGACCTGCTCTTAAGAAGACATTTCAAATTGCGTGGGTTGGGACGCACGCATTATGTCGCAATGCTGACATCTCACTGTATCAAAATTATGATACGAAAATTTGACGTCGCCAGCATTCTTTTTAATGGATGCCATGTTAGGATTTCTGGTCCGGTAAAGGGAATTACACTTGCAACAAATCGCCTGCATTCTCTGTATTTTACTGAGTGTGCAAAGATTCAACGCACCAATAGTGCTTCCAAGGACCACCGCAGTTCCCCCTACCCAGCCAAGTTGTCTCTTCAACCTTATATTAGTGTCCACTGCGCTTCCGTTGACGCATTTTGCGCGTTCTTGATTTGTTTTGACGGACTCTGCTGTCGTCGCCATACTTTCCAGGCTGGCCGTCGTGAGGAAAACAGAAGCTCCAAGCTGTAAAAAGGCAAGGAAAAAAATAACTCTCATCGATTGCATCGCACAATAATTTGCCGCTTCACAGCCACAACTCTTCCATAATTTATTGTCTTTTTCTCAGATTTAAACTTCTGGCCCCGAAGTTTATTCGTGGAATCTTCTCTATGCTTATGTGTTAATTTCATTCTATATGCGTAATTTGGGGGATATTAACGAACTTCACAGGCAATCACTTTGAGCGCCAAATTTCCTTCTCGAACTGGAGCATTAAGGAGGGAGATTACATCGTAATCCATCGCCTTTTATGCGACGAAGAATATTTTCATTTCTTTTTACAAATAATACTTATTGAGTGAAATCAGTTTCTATCAATAGGCGGAGCCATACTTCGTTGTAAAAAATGGCAAAACCGCTTCCCCTGTCTACCAGATTGTTCAGCGTGTTCTACGTGTTGAGATCGATACAGAATGCGAGAACTGCATTTGGACGCCTAATTAAGTTTCGCAACGTGTAATCACGTAATGAAAGTTTGATTTATAATTCCAGGAATGCTATAAACTTATTAGACACTGGAGAGACTGGAGAGTGGCCATTCTCTAAAGGAAGCTTATACAGTGGTAAAGGAAAAGTAAACGACTTCCGAAAACAAAGCAGGCGTCTTCCTAGACAATCGACAATGAAATATTTTATATCCGTGGAAATAGCAATTATAAATAAGTCATCATTCTATTTAGTGGACATTCATGTGAGGCCTTGTCGTGACAGGAGCATATGCAGTGCAATGTGTGTATATTTGGGTTACGTTAGTATTAGGTGGCTTTTCCGCACCTCTGAAAAGAACACCGGTACAAAATTATAACAAATCGATAAACAAAGCACGCATTGCTGGCCTCAATGACGTCGACGCCCCTGTGTCCTTGTGAAGGATGGAACATGCCAGAGCAGCTGCATTTCTGCAGCTGCTTCCTGCGCAAAGTTGGAAATACTGGCGACGCAATGCTAGCAGCTTGGGATACCGTCAGCCAACCCACTACAAGCAGGCCTCAGACAGACAGCCACAAATTCGTCCGTCTGCGACATTAAGTATAGCATTACTCCGCAAGCGTTGTTTTGAGATCTTCCTGAACACTCATTATTCGCGGGGAAAACATCAGAAGAGTGTTTATATTTAGCGTATTCTAATTATTGAGGTACCCCTTCACTGATGAATATAATCAATTGTTGCTGTACGCTTGTGTGTGAGTAATCAATATTTCATTCGTTATCTTAAGCCCTTTCACCTAAAAGCATAGGTAGGTTTAGACACCTCTTTTTCTACAGGTGTTTTACCTGCTCTATTATTTCTTTCTTTCGAAAATTAGAAGAATTTGGTCAGAAAACGTACAAAAGCAGCGTGCAAAGTGGAAGACACCTCCATTTGGATTTCTTGTTGAAGGCTATGTATTTCTCGATTAGATTCAAACTAGTGGAGCCGTTAGGCAATAGACAGAATTTGGCAGGCGATCATCTTCATTAACAGGATACTTCCCAGAACAGCAAAATAGTGAGATCTTGCCTGATTAGTTAGCTCAAGCTGCTATTCTTAACAAGGTACGAAATTTAGGCACGTTCGCCCCGCTAAAAACACGGTTCTACATCATTAGATGTGTAATGCTGGCATGCATACGGAAACGATGAAACCGAGAAAACGACGATAACCACAAAAAGGCGAAAAACAAAAAGAAAGAGAACTGCATTCTTTATACAACCATAATTTATAGCTTTTGGCATTAAGACAGCTGCCGAGAGCAGAAAGCTTTTGACGAGATTTTGTAGTAGCGTGGGGCAGATTTGGCAGTGGCGTGGTAGTAGCGTGGGACAGCGTGACGGTGTCCCTGCTGGCATTCGCTGATGCTACGACACCACTAATATGTCATCATTGTTCACGTTCATACCCTCCCTCCTTGCTTACACAAAGAAAAACAAAAGATCATGACAAGCCACAAGCGCTGTTGCTGATAATGTCACAGACTACTTAAAACGAGGCAAATGAGGTGGTTCATGAATTATGCCAGTCCGTGAGAAGTTAGTAACTACGCTTTATTTTGAAATAATCTATTTACTTTTCTTAACTAATTACCTTCACATAAGCGGCAAGTGCAGCATTTTGCACGTTCCTTTAGCTTTGAACTTTCTAAGCCACCCTTTTCTATAGAAAGTGGTCCTAAGAGGAAGGAACCTGAAGGCACACATTACCTCATAAGGTCGTTGATGTTCTTGTGAACAGTGCAATTCCTAGAGATTCAGCATTACTGGTATTGCAAAGCGGAGACGAAGCAAAGCATTCCAGCACGGCCCCATACAACAAACGACGGGGGATTGTAGTCCTAGTGGTGCAGTTCGTTGCTCGCTGCCCGACATGTGCTTTTCATGTTTTCATATTAGCACTCGGTTTCCGATACTGGTGTCCCAGTATAAGCTGCCGCACACTATGAAACTTTTTTCCTAGAGAAGAGGGACGCGAATGTGTCGATGTGGAGGCCGAATAAAGGGCGAAGGAATGAGGGGGAGTGCTGAAAGATACCAGCATGCATTGTTATTTTTTTTCTATTCCGGTATTTTTTCTAACTTATACAGCATGTATTGTGTTTTCGACGTATGTCCTCGCCCAGCTGGTAGCAAGCTGCCTCTGAACTGGGGTCTGGGACTGGCGACTGTACACGTGGTGGCAATTTCCCAATGAAAGGATAAAAACAAAGAACGATTCGAGTTATGTTTGCCCACAGCGTGTGTTGGTATGAAGGTTAAAAATGCAAGGCTGAAAGGTTCGACTGGAAAGACACCACTAGACTGAAATATTAGCTTACTTAACATGCGGACCTGCGCTCTCTACTGGGTCCCAGCGTGTTACGATATTTACGAAGGTAGTAGGTGCCACTAAAAACATTTTAAAATAAAACTCAGCAGGTAGAGTTTAACAACGACTGCCAGTTCGAGCTAAGGAAACTTTTTTTGGCAATAATAAAAAGGTTTCAGCATATATTTTGTCGCCATGACTGACATAAACTCCTAAATGACGTCCCAGCTTTGCTGACGGTCCAGCTTCTGGATTCGTTGGTTGTGCCTTCGCTGCATATTCCTCGTAATTGTAATTATCCTATGATGCGGCCGGTTAAACCTTATTCCGTGCTTAACCTGCTTCGGCCAACTTGAATTACTTTCGCTAGAACTCGTGGGAAATAAGCGTTTTAATGGGGTGGGGAAATCAGCAACAGTAACAACAAAGATCGTTGGTCGGCTCTGATGTCCTTATGAGATGAGGGCTTTCACAATGATAGGGATGATGTCATAATGGAAGATGAGTTTTGCGGGATTGTGTTTGAAATTCACAGGTGAGAAACACAACTGAGGACACGAGAAGACAGCCCAGGCATTTTTCAGTCACTAGTTCAGCGCGTGTGCAACTTTCTCACGTCCATGCATGAAGCGCTGTGTTCTACAGTCAACTCATAAAGACATCCTATTGAGAATTACGTTGTGGACCACCTGTTCACTGTCTTGCGCAATGTGCGGCGGGTCATTAGGCAAGTGATATGACATTTAGACGCACATGTATCTCAGCTGGGTTCTCGTTAAACCGCATGCTGTTTGTCGGGAAATTACAACTGTTGTGCGAGAATATAATCAGTGGTAGAACATAGCGAAAGCTTTCGCGATGTTCTAGCACCCCCGATACCGGATTTTCTGCGACACAGGGCCAGTAAAGCTATCGCGTGAAAGAAAGAAACCTTCGTAGTAAGCACGCACAGTATTCCTTACCCTCATCCAGTAGCCTGCCCGTGCACAGCGTGTGCGTGCGTTCACCTGTCATGCGGTTGTCTGAGAACTGCGTCAAGTTGTTCCACAATCTTATTCACATAATATCCAGCGACATCGCAGAGATGTGTCCCGACTCTCCTTCCCAACAGCGATGCATGGTAGAAGAGCGTATACAAAACAATGAACATTTTTTATGGCTCGAGAATTGGGCACTAATACGTCTAATAGTTGTCACATAAGGTCTAATTTTTAACACGCTTCTTGCCTATAAGAGCATGCTTTACAAGCGCATCGCCTTTATTCTATCAATTAAACACGTCAATTGAACCCTAACTTGGCCTCCGTTGGAACGCCTGTTTCTTGAGGTATGCTTACTTACCGCCATTCTCGAAATGCCGCCCAAGAAAGGTTATTTAGTAAAACCAGAAAACGGCCACTAGGAATAGGTGTCCCATCAGCCCTCTCTGCAACCCAGAACAAAAAAATAAGCTACCTTCCTTAGCACCGCAGACATCGGCTATCGAAAATATGCTTCTCTTCTCCTTGCTCAACCCAGCGCACGGAGGCGCGCAAGAAACAAATTAAGAAAACAATTTCCTACGACGCCCCTACAAGCCCAGTCCCGCCCAGTAACTTTCAGTTTTTAATTGAATGGGCGCTCCCAGCAAGTATTAATGGCGTCATCGGGGATGGAGGGCACGGAGCGGTGTCGCCCGAGCTGTCACCGGGAGCACATTTACGAGAAGCGTACTGAGTCTGTTGCGCCTAAACATTGTCGCATTACACCGATTTGAGAGGAAGCTTCAAAGGACAAGTGAAAACCACGCTGGGGAAATAATTTCCGTAGTACCTATGCGGAGACCACCGGAACGCCGACGTGATATGCCTCTACAAGTATAGATGGTGCCACGGCGTTCTAGTGCGAACTGCGCTTCCGAACCAAAAATGAGCCGAAACACGCGGCATAAAAATGACGAACGCCTTATAGAGGGTGTATGTGATATTTTCAATGTTGGTTGATCGATTAGGGGCGGTTGATGGTGTAATTGTTTCATTAGTCTGTAGTGATTGGTTTCTAGGGAATAAAACCAGCCAGATTTTTGTAACAGTGTGTGCGTGGGGTGGAGCGGAGGAAGGCGGGCGGATCTCTGCAGGATGAGTCTTCTCATACGGTGGTGCTCAAGTATCAAGAACCAATTCTGCCGAGAGGGCAGAAATCACTCGGTACAAGGCAGCTAGCTGGTTGAAGCGAAGCCGAGATGCCAAGGTGCGAGCACTTGAATTGATGCACTGAGTGCACGCTCACTATCACGGGTGCTTATAAGGCAAAGCCTAAGCACCGTCCCAATCTTTAAAAATTATTTTTAAATTATAGGCTCCACACAAAGCTTTTATAATTTTACTCGAGTGTGCGCAAGGACCACCTCTATGGATTTCTTGAATTTGAATATTACCCGAAGTAACTTTTCGGAGACCTTCAAATGAAACGCATGCCTCTCTGTTCCTCCGCTGCATCCGCGCTTGTGGAGTATACGTTTCCGGTTGCTCTGGCGAGGTTGGGTTCGCAAAAACGCAGGCAGAGCATTCGATCGCTCCTGCATGCGCACTACCGCTACACTGGGAACAGCCGGACGTCGCCACATCGCTGTTTTTTTCCTGACAATCAATCTCGAGCATTGAAAGGATACCTTTAAAATGCAGAACGAACGCGCATAATTCCGCGTATCACAAAAAAGCACGACGTTATTGGCGTCCACGTCCTTATCTTCCAATTTTTAATGAAACATTAAAATTTCAATGCGCATATTCTTAATACCAAGTGCGTATAAGCGACTCCTTGACGTTCAGAGAGCTTCTATACTTAAGGAGTAGCTAAGAAGGCTTGAAAATTTCATGGCTCTTTTGAAAACTTCACACCGTTTAAGAAGCAAAATTCTCCGAATTTGACGTAATGAGCCGTAACACGAAAAGAGTGTTTTGAAATGTATACCTTGGAGCCAAATTTCACAACGCTGCTCAAGCGAGGCACCAGCAATGCTTTCTCAGAGCAAGCAAGCATTGAATAGAGCCATCTCATTTTCAAACCATCCTTAGCAGCTCTCTGCATAAGTAAACACTCAAACGAACAAGTACACGGTTGTTGTTTTTCTTTTTGTTTTGTTTTTTATTCGAAACCTTGCCATGTGGCATACAATGGGGCTTTTCTTTAAATTAAAGTAAGTTGTGTAGTCTAATGTCTTCAAGCAACCGGAGTGCTCCGGCTCTTAATGTTGTCCATTAGCTACAGGTTGAGGTCGTTCTCCCTTTCAGCTGACAGTCCAATCTCTTGTAGCCGTCTTATTCTTGATGACTGCATCCCTCGGCATGTCTTTAAAAGGCGGCGAAAATCCACCTCGGCAGCTGTGCTTGGACACTTAGGGAATGTGCTCTGCACTGCATCTTCTTCAGAGCCCCATCGGCACGTCCCCGATGGGGTAAGGGCCGCCCCAGCCCTTATCATTGTAAGAGGCGCCTCCTCCATTCTCATTAGGTTATGAGGAGGGAGTAAGTGCACTTTTCCTTACAGGAGATGCCAAGATTTGGAGAACGGAACGGGGATCAAATGGGAAGCTTGTGGATGAGACACTCGTGTTAGGGGCTGGTGTGTAAGGGTGTATGTTTTTTATGATTAAGAAAAGAACACACGTATGTAGGCGTCCGGTGTCGGGAATTAAATCAAAATATCTGAAATATAATAACACTAACTACAGAAATGCACGTACACATATATAACTTCATTTATATTAACGCGTACACGCTAGGGCATTTTGCATGTATCCTTTTAATGTTCTAAACATATTGGCAAGAGAACATGGTTGGACTACGGAACGTGACATTGTTTGCAGTGCCGCTGCTGTCCAGGGGCGGAGTCGAAAATTCGTCTTGCTTCCTCTGCCAAAGGTAACTCGGCATGGCTTACGAGGCAGGGGGCACCTTAATAGGAGGTTGCGGAGGTTGAGGAGGAGGTTGCGGCCAATTACTACACCATAGTGGCCAGGTCCTGTTTTGGTGAAAGAGTGCTTTTCTAGAGGTATTCATCGGCATGTGGCCGCGCCCCAAACCTGTTTATGCGATTCCACCGACACTTCCATTTTTTTGCGCGGCACCGGGATTCGAACCACAGTCCTCATGCACACTGGGCGGATGTTCTACCTCTCCGCCGACGCTGCCCCGCTCACCGCCGTACCATAGTGCAAAGAATGAATGTTCTTCTCAACCTTCGAAGCTTGTGCATACAGTGAATAATTACAGCTGACACTGAACGACAATGTTCAAACGAACCAATATGCGTCTAATTGTCTGTAACGCTCTGCTACGTTTATGTACATATTTCTTTAAATATCAAAAATCTAAGTGTATTTATGTAGCACATAATGCTGATAAGCATACTGGTGTAACAACGTGCGCTGTGCTACCGGAGAAGGACAACTACCAGCTCCATAACACGTGAAATTATCATGTGTATGATGATCATGTGTATGATGAAACGATCATGTGAAAGGTGAAATGATCATGTGTATGATGAATAATGGAATGCCCTAATGAGCATCATGATACTATATGCGGCTTTTTATTGTTAGGTAATTTATATAAGATCTGTGAAATTTTGGGCGGATTTTAAGTTCTACTGACACAACAGCGCGTGTTCAGACGACAAGAGTGTGTTAGAGTCGAAGAAACTACGTGGAAACTCAAGACCGGGCTTATCAAGAGGTACTATATGACAAAGCTAGATTTAGAGTCATTAAATGTCCGCATGTTGCCTCCGTAACAGGATGCTAAGCTTATATAATCGGCATTCAGCTTATGTTAGAGTCAGTGCTAGCGTGGTAGTATCGTCGGCATATGTTATATATTTTGTGAAAGTCAGCAATGATGTGAAATCACTGATGTTAATTTTGTATCAAGTAGTCGAAAAATGAAACCTTGGATAACGCCAACGTTAGTAGTCTTCAGTGCAGAGTAAGCACCACACATGCAATGGCTGAAATCCGTTCAATTTAACAGCTTGACACGCTTGGCAGTAGCGGTGGCGGCAACAGCGATCAACCGGCACCTGTATATACCTACGTTCATGTTACAGTGTCACCGGAGAGCCAGGCTTCTCGAGGGCTGCTGACGTCACCGGACAATCTGTGGAAATCATCTTCGTTGAGGCAGCTAGTAAACAACACCCCCTGTCCAAGCGGACTACGCCCCCTGTTCTGTCTACAAAAGCCGGATGCATCGCAGCAGTTCTTCACACGCTTGGCAGTAGCGGTGGCGGCAACAGCGATCAACCGGCACCTGTATAAACCTACGTTCATGTTACAGGTTAGTTTTGCTCTAGTTACTGCATTATTTTCACGTAATTGCCGCTGCCGTTGCTGCCACTGCGTCGCGGAAGCCTCTGTGTGTTCTCTTTCTTATAGCCATGACAGCCTTGCCTGATGATACATGCCTTGCTTGCTATCAGTTTTTTCAAGATGGAGATGAGATGATGGAATGTGCAAAGTGCCGTCAGTACTACCACCTAGGGAAGTGTGCGGGCATCAGTGAGCATGCGTATAAAAAGAAAAACATTGAAGCAAGAAAAACCTTGACATGCCCAACATGTCGTTTATCGCAAACCCGCACTGATGAAGGGCAGCACTCAAGTCCTCACTCTCCTGTCCTAACTCAGCAACTTGCTGAGATAAGTAAAGCCCTTGCTGCTCTCACAGTAAAGGTGGATGACCTCTCATCCTTAAAACAAACTGTAACTATCATTGAAATCTCTGTCAAATACATGTCGGACACATATGATCAGCTACTTCAAACATCAGAGAGGCATGAAAAAGAGATCGATGCTCTTCGCAATAGGGTCGATGAAATTGAAAAGGATCACAGCAGAGAAGAAATCGGAAAGTTGAAGCTTGAACTGAACGATATGGAACGGTACAGTCGCTGCCAGAACATGGAAATTCGCGGATTACCCCTATCAGAAAATGAAAACCTGTTCGTAAAAGTGAATGAAATTGCGAATCAGCTCGATGTACCATGCCTCTCAGAGAACGACATCGAAGGCCTACATCGTCTGCCCGCTCGATCAGACACGGTTCCAGCCGTGCTTATCAGGTTTGCGAAGCGGGCGACGAAAACAAATTGGATGGCTAAGCGTTCAGACCTTAGGGACGGTATCTACTTTGTTGACAATTTGACTGCTTTAAATAAGAAGCTTGTGGCTTGCGAAATCCGCAGCCAAAGAAAAGGGATATGAATTTGTCTGGACAAAGGAAGGGAAAGTGTTTGTTCGAAAGGAAGCAGGTGCAAATGCCATCAGGATTGGGCGTGAAGAAGATTTGAACAAGCTTGTGTAGTCTGGCCTCGTATAAAATTTTCATACGAGGATCCCCCCCTTTTATTTCTTACCATGTCTTATTTCAATACCACAACATTTAACGACTTACTCAGAAATGCTGGCTGCTCTTTAGACAAGTCTTTATCTATTTATCATTTAAATGCTCAAAGTTTGAAAAATAAAATCGAGCGCATTGAAGGCGAAATTAAATCACTGGTGCACGAATTTGATTTTTTGGCATTTACGGAAACTTGGTTCAGCTGTCCGGAAGATGTTATGCCAAGGTAGGATATGAAGAGGTATCACAGTTCAGGGCAAACAAACGCGGAGGGGGAGTATCTCTTTTTATAAAGAACCACCTACGTTTTGACATAATGAACAATTATTCACTTGTGACTGACCATTTTGAAGTTGTTACTATCCTGTGTCATAATATAGCTATCATGGTAGTGTATCGTCCTCCTCACAGTGACGTGTCTGTGTTTTTAAAGTTTGTTGAGTCTTTTTTGGAATATACCAGTCAACACAAAATGTATGTAGTAATAGTTGGTGATCTGAATATCGATATTATGAGTGTTGGCCAAACACAAATCAGATTATTGGAAATAATGTTATCTTTTGGTTGCGAAAATATTGTTGATATGCCCACACGAATAGGCTATCAGACAGAAACCTTACTCGATGTATGTTTTACAAACTTTTTACCTAACAACACCATGTCTGGTGTTTTCTCTTCGGGAATAAGCGATCATCTTCCATTTTTTGCACTTTTTTTGAATGTGAAGGCAGCGGATGCTCCTGTTTACATACGTAAAACCTATGACCAAAAGAACATCGCTAAATTTTGTTTACTTATGTCTGAATTTAGTTGGGTCGATGTATTCAAAGCGGAGAACTCATCTGCCGCTTACAACGTGTTCATAGAGAAAACACTAGATGCATTTAACAAGGCGTTTCCAATTGAAGAATTTAAGAAATGCAGGAAGGCAAAAAAAGAGTGGATCTCACGGGACCTTCTAAAACGTATTAAACAAAAAAATAAGTTGTTTGCACGATTTCTTGGAACACGTAATCAAGAACACTTGTTAGAGTTTAAGACGTTTCGGAACAAATTAAATCAGGATCTAAAAAAGGCAAAATCGCTTTTTTATCGCCGAAAGTTTTCCTCCATGCATAATGCTAGATCCCTTTGGGAAGGCATCAATAAACTTATTGGAAGAAAGCGACATGTTCTTCCTTCGGAAATGCAAATCGATGGAGTTCTTTATAGCGGTGCCTCACTCGCTAATAAACTTAACGACTATTTTTTAAATGCAGGAAATCCCACTTAATATACTCTTCCCTCAGCTGTAACATCTGTCGATTCTTTTTTGTTTCCGGCATGTCAGAGTTCAATATTCTTATCTCCGACATCAGATGAAATTCTCTCAATTATAAACTCAATGCGCAATACATGCTCCCCTGGCCCAGACGGCATTACTGCACTAGCCGTAAAAGCTGCTGCTACATTTATTACCTTTCCTCTCGTACATATCTGTAATCTAATGCTTCTTACAGGTGAATTCCCAGAAAAAATGAAATCCACCCGTGTTACAGTAATTTTCAAAGGAGGCAATTAAAATGACCCCAGTAACTATCGTCCTATTTCCGTACTACCTTTGTTTTCGAAAGTTGCAGAGCGAGTTATCTTTACGAGGGTATACAAATTCCTGAATTCTAATAATATAATTTGTAAGGAGCAGTATGGATTTCAGCCTGGAAAATCCACGCAGGCAGCACTGCTCGAAATCAAAAAGTTTGATTAATAATATTGAACTTAAGCTTTTCACTGTCGTTATATTTCTTGACTTTTCCAAAGCCTTTGATTCGGTCAAGCACGACATTCTACTTCATAAATTGCAGAGATATGGTATTCGTGGAACGCCTCACAGGTTACTGCAAAGCTACTTATCCAATCGCACTCAGTACACACGACTGAACAATGCCGTATCTGAATCAGAAATAATAAACTTCGGTGTTCCGCAGGGATCCATACTGGGGCCCCTTCTTTTTATATTATATATCAATGACATAGTAAATATTTCAACTTATTCTAACATTGTTTTATACGCAGATGACGCAAACATTTTTTTTTCTGGTTGTGATCTTCGCGAACTAGAGCGTCGCACCAACTCCTGGCTACATGAACTGATGCTTTGGCTTGCTGTAAATAAATTGAAATTGAATGTTAAGAAAACTAAATTCATATTATTCCGACCTAAAAATAAGCCTATAGATTATCCCATTCAACTCCGGTTTAACGATACCCTGATTGAATCTGTAACCTCCTGTAAATTCCTGGGCGTATTTTTCCGTAGTGACCTAGGCTGGGGAGACCATGTAAATTACGATCGCCTGCAGGTAGCTCGGTCAATTGGTGTGATCAGTCGTATCAGACACCTGTTGCCCTTGCAGATAAAAAAAACAGTTGTATTTTGCCCTAATCCATTCTCAACTGGTGTACTGTAATTTAATCTGGGGGACTTGCAACAAAACTTGTTCTGACAGACTATTTTCATTGCAAAAAAGAACTTTACGCGCTTGTTCCACAAACCCTTCAAACGGCGGCCACTCATTTCACGCCCTACATATTCTTCCATTCCCTGTGTGCCATAAGTATTCTGTTGCTGTGCATATCTTTCATAAAATTAAGCAAGACATTACATCATTTAGAAATACATATCTGAACAGAAATACCGGCTACAGTCTGCGTGTTACCTCTCTTGTTTCCACTCGCGCCCGGACTAACTACGGCACCCAACATACAGATACCCAAATTAGTATAGTATGCAATGCCTATCCTTCAATAATTGATGATGCTATAAACAGTAAAACTATTTTTCAATTTAAAAAGAAAATGAAGTTGCTTTTTTCCACTTCTTAGGAATGCACCAAATCTATGTGACTTGTAGTGCTTGTCGTATATTATTTTGTTTACATTTTGTGTCGCGAATTGTAGCGTTACTGATGTACTTACCTTGTTTACGATGCCATGGTTCTTATATACTTTCTTATAATGCCAAATATAATCTACGAGCTTTTTTTTTTTCTTCATTGGTTATGTTTTGTTTTGTTTTCTTGGTGAAACTTACCTTGACCTTGTCCATCCTTCTGCCATTGATGTGTGACCCGGGGTGAGGCCTCGTCAGGAAGAATGCCATCAGCTTCTTCCTTTTGCCTCTTCCCGTGGGCATGTTCTGTGTACATGTTTCATGTCCGAATAAACTTATTATTATTATTATTATCTGCGTCCATATAGACAAAACGTATGCTGTAATTAATGAAATTAGACTCCAATTAATAAAAATGCTAGTAGTCAGCGATAACGATGTGTGTGTCCTGTCATACCTGCTTTAGAATTCACTGGTATTCTAAAGATGTAATATGCAATATGAATCTGGCCGTGTTTTTGTTATTACCCTCAAGATTCAAGGCATCTTGCCAGTCCACCGGGGGGCCAATGTGAATAGCGGGTTTCTACAGTTGCCCTTGCGCGCATACGCAGGTGGTATTTTATTTGTGCATAACAGACTACAATACGTGCGGAGAGCAAGAGTACAGCTTTGCTCATGGTAGGCTATGTAGTTTCCTGCGAATAAATGTATTTTTGGAGCAATGCACGTGTTCTACAACCCATGTGCAGAAAACACAACGGCGCAGCTGCTAGCTACCGCTGTATGGGTTGGGACGAGCTATGGCAACATATTTTTGTATACCTTTCGGGTTAATATTTTATCCGGCTGAGCGGTAGGCGAAAGAGGGGGATATATTTGGCACGGAGGTTTAGACATAAGAGCTTTTAGGACTAATCTTACGGGACACTAGGCCTAATATTATTGATTGCGCTCACAAGCCACCGACGTCAATTACTTTTGACATTAGGCTTTTTTTAAAGGTACAGCAACGACTAGCTTGGAGCCGAAGAGATTAATTTGTCGTTTCTGCCCTTCGATGCTGTAAAAAAAGAGCTTAGAGTCATTTAGGCTTCGCCTTAATAACTATGACGTAAGGGCAATAATGCCTCCAGTGTGGTGGCTCCATTGCCGGATCTTCATTTGCGCCTCATCTCATGTGCATAGTATACCGCCGAAAGGCCAACTATCATCTACCGACTACCACCTGTAGAGAGAGACTTGTGATTTTTGCTCACAACATCGGCAAAGCCAAAAACACCCAACTTTCTTGAGAACGAGCCATTGATGCTATTTTGTTGTTTCCAGCACGCTGGGTCGAGATCATATGTTTGGTTGAAGTGCAGCCCTTGTGCTCCCGTTCAGCTGTTAGCCGGCCCCGGCGTAACCAAACGAGAGTAACGAACCACGGTAGAGTGTTGTTAAGCGCCAAGCCGGATTGCAAGAAAAACAAGCCGGTCAGTTAATACACGCCCTAGCACTAAGCAACATTTTATACCCCCTTTCGTATTTTGAACTTACACAACAGCAAATTATAAAAGCATCGTCAGCGCTCAACAACCGCCATAAAGCATCACTTGAACTCCCTGTTCACACTTCAAACAAGAAGGTTTACGACACGGGTAACTTCCTTCCCCTGCCAACATTACTCATTCTCCACAGAGAAAGGCAGCTAGCTCGACTGTCTGTAACATTTTCAGGGTCGCTGGCTCCTAGAGAAAGCAAATCTGTCTCCTATCAACCTACCAATTTGACGAATCAGCTGCTTCCCTTGCCGCCACCATGCGCTTCGCCCCTCTATCCCGTCATATGGCACATGGTATGAATAGTGGTCGCAGGGAAGCTTAGGCAGCCCACCACAGTCCTCCCTTACCGGCACAGATAGCATATACGAACGCCACCATATCGGACACAGCTTCGGCGGCATATGTAACCTTCACCCCTTTGCAAGCGGGCCCTTTTTTTCATACGTGCTGTCCATACAACAATCCTCCCCCATCGCTATACTCTAGAAATTGTACCTATCATTCATGCCACCTTATCCTTCTTAGGGCTTCCTCACACTCCGTACACCATTTGCCCTGACTTCATGGCGGCTGTTCCCTTGCTGCTGTCTGGCAAAATTCGCTCTGACCTAAAAGCAGAACTACACCAGGCCTAACGTTCCATGGCTCTATCATCAGTCACTATACAGTGGGTCCCCAGCCATGCAAGGTTCACAGCAAATGAGCAGGCTCATCAGCTTGCCCGCGATGTTCACATCCGGGCGTTTTTGATCTCGTAGACAAGGCCCCCGACGTGGGACGATGTGTTGGCCTATAAACTAACAATTAAGAAACGTTAACGCGAACTAAAATCGTCGTATTGGTATGTAGCCCGCCCCCAGCGACATCAGAGTGTTGCTCAAGCACATACACTTCGTAGCATCCAAACGAGCACTCTCACCTATTGGGCTACTCACCTGTGGGGCTGAAACATGGAAAACATGGAAGCTAACGAAAAGAGATCTACTGAAGTCGAGGACAACGCAGAGGGCTATGGCGCGCAAAATGGTAGGTGTAATGTTTAGAGATAGGAAGCATGCAATTCGATGAGAAAAATAACGCGAGTTAATGACATTCTAGTGGAAACCAAAAACAATTGACATGAGCAGGGCACGTAATGCAATGAGAGGATAATCGATGGTCGCTATGGGTAACAAGTTGGATTCCAAGTGAATGAAAGCGTAGCAGGGGCAGGAGAAAGTTAGGTGGGCGGTTGAGGCTAGGATGTTCGTAGGGGTCAAATGGAGGCAGCTAGCTTAAGACCGGGTAAATTGGAGGAAAGTGGGAGAGGCCTTCGCCCTTCAGTGGGTATAGTCTGGCTGATAATGATGGTGATAATGTTAATGACTCCTATTACGCCTTTCTGACAATTCCATTTCCGCCTTTGTTCTGACCGTTCCTGTTTCAACTGTCCCGTGCTGTATGCCAATATAGAACACTGCGCCTTCTCCTGCCCAGTCGCCCAGTCCAAGTGGTTGAAAATTCCGAATCCTATTCCCTTCATCTCCGCTCCTGGTGTGCATGACTGTTTTCGGCACAGATAGAAAACCAGCTTGCCTTGACTAACAAGGTGGAGGATACTCTGAGTGCTTAACTTGCGCTCTCACGAGAAATTAACGAGCCAAGTAAAATTTCTCGGAACAAGAGAAAGAAGAGCTAAAAGCCCTGGGCCGGTCGCTCATCGGACAACCGAAATGGTGCGTAGGGCAGAGGGCGGGTCTCACCGAGGCCAGCATCAACAGACGCCCTAGAGGCCCCCTCTCTCTCTTCGGCTTCCCTCTACGGCGCTTTCACCTCGCGTTCTTCTATCTCAGGGAGATTTACTCGAGCAGCAACGAGCAAGTGACACCACTAGATACAGGGCCATCTGTATTCACTCTAAGTCTGCTGCAAGAAAATAAGTCGAACTTCATTTTATCATTTACGACAAACAGGGTCTTTAAGAGTAAGTTACCATTGCCAGTGTAGATAATACCACTGCACAATTTAATTCAACGTCTGACATTGGTGGTAGTGACGTCAATGGTGGGTCGCAAGCTAGTTTCATTGTCGGTTTTCTGGTTCTGTATTCTCTTATGATACTTCTATTTCCCATTCTAAAAAAAAAAAGCTTTTTTTTTTATAGCGGACAGAGGAAACTCATAGGAATGTGGTGTAGTTAAAAACTAAAAATGGCAAAAACATCCGGAATACCAATTCACGCGTACGCAAATCATCGCCACGCCGAATGAAGACGGAAACCATGATCGGTACTCTAAGCGCACACATTCGGGACTGTCACCAGTTTCATGTTTAGAAGTATTTCGGTCCATTAAACAAGCAACACCGAGAAGAGATCATTGAAATTGCAGACTATGGGAACATGAATGACAAGAGACCTTGCCCCGTGGTCTGCACATACGCGACTGTATGCCACCGGGCGTTTTAACCACAGATTTTATACAACGCACATGATTATAGCTCATTTCATTAACGGACGAGTTCTCCAGAATATCCAAGCTTGACATTTGTTGGCGTTGCTGACGTTGTGGTGAAACAAACTCTCGACCACCACAGGCGTACGGTTAAGGGCGTTAGCTCGAGTTTTACAGAACCTAATACTAGGTCCTCGATTCCGGTATCAATGTGTACATCACGAAATGATTCATTTGGTACCACCCGCACCTCGCTACGATCACTGTGTTCACCTGCCACGGCCTAACGAAAAGCGCAGCTCATCACGGTTTCGATAAGCAAAGGTCGTCTGTGCGAAGCCCTCGCACATGATAGCATTTAGCTCGAAAAACAGTTATGTGCGCCATACAATGACTATTCGTTTGACACCATTCAAAAGCTTGTATCTCAAATGAATGACCAAAATTTTGTGGCCAGTTGTGATTGTAAGTAGCGACACTACACCTATTCCCGTATAGAGTATATAAGGCTGGTCGGTAGTATACGTTACGCAGTGGGGATGCGGAGCCTCGTTCCATCACTTTGGGGAATCATGACGTCACACATAATGAACCAGATAATGGACTTCATTGTGTGGACGGTCACGTGGTAGTTAAGAAATTATTTGCCTTACTGTAGCTATGATCACGTGACTTGGCCGCCATCTTGAATCTGAGATTGATGAACGAGAAACAGGCAAATGTAAGTAGTAAGAGCTAACGCTTTAAAATCACGGTTATTGTTCCAGCTGTTGCTACAAACAGTTGGCAGGGGGCATACCCGTACACTAACCGGTAGTTGGGTTGTGTGACGACAGGAGAAATGGCTTTGGGGAATGGCATGACCGAGGTGACAGGGACCAGTAACTCGGACTTCGCCTTTGATGCAGGAGGAATGGAACTCTAGGCCAAGCAAGCACGTCCTTACTGGCTTGATTAAACGGAATTTCATATTTGTACCAGACAGTCCTTCACATTATGAGGTGTCTTAGGACTAGAGTATGCATGGGGTAATATAGAAACTAATGATATCGTACTCAATCATTGAGTAGCATAGTCAGTGAATATCAACGAGAATCCGTAAAAAAACCCGCGTTGCCCCCTAAATATTGTTGCGATATACACCCTAAAGGCTGATAATATAACACTATAACAACCACTATACGTACAGATAATACCGATGCATGCACGGCTTTCGGTTTTTAAAAGTACATTTTTAAACCACCCCATTGTTTTGCCTGAACATGCTAATCACGCGTTATGAGCGCAGCACGATTTCCCGATGCAACAATTCAGAAGCTGAGGCTATTTAGATCATTCTACTCATTAAATTGTCCTCAATAATTGCATCTAGACCTCAAAATATGTTCAAAAATTTAGCAAATTTGGTTTCTGCGGCAGCTTCAATCCTTTGATGGGGTACAGAGTTGCAATCGCAGGAACGGTTTTAAAAGAAAATTCTCGTTACGCATCGGTTGCTCAGGCCACCCCTCGCTTTGTGCGCAATGAAGACTGTGTCAGTTCAGCACATCTTGCTTGGCCTTCTAAGGATATCTTAAAATATAATGCAGTTACCCCATCGTTAAATGTAGTTAAGGTACTACATGAAATGTGATGATGCGGGATCGAATCCCGGCCTCAGAGGCCGCTTTTCGACAGAGGCGAAAAGCAAGGCGCCCGTGTGCTGTGCGATATCAGTGCACGTTAAAGAACCCCCAGGCGGTCGAAAATTACGGAGTCCTCCACTACGGCGTCTCTCATAGCCTGAGTCGCTTTGGGACGTTAAACCCCACAAACCAAACCAAATGCGATGATAGCCTCTATCTATAGATTACAATGTTTTCGCAATAATAATGACGCGTTCACTGCATGCGAAACTGCTTAGAGCACAAAAGGGGCAGGAGGGACTGCTGTTACCAGCTGGGTTATCAAGCAAGATGTGCTGAATTGACACAGCTTTCCTCGCCAGTCCCCGCAGTCAATGCTGCGCAGCCATTCACCACATATATTGTAGCGATTTCATGCGTTTAGACCAAGAAGAACGAGAAAACAATTTAATTACGTTTTCAACAGCAATAATTGCGACCATCGACGCCCCAGTAAAAACATACTCGGAAAGAGCATTATGGCATTGTCACTTAGAAAAAAAAAAGATATATCTAGGAGTTTTTCACATTGTTCTTTGAAATAAACGCTGCATTATAATTCATAATATAGGTACATTTAGAATTTTAATGCACACGTCTATTTTGATTCGGAAACAAAACAATGTTGCACGATCGGCAAGCAAAACATTATGACGTTTGAGGCAAACAGGGAGCGGTCCTGCAGGTGCTAGAAGAGAACCACGCCAGTGACACCTCAGACATTCCTTCGAGACAAATTCGTGGAATGTGACCAGCGGTATTTCTATACAGGCTCACAGTCCATCAAAGCTCCTTGTGTGTATACAGTCTTGGGTGTATTCGTGGTGAAGCCATAAACCGTAGTTTCTTTTGGGAGAAGCTGCATGGTCACGGAGGCCGAAGCCCTCACAGGGCATGGTGTCTTCATTGCTAGCATTACTGGAGCTTTTCACGTTAGGTGGAAGAAGAAAGGATAAAAAGTCGCATAGTTTAGCAATAGCCACAAGGTGATAGTTGAGTAAGCACCAGACTCCTGAAGGCAAGACTGCGAGTTTAATCACGGCCACGGGGGCCACTTTGTAAAGGAGCTGAAAAGAAAATCACCCCTGTCCCGCGTGATGTCGATGGACGTTAAAGAATCATAAGTGGTCAAAATACTCGGAGCCCACCGCTATGGCGTCCTTTAAAGCCAGAACCGTTTTGGGACATTAAAATCTACAAACCGTCAGATCGATCGACCGACCCAGCCACTAACCTATGCTTAAAGATCTGGTTGCTGTTGCTCGGCTATTCGGTAGTAGAGACTTTGGTAAATGCACGTACGTACCACCCGTTCCTAAGAATGATGCTGCGCCTGCCATACTACACTAGACAACTTACTCGCGGTCGATGCAGGGTTACACCATTCGCAGCCTATACGTGGTAGTTCGACTTATTGTTTGACCTCGTTAAAGATTCGGACAGCATTGCAGAGGAAAATGCGAAAGACTGAGCATTGGTGTGCACGCGGTACATCGCGTGTCCCTCATCAAACACATTCAGCGTTCCGTTGAACGCTTCAAAGTTTACAGGGGTTCTATAATTGAAGGCTCAGTATATGTCACTCGCGGAATCTGACACGTCTCGTGGGCAACACGGCTACGCTCAAGCTTACGCATTTCTCCTGTGCAGGTTCTGCAGTGATCTCGAAATTTGTTTCGCTCCGTTACGTCTTAATTAAATTTTTATTTATTTATTTGACACTCATTACCCACTTCTGATCAGTATCACGCATTTATTTGGTTTATTAGGTCAGAAACACATCCACTTTCGGTTGGGGTGGCGTCACCCAGCCGTCCTGGACATCGACATAGTTGTACGGCTACTTCGATGTCTAATTGATTTTGTTTTTATGTTTGGCTGTATTTAAATAATTTATCACCTATCGACATAATTATGTTAAGCATCATCACGCCGTCCTGTTACAGTTAAACCCCTCATTTGGGTCTAAATCTTAGGAGAACGACACAAGACTGTACACACGTTTCCAGCACTCGACATTGCCGACATAGCCTAGTAATGCGTAACCAATAATAAAAAAAATGTGTCTACAATTGCGATGCTCGGTAAGGCCAGATGAGAGCGAGGCTCTTTGTGAACCTTAATTTTGCGCTATAATGAGTAAACAATGCTTGTACTCAAGTTATAATGTAAAGAGAAAAGCGCACCTTTATTTTCCACACGTACTAGTTCATCAGGTTACAATTTTTTCCCATGCAATATTTTTTTTTTGTGAAAGAGAATGAATTGCAGTTGCATATGAAAGGAGGGATAGAGATATATTTTCCACTATTTACATCAAATTGATTTAAAACAGGAGCTCTACAGAAGTTTTTCTCGATGTCACCCGAACAGTTGCAGGAGTTACGGGAGTGAAGAGCGGGATGTTTCTATCCTTAAGTGCTTTGAACACTTAGCATTTTAGGAGGTCGAAGTATATTATTGAAGCACCCCTGTACTAGTATTTTTGTGTTGTAATCTACGGCGTTGAATTCGTGGTGCAACAAGTGTACGACGTCTTTGGTGGGTGCGGTAGGCGAGAAGTAGACAGCTCCTGCCACCTAGCCGGCGTCCAACTTTGCTGCACATCTTTCACCGACTTCAAAAATATACCAATTATTTTGATGCGTACGGCAGACAGACCCTTAGCAGGTGAGTGGCCACTTCCGCTACTCTGCTGTGGTTTCTGCGAGAGCCACGGCAGCACTAGTAGCCTATAATTTCTAGGATCCTCATAGGAGCTTTACTTCGCCATCCCCTAAACTGTCCGAGACGTCAATGTTTCGTATAACAATGAAAGATGATTGATAGATTGAAGGTTGCGCGAACCGAGCAGAAGTTTGTTTACTAGGTTTGCGTTTGCCACTTGCAATAGAGGGGTCACCTGGGGCAGCCCATCACGGGTACACCAATACTTCGCCTTTATGTGCAAGGCTATATAGCTTTAAAAGGTCCCGCAAAATTGTAAAGCTACCATCCTCGAGACAGTCCCAGATGTCTGTGCTTGAAATAGCCATGGCGGGTTGCGGGAGGCCCGGCAGTATCTCGCGCTCCAGGCTGCTGAGCACCAACTGTGATGTTACGGCCCAGGGCTGCTCTCCCCCCTGTTATGACGTCACTCAAGCCAAGGACGGGTGCCTAGGAGCTTCGCTCTAAATGTGTCCAACGATTACGATAATCGGCAAGGCGAAATTTGAGAGCCACCCTTCAGGTATTTTAGTTGTTCGGTGTACTCAGGTAAGGAATGTGACAGAGAACTGTATATATTAGCGCAAATAGAGGCTCCTATGTATCTTTCCACTCATACCGATCGTTCATTTGATACTCATTTCACGGTTTCTTACCGGTAAAAGGCAGCGTCGGCACAACACCTGCCGGCACAGCCGCTGCACATCTTCTACCTCGTCTCGCGGTGTGCGTGGGCAATCTGGGGCAGATTCTTTGGAGCACAATCATATTTGAAAGCGTCACATTACGCCTCATGCGGCGGAGGTACTCAAGCGGGGCCCTTCTCTCTTATACACCTTGTACCCTCCACCTTTCAGCTTACACTTCCGTCTTCCGCCACGCCCCCTTAAATCGAGAGCCGCTTTACCTTTCTTTCTCCATGGCCTCCGAGATCACGCGCGCGAGGATGATCTCGGAGGTCATGCTTTCTCTCGCCTGCTTGCTGTTTATGGAGTCGCTTTATCGCTTTAGCACCACCTAAACATTGACCACCCTATCGCCCTCATCGTAACCTCCTCTGCCTATGGTAGGCACACTACGCCTTTCCCGTGGCCGCCTCCCAAGGCACTATGCCACCCGGTGCTTCTCATCATCTCCCCTAAATGTGCGGAGGGTACTCCATCTGCCCATCCTGCCATCATATTAGCCTAAATTTCCAGGTTGCGCTTCATTCGGGTGTTTCTCATTGCTTGCACGTGGCCGATTACGCTACGCGCGTGATTCCGTTCTCTCAACGGTAGGGTCCTCCGAGCAGCGTGACCAGGCGACAAATAGCGCAGGTATTGTAAAAATAAATAAGACCGCATTTGCAGCCTGCCGTGCTCGTCGCCTCAGTGGCGCATTTGATTAACACTATTTAAACGAGCACTTCGCGAATGAAACGTATGTTCGAATCCTGTATGTGCAACTTTTTTCCTGATTTTTTTTTAATTGCAAAATATTGAAATCAGCTACCACTATCTTTCCCGGGAGGTGTTTCCCTTTAGGTTGCATCATGTGATGTTTTTAATTGTTAATAGCCAGAGAACCAGCCGGGGACTGAGCCACAAGGTGACATTCTGACAACGGTAACACTATTTATTTTAACCATAATCATTTCGTGTCTTTAGTGAGTGTATGTTACCTTTAGGGTGCGTTCAGAGACACCTCTCGATAACAATCGCAGTTTAACCCGCTGAGAGGCAACCATTGAGGAGAAAGAAGTTGCGGAACCCAACCGTTGAGGAGACGGAATTACGCTACGCCGAACGCTACACTCATATGCGAAACAGGAATGGTAACCTCGGAGCTGCACTCTAATATATCTGCACTCGTCATTGAAGTAATTTTGACTCTCAGGTTATTGAAAACTGCCTGCTTCCGATAACCAATCACTCTGCCCTTTGTTCTTCGACAAGGATTTTTATTATTGTCAGCTTCTTGTAATAATACCTCAGGCCACCCATTCAGCTCTCAGCAGCTTATGCATTGTGTTTAAGTGGCAACAACAATCACTACACCTTGGTCTGCTGTAAACGTAAAAAATCTTTTTAGCCTCAATAGCACAAGGCATAGCACACCATCAACTTTAGATTGGCTTTTGAATGTTAATATTTACAGGCTGTTAACCTAATTTCGTTCCGGTCTATGTACAAAAATAATTCTTGTTGCGTGATAAGAGTACAGTTGAACATATACTAATTGGTTAAACATTCTGGAATAAGTCGCGCTTCATATACTGGGGGCTTAGTGACAAAAACTACACGCTGTGCGCTCTTGCCTTTGCTCAACTTTCCTTCTTCCGTCTGGGCCCGTCATAGTACAGCTCTGTCACATCTACAGTCCCCACAGTCTGTAGAATTGTTCGTATGTCGGTGCCAGAGTTCAATGGCCACCGCCTTTTACTGTCACCTCGTGAGCGCAGGGCAGACAAATGAGCAATTTCTGCGTGAACATGTACGCCGCAACCGCAGCTTTCGAAGTCCGGAAGGCTTTGAATATCAGGTATGCGGGCAGGCCTAACGAGACGCATGCCAGTGTCACTTGATACACAGCAGCATTTCCGCCTTCAAAAAACGGAGCGGCCGTAATAGTTAGAAAAACCACAATGTTCAGCACTACGATAACGATCGGTACTCGGAAGGGCCGTGTTGCATGCTTCATTGTCACTCGTAACCGGAGAAGCGCGAACATGACCAGTATGTTCACCGCGGTGAATACTGTCATTCCAACTTTCGCGAGGAACCCTACCGATCCTGCTACAGTGAATATTGTGGCGAGGGAACACCTGCAGGCGATTGCCACGAGTGGCAACGAAGACCGCGTTGTGATGAGAGAGAACACAGCAGGCAAGTGCTTCTTGCGGGCCGCAGCCATAAGCAAGCGGCTGTTGCTGAAGAACGTCGCGCTCATGGTTCCGAAGGTGCAGCTGCATACGATGATGGGCAACAGCAATTCGCCAGCTATGCCCCAAGCTTCACGGGCGAAGATCACTACAGTGGCTTCCGTAGCGGCCAGGCTTTTAAGGTCCAGGACGGCAAAGTAGGCAACGTTCGTGAAGACCTGCAACCCGGTGACCAGGAACAGGCCTCCCATTAGTGACAATGGTAGGATTTTTGCTGGGTTGGACATTTCTTCGGTCATGCAGCAAATCATGCCTCTGAAAGGGTGGGTAAATGAATTGAAGAGCGAGGAGAGGGGGTAAACTTATTCGTCTATCTGTTAAGGGTAAAAAATAAGCTCGCTAAAATAAGAATATTAGGAGTGCGAAACAGCGTGCCCATACCCTCCTGATCCTGTGAAACTCGCCACCACAAATGCTTCCAATAATTTTCCGTAGGGACTCTTCGTGCCGAAGGAGAACTTGTTCAGTACACTTGGTGCTGGAAGGAAAAAAGATGTCATCCCAATGAAACTTAAACTTAGGTACTAATCTGGAAGCTGTTTAATCGAAACGCCATTTGTTCGCTTGGTAGTCTCTGTGTCTCAAGTTGGTAACCTGTCTTATTAAAGGACACCTAGGTAAGCAGTAATATATATGAAAGATTTATCAACCCGCTCTCAAAGAGCGCGAAAAAGTGTGAACCGCGTTTTTTTTTTCAAACGATCTAACGAGGTGTTCCTGGAGAAAGTAGGCATTTCCACATATGACACTGGAAGCATCCTGTGCTGATTTTGAGGCTCCAACCGAGCTACAAGAGTAGCAGCCAAGTTGTGTCACAAGCAGGCAAAATTTGTTGAATGATGCTGCGTCCGTGTACCTCAGGCAGCTAGCTGATTCAGAAACAAATGTTTTGAGCGCGCTAAATGGTCAGACTTGGTTTTGCAGGGATTAAATTGCTGATATTATGCAGTCAAGGACGCTGACTACTTCTAGAAGGAGCACATAATGCTGTATCTTCCGTGATAAACAGGCCACTTGTCGCTCCGTTTCGACGGATGAGAAAGGAAGAAGCGTCCATCTGCTATGCGATGTCAGTACAAATTAGTGATTTCCAGGTGGTCGAACTTACCCAGAAGCCCTCAGCTATGGCACCTCTTTCTCTCTTACCGCTTGCACACCCACCTTCCTCTCTTCCCTTACTTCGCGGTCCAATTGTCCACAGAGAAAGTGTGAGACATACTATGCTTTTCCTTTCCTATAGACCAGTTCACATATATAAGGAAGGCCAAGGGTGAAAAGTCAGCGTGATAGGCCAAGTGTTGATATACCATAGGTGGCACCATAGGTAAACTATCCATATAGCCACACTGACCTCCGACTCGTTGATGGTCAAGCGGTAGGGAAGGTTGGCTTTGGCTGACAGAAATCGAATAAAATCAAACTTTCTTCGCTTTGTGGCTCTTATGAACCTAACTATAAATGAAGGAGATTCGATATTTCACACTACAAATAACGCTTTATAAGGAAACTGACTTCTATTCACAATAAGCAATGTTCGTCATGCCCTCTTCGTCTACTTGTGAACTGTATTTAGTTGTAGGGATCAAGTAGCCTTTGGACTGTCTATATGTATAAAGCACAAAAAAAATGAAAAGGTGGCACCTGTCTGTGACTGCGTGCCTACCTTGACGAAGTGGTCAGCATGGTTCAAGAAAAATCGCAACTACATCGGCGGTGCAAGCGACAGGGAAAAGCGTTTCCTAGCTGGACGTTAAATTTTATATATACGTTCATTTCTGACTATAAATCTAGAATGATGTACTGCAGAGCAACTTAAATGAGTTGTGTCCGGGGTTGATTACTATGCGTAAAACACTTGCGCCTCATACTTATTCGGCAGGCTCGAGAGAAAGTATTATCAGTGAAATCCATCACCCTCTTTTTAACTGCGCATTACGTCCTCCACACTGCACTTCTCGAGCCGTCTAGATAAGTGTGATCTTCTGCGTACCTAATCACTCCGAGAACTGGCGAGTTTTATTGAAAAAGAAAAACAGAAGAGTGGCACGCTTCTAGCTTGGTTTAAAAAACTGCAAACTTTTATTAGTGGAAGGAAAAATGTGAATTAAGTTGCCGACCAATCAATGTATAGCAATAAAGACTGAAACTTTGATGTCTGAGGAGCGCGTTCAACTTCCATGGGTTTGTGCACAATGTGAATTTGGAATAGGATTATTCTTTTCAGCAGTGATACATAAGAGGGAATAAAATGATGTACACTTGCCTTTAATGCACCATATAATACCGGTAATGATGATAGCAAGAAGCACTGCAAGTTTCACCACGAAGAGCACATTTTGTATCCTCATGGACACTTTAAGAGATAGTGTGTTCACTCCTGCTGACAGCTCTGAAAATAAGTACGTACATGAAATGTTATATAAGCTTGGATCAGTGATGCATGCATACATGAATTGATGACTTAATGCACGAGTGAATGAATGAAGAAAATATTTTGCTAATGTTTAATTATAAACCCTTACAAAAAAGATATAGTGGGTCACAAATGCTGCAATTTAAGGGTGTAATTTGCGGTTAGTAATTTAACCTGTGTGGAATTAAGTTTATCGTGGAGCTGTGCAAGACCATAATTAGCGATTACCTCAGATGTCTCAAAGCCAATCGAAATTCCTTGTATATATAATTAATATTTTAGCACCATCTGCACTAGTTTCTTTGCCAACGCACGTAAGGCCAAGAATGTTCATGTTAATGCAAATGTTCTGTTAAGTAATTTCCTCTTACTAGCTCGTAAGCAAAAGTGGAATGCCCTTTAAGTATATATGGTAACAAAACTAGCGAGTGGCAAAAACTAGCGCATAGTCAGAACACGTCAATATCAACACCACGTTTGCTCCATGCCTTTAAAAACGCTGCTTCAAGGGACACGTATACAAGAATTAGGAACTTAAGCTATTCGTACCAATGGAAAGTGCGAAACGAGTGACGTGAAAACCATAGAAATATAACGCCATAGACGAATGTGTGTCAGCAGGTCCACTAATCGTCAACTTACGTATAACTGCCACCGTAACCAAAGCAGTGACTTCATACGGTGGTGTGCAGGTTCCATAGGCAACGCTCAGGGCGTATGCCGCGAATGTCCGTCCGTGTATTGTGATGGACACTGGCTCCACAACGATGAAGCACCAAGCGACGAGGAATGAAAGCAGGTCACCAGATCTTCCCATGGATTTCACTCCTACGCTCAAGTATTCGTAGGGACCACCAGCCGAAGGAAGCATTGAACCCAGTTCGGCGTAGCAAAGGCCATCTGTGATATAAGAAATTAAATGTCTCAACACATGAGTACGGTCAATGTGCAGTTTCCAGTGTCAGTAACCATGCCACTCCTTGTAGCTGGTTGGATCGCCCTCACTCTTGAATATACTCCCAGGGTGGTGAGACAATCAGACGCCATAAGAATTAGTTTTAAACATTCCCTAAATTTTATGAACTATGCATAAGGCACGAAAAACTATCAGCAAAAGTTGTTGCTTATGCGCTGGCGGTAGTATGAAAATGTCTAAAGCCTGTAATAAATGACAACACCTTAGACACTGCAACAGCTAAAACAAAGCGATTGATATTAGGTCGACCAGAAACCTCCCACATGTGCCAAGGTAGTCAGACCAGCTAGAATACTTCGTATTAAGTTTATATCCATTTTGGGAGCTATAATTTGCAAAGATGAGCGTGGGAACTCTTATGCCTTTAAAGGTCCCCAGAAAGGGGTCACCAAGAAGGGTAAACAACGCCATAACACTGATAGTTATTGAACCACCCATCATTCTCCCGCAAAAATTTTCGATCTAACTTCTGCAACACAAGAGATATCGGCGATTAAAAATGACCCTTCCAATTTTCCCTCTCAACTCGTACGCCGAAGGGAGCCATAAAAAAACAAAGAATACAAGCAAGTTCAAAGCTCCGCCCAGACATACGTCACTTCGACGAACTTCCGGTTGCCGCGCGCTCGCTCGCTGGCGTACTCCGCCAACCCGTCCTCGCTTGCACACGCCTGAGGAGTTCGCCAGTCCGCGCAGCGACGGTTAGTGTAACCGCGAACCCGTGGTTATCCTATGTTACACGGCGGACCAAACCATGGTTGCACCACTAACCACGGTTACCGCAAACCGAGCTTGACGACCTCGGTTTGCGTCGTTAACCGAGGTTATGACGGCGTCTGTTGACGGAAGCTACTCGTCGGCGCCCGAGTGCGCGAAACGTACGAGCGGGTCTGCTTCACAAAGATATTCATTTGCCCACTGTATCACGTTTAAAGATCGATGTATAGATTATGGTGCTGCCCGACGTCTTCGATTACGGCCGACAGCGCAGCGACTGCGAACTGAAGCCTTGTCGTGCCTACAGTATCGTTTGAACGGCTTGTTGCTGAGCAGAACGCCAAAAAATACGCGGCCTTAGCTATGAAAGTACACGAGTTTGCAACGCTTGCAGCACGGGATGCCGCGACCAGGCTGAGGTACGTTACACACTTACCGCGGGGGTGGAACGTGCGAGCGCGGCGAACGCCGGCGCCGTGCGTGACCGTCCCTAGTCGTCGCTAGGCCTATTGTTTCGCTTCGAAGCCGCGGCGGTCGACGCTTTGGAACATGATCAACGCTGTCGTAAATCGTCTACTTATGAAACTGCCTTACAGTGATTCCTATCCTGCCATAGTAAAATAATTATAGAATTAACTCTGCCGACGCATTAATCGCAGAGCTAATACGAGCAGATCGGATCAGCCGAAATGCACCAGCGACAGCTGGCTTGAGCAGAAACTAGCTTGTATCACGGCTATCGCTCTTACCAGCAATTTGCTGCTGGTCAGCGATCCTCACGAAGGCTTCATACTTGATATTCGGCTCAGTATTCCAGACGCCAACAAATTTTAGCACGCTTTATTTCGGACATCGGTGCTAACGACCCGCCGTGTGGTTCGCGAACGGTATGCGGGAGGAGGGGCCACAGCGGCAATGTTTACGGCGGTCAAGGAGGTGCTGCCATCGTGCGGTGCTTGACCGTGCTGTTGACGCCTCGTCGGAAGACACTCCGATACTCCTGAAACCACGTTATATAAATAAGATATTTGCAAATGCAGCTTCGTTCTGCCGATCCCTGCGTCGCTTCGGTTGTTGCACTTAATGGGCAATGGCCACCTAACCGATAAGGGCGGCGAGCTGTAACAGCCCGCACAGAGTTCGAGCAGCGCACGAGCAGACGACTTTCGCAGCTACCGGAAGTGTGTTCGTGACGTCATGGTTGCAGTGACCGCAGCGAATGGCAGCTTCTAGCAAGCCTTGCCAGTCAACCGACCCGTGACGTCACGGGATTAGGAAATCGTTCTATGCGACACCGCCAAGCGACATTCCCTCTGCCCGCGAATTTCAAAAAAGCGCTGTTTTTAAAAATTAATAATAAATCGCTGGCTTTGTTCCAAGGAGTTATACTTTGCGTTAATGCTCAAAAGGATGTGTTCTACACACTGAACACGTTTATCAGTGGTTTCTTGGGGGCCGTTTCTGTGGACCTTTAAGTAATATACGATGGCGTTTGTATTTGCCAGCACTAAACCTGCGAGGCTAATACGAGGAGGTAATAGAGGTAGACTTTAAACAGAGAACAGAGTCGGAAACTACACGCAGGAAATTTATCGAAGCTGCGTTGGAAGGCAGTAAGGGAGAGGAATGCAGAATGGGATAAACGCATGCAAGTTAAAGTTACAGGTGCGATCAAGAAAAGGAGATGAGCATGGGCGGATGGAGTAAATAGAGTAACCTGAATGTCAGAAAATTAGTTCCAGCTTAAGGTAACGGTTAGACTGCCAAAAAGGGGCAAGTATCGAAAAGGGTACCAGACGATCAAATGAGCAGATGACAAAGAAAGTGTACTGGAATAAGGTGAACCCTGTTGCCATCAAACTAACTAAAAAAAAGTATCAGGAAGGCTGCGTTGGAGTGGATGTATAGTCGTAAGCAAGAGTGGTATATAGCACGCAGCCGGCGTTGGACCTCGGTAAAACTAGAGTTACTATATAGTAACTCTAGGTAACATTCGACATAGCCGCAGCGAAAAAAACACAATCACAGAAGGAAGACACGTACACAAGGACCAACGCTGCTTCCTTCTGTGATTGTGTTTTTTTCGCTGCGGCTATGTCGAATGTAAGCTACCAACTCGCCCAAAAGCTTGTTTTACTGTAACTCTAGGTAAAACTGCATTTGAACGCCATCGAGCAACGGCTATCTGGGATTCAAACAATTGTGGCCGCTCTTCAGTTTAGCGACATGCACGTGTCACTGTAACTGTTCCTGTCGCTTGATGGCGTTTAGATGAAATTTTTTCCGAGCTCCGCCACCGGCTGCGTTTTGTAAACCATTTTCGCTCACAACTGTACTTAAGCTGACAATGATGATGAGTCCCTGAACGTAGCACATCGAGGTGCTAGACACTCAAGGGGTAGTGTGCGATGTGAATACAGCAGATGTGAGTCCTTTCGTGTGACATCGTTTTCTTCAAAATGACGCATGAGGCACGCGTTGACAGCCAAAGAAGAGAGCATGCCCAGAAACCATTGTTGCCTTTTCGATCAGCACACTCTAACCTCGAGAAACAATGTGTTGATCGCTTTTCATTTCTTACCTCGCTCAAGAATTCCTGTTCTTCATGCATGAACTTTTTTTTTTTTTTTTACAACAGTGTAAGCGGCTGGAACACATTAGGTACCCTTCCGATCTTCTTCTCTCTGCCGCGGAAGATGTTTCGAAGAACGCTTGACCGAAGAAAAGGAGGTTCAAGGCAAGAAAATCCGCGTAGGAAAGGAAAAGTGGACGTCATTTTATGCTTTTGTAGGATTTCCCGTAAGCTGAAAAAAGGGGCAGCGATTGGGTGCTTGGGTGGTCTTTTGGCCCTCTATCACTCGAGTCATCGGCGCACCAAAAATGTGACAGACGTCAAAGAAGCGGACGGATGTAGAAATGTAATGAGAACAGTTTTAATTGTACTGAAAATGGTGGTTATCAAATGCCTCAATCATGTGGAAAACAATATGTAAGACAGAATGGGCGGGTGCCTGCAGATGCAGAGAAGAGCATGGCCCTGGCAGTAAGAACATCTGTGCGAAAGGTTTGTCAGCCCACTGCCTCATTAGTGAATGTATGCCCCATGTCAAAAAATGATTTCTGTTCATGGACCAGAAAAACATTAAAGATAAAAGAAATTCCAGTTGAATAGATTGCACATTCGAAAATTACTTTTAAGTAGCCTTTCTGTCGCGATTCTCATCTGACTGACACGCTTTTCTAACGCACGTACTGGCGATCCAACTGTTATATGACGGTATAAAGACCACCCTTGGTTTATCAAATAAATCTTCTTTGGAAATTCACGCTTGGTGTGTCTGTCCTTTTTAGTCTGTATTTTTTTCGTGAGGATTTTCACTTGAACAACCTCGTTCAGTTTGTACCGTCGATATGATAGCAGCAGTAAAAACTCTTTTGGTTGACCTTTGGGAATAGTCCAGATGAATCTAGTGCCTTGTGGCCCAAGAGAGGAGACCACCAAAAAGTACAAGAAGGAGCACCTTAGGTTACGGGAACAAATGTGACCCGGCACTAAGTTTTGTAATAGATGGGCGAAGGTGGTGACTTCAGGAAACCGGTTACGAGTCGGGAGTAAAATCCTGAAGTAATATGTAGAAGCCGTGTCTAGCCGGTTACGTTGAGTCATATTAATTTCTACTAGCTTTCCGGTAGGTGCTTGGTGGGAGAGCGCAGCCAAACTTTCTACCTTATACCATTTACTTCACCACCTGCATTTGAACAGACTTCTCACGTTCCCAGAATTTTCATAAATAATGGAAAATTAGAACGTATATATGACATACCACATGAACAACTTGTTTACCTTCCTAAACTAAGTTAATATATGTGTACGTGAGTTGCTTGGATATTGCCTTAGAGACTTGCGTTATTGTAAGTTTCCTGTCACACTTTATAGGATGCCCCATCCATCTGACCTCTCGCAGATCATGTGGGTTATTCCGTATGTTACGCGCCAGAGACATTTTACAGCGTGAAAACGTTATGTCGCTCATTTTCTTGTGGGAAGAATATATTTTAAGCTTCCCTTTCCAAGGAAGAACGCCGTTAAAAAACAAAGGTGTACCTTCGCCAACGTTTGCCTTAGGATAATGCACATCGAGAAAGAGAAGGATAACAGGACGAAGCGCTATTTTTTGTGTTTCATATTTTGTCAGTGCTGCAAGCACATACTTCTCAAGGAATGAAAAAAACCTTGTGGTCTAACCACGCTAAACCTAGACGAAGCGAAATCTTCGTTGGGCTTGGTTACACTTCTTGTTACTTATCATCACTATCGCTCATGGCAAGAAGTATAATAGGCCCTAGTGGCAAGAATCTCTTGCTGACCAAATGTATATTTCCAGCAGTCAACAATTCTCGCATATTTGGTAGCTTCCATTACACGACATCACGCCGTAGGACTTCTGGCGAATAAAGGGAAAAATTCGCTATCTTCCAAATTAACACACAGCATGAAAACTACTATAAACGCCACTGTTTGGCATGATTCAAATATGCTAGCTCACTAGCATTGTTTGCTGGTTTCTCTCGTGCGTTCTGCAAGACTGCGCACATTATGCATCACACAAATGAAAGCTGTACAGGTGCGGACATAAGTATATGGAGCAAGCTTTTACGTTCAAATTACAGTCAGGCCTTCTGTGTTGGATATATAAAAACATTATTTATCTGAGTGAACATGCACTGGCGTCCAATACCAGTTTGCACATAACACGACTGCCGGTTTCAATTGCGCGACGCGTGCATAATGTTAGAAAGAAATAGCGTGCTCCGTTTATTTTTGTCCGCACCGACGCCTAACAAGTGTGAGACTGGCATATAAATACATAAACATGGCTGCAGTGAGCAAGTGACCCGAGCGCACTTCTTGCAAGACTTACTGATTAGGGATGCTACTCCAGCTGCGAGCCACATTACGAGATCAGCGCCCACCGAGCCGGCGTCCCTGTAAACAATTCCTGGTGTTATGAAGATTCCAGCACCTGTAAAGATTCGTCAACCCAACATCAAAAAGATACTAGTTTAGATAGAAGCTTTTTTGACGAATTCTTTATTTACAATTTGCCCCTCATTCAGCAAAGTTTCTCAGACGTTCCGAACACTTGCTCCCGTTAACTAACTGAGATTTTATAACTTGAATACTTAACCAGCCAAAGGACGAGACACAGGGAAGAAGAGGAAAGGACAAGGCTGGACTAGCAACTGAGTGTTTATTGAACGGAAGAAAACAACGAAGACTCCTTCCGAAAAGCACCAACCCTTACCGACTTGCCCAGTCGTCAACCTTGTTGAACTTAAATACATTGTTTGAAAGTAAAGAGAAGATAAGTACACCTGCTACTGAGTTTGTTACTCGCTGAGATATTTTTCTCGCATAAGCGAAGTACTGACGACCCAGCCGAAATAATCAAACACTCAATTAACGGCTCGGTTTTCGCCATTATTGCTTCCAACCTGATTTTGCCACTTCTGACTGCAAAGACGCCTTGATATGTTACCGCGCCTTCAAACGTAGACCACTGCTATGCAGTATATTATTTAAGCACAGAAAAAAAAAAAACGAACGAAAAATTGTGTCGTAGTGTTGCGACTGGTCCTTAATTTTCTTTAGGAATGTTATGGTCGGTAATAAAAGTGCTTTGAGTGTTACCTATGCAGCTGCCGACAACGAGGGATACGGCATTGAAGAGTCCCATGTCTTTCTTCAGGCGGCCATGGGTTGTGCTAGTAGAGGCTAGATGTGAAAACAGGCACCAGTTGTAATTCGGATAGATCGCAATAAATGCAATAGTCGATAGAAAATATTGCATTCGAATCAAATGCCAATTTTATAGTTATTTCTTCATTAAATATTTGAATCAATTCTATGTATTATATAATCAGAAAGAAGAAAACCAGTCAGCAAGAAAAAGAAACTATCCCTTTTACATACATTTATCTAGTACGCGTCACAAGAATGCTCACGCATTCTTATCTGTCATATTGCGCTGGAGTGTACCTAGTTACAATAATATAGACTAAGAAATTTATTTAGAAGGTTTCCCGCACACTAATTGAAATCCAAAAATTGAAATACATACATGAGCTGAAAAAATTACATGGTGTCCAATGATTCAGCTAAAGGATAGCATACAATAAAACTTCAGAATTGAGACAAGAAAAATATTCAAGTGATTGCCGCTTGCCAATTGCAGGTGTTTCGATAAATACAATCATATATGCGAGCGTCGAAGTACAACTAATCGAAACGCGTCGCGTGCAACGTGCAAATACTGCTAGTCTAATCAAATTATTTTGCTACCCCGATCACCCATTTCAGCATTGCGTCCCAGCCCTGAAAAGGGAATAAGGCAGTCAGGCACGCCTTGCTCTTTTTATTTGTCAGTTATACCAATCTGAGCTAAATCAATATTTGGCACTTTTATACAATTTCTAGATAAGATAAATTACAAGCAAATTTTAACTTACCAATTTGTCCTTCCATAGTGGCTGTCAGATGGCTTTCTGACGATAGGTGCATTTACCTGACAGCCTGTAGATGACGAAGCGAAAACTTCCTCTTTAGCCCCTAGAATATTAACTTTAATCTGACATGTTTAAACGTACACTGCTGCTCTCCTACAAACCCGCTGTTGCCCCGCTGATGCCCCTTTAGTGGAGACAAACATATGCGCATTAATTCGAACTGGAATGTCTATACCCACACGTCTGTCGTTTTTGGCTTTCAGCAAACCATACAAGTTTGCTTCTGATCCCTATATACACACAAAGTGCTTCAGACCAAGCAAGTATACCCCCTCAATAAAAACAATAACGACCTTTAGAATATGTTTAAGCCTCGGCTCAGCTGCAGCTGGCGAACCCGCGTTCTACATTGCCGGCGTAAATGTAAAACTTACACCAAGGTTGTGCTGCAATATATAGCTGCGGACCAAGTTTCTACATCGCCGACGCTTTTGACGGCACGCAAAACAAGTGCAGACAACTTGTCACGTGCAGATTTTATTATTTTCTGAAACGACTATTCATGGCGCATGCGCGGTTTCCGGGATGCTAGTGCCATATTGCGGAAACACTTCGAAAAAGTCGGAGAAGCATAAGCGCCAGCCGTACAACCTCATGAGGTGCGCATAATGTGCGCTTCTCAAGCGCATCTAGACGTTTTCGACAATTTTCGACAAGAAAAATCTTGCCACTAGACAGATATCACAGCCATATTACGTCGCGCAAAAGCTTTAAGCATCGTAAAACGCTCACATTCAACAAAGAGTCAAGCTTGGAATGACAGAGAATAATGCGTGTCATTTACTGCACATTAAATGTCGCCGCATAGGTAGATAGGTGATTTATCTTGATAAGGCTATTCGTTTCGTCTAAAAATTTTCAAGCATTTTAGATTCCGGCTAGGCGGAATTCGAGATCACGGTCCTTTTCTCGCAAGCCAGACAGGCTAGTGATTAGGGCACAGAAAGCTGGCTTGGTAACGAGAGTGCTTTATCAGTAAATCAAGTGGTTTCAACGAGAAGTGGTATATTATAACTATATGCTAAGCAATATGTGTGAACAATATGTGTGTTTAGCTTCAACCATGGCTTCAACGCGGCAGCGAAGCATAAAACACTCAGCATGCTGATAACTACCCTTTCTCTCAAGAGATGAAAAGAGCCTTTACGCCAGGAAGTAACAAATGAACGATACGCTTTCTTCGTCTTTTCGTATGATAAAGCGTGTTCGGCGTATCTTTATACTTTTACTGACAACTTGGTTGCTGCGACATTGATCTTCGAAAGATAAAGCCTGAGCAAAACCATTTGCCTACTCACGCTGCCTGTTCGTCTGAGGTGTGATAATGGGGGGTGACGTCCTTAAGAAGGAACAGCCTAGCAGACAACAAGCCCAGTTGAGCGCGATTTGTCTGCGTGCGCTTAGCCTCAAATTGTTTATAGCCTCGCCCCGTCATACGGCTCTGACGCACGGAAAAGTCGCCGCTCGCGCACGCCAGCTAAAGATTTGGGCGCCTGTAGGTACTACATTCGGGTTACCAAGCTCTCACTTGTCGATTCACAGCGTACGATGTACTACAAAGCGGACGGCGAGAAAATAAGCACCGAAAGGGCTGCAACGTTCTATAAATGCCTCTCTTCGATTTTGGAAGTAACATTACTACATATGTGAGCAAGCTGCTGCGAAACTAGGAAGACAAGGTCGGTATCAAAAGGAAACGTAACCAAATTTCCACACCCTCACTATTTCACTACATTCAACGGGGTGAACGAAAGCCGCGAAACTGACGATGAGAAAGAGATTATCAAGACCGTACGACCGTTCCAAATTAGTATGGACACTCCTGTGCCCATGCCCTAAACACTCTAATTACGGCGAACATGGTTCATCCTGTACCAAGTCTACCTTGAGGCGCAGGAAATCACTGATTCATGCTCAAGCCGGCGGGCCGCCAGTTGCTCTGAAAAGCGTGTCCCCAAACGCAGATGCATCACATTTACGCTTTTTGGCAACTGCTAAGGGCATCTGTTGGCACGTTTTATATATCGAATTATTAATATGTCAATATATTTTGTGATCACCACAGACTTCAATATGTCCGGGTTCAAGAGTGCTAAAAATATCGCTATACATAGCTTGTGGCTTTTGACATAATAATAAGCGAGGAGCAGGTTGCACCTGTTTCCGTTTATACTGTCCTCAGTGAATTTGCTTAAACGTTTTTTGTTAAATATTCTGGCGAATGAAATCAAGCTATATGACCTCAGACAGCTCAAATCTTGAAGCCGTTTTATATACACTAACGTCGTTAACGCAAAAATCCTGAAAGCAAAGCCCAAACGTTTGTGACTCAAATCCGAATGAAATCTGACTTTAAGCTCTGGCAAAATGTCCCCCCATTAATGACTTACGGATGTCCGCAAAAGATAACTGGATTTCAGAATTTGTCCAGCTCAAGCTGGTTTATTGATATCCGCCATTTGAACAAATCTTGACCTGGATGTCTAGATCCTATTCGGATGTCTGATGAATTTTTAATGCATATTCAAGGTACCACTTCTTCGGTAAAAAAAGTTACTGGGCAGAGGGCTTCAGGTTGAAGGCCTGTAGACGAAAACACTTTATGGTGAATGCCTTTAGGCGGATTTTTAGGTCAAACGCCTTCAACTGAAAGTGCAGTTCCGAGTGCTTGAAAACAGACATATTAAATTCCACAGCGCCGTCCTCTTTTCTAGTTCTTGGATAGGTCTCTCCCTACCGAGCGGTCGGCAAGCCTTCCTTGTTATCTCAGTCGTCGAGTGCCCACCACGGACAGACAATGTTTCTACGTTCGAATCTCGCACCACCAGAAACGTTTTTGTTAACTGAGAGGAAGAAGGTCATTGGCTACCTTGCATGTGGCTGCGCTTACGTTGACGATAATGAGTAAATGACAACTAAATAATACGTGATATAGACAGCCCTGAACAAATAAGCTGACGTAAATAATGACTATACATACCTGCTTTATTTATCATGGTTTATTGCAAATACCTGCTCACGGGCGGCGCGGGCAGTGCCGCCCGTGCTATAGGCAGAGGGTAGGCAGAAGCATAACAACCGATACTGGCCGAGCTTTCATCGCAAAAATCGTGCAGTCTACCACACGGCCTTCACAACAGGTGCAAAAATTGTAGGGGTGCCCTTGTACTCGCATGTTTTCTCCTTGCCTTCGCCAGCCGGTGAAATATGTGCCGGGCAGTCGACGCTCAGCGCTCGAAAAGCTGCCTCCGCCGTAGATGCGGGCCGAAAAAAATAGGGTGACAACCAAGCTCCGCCTTTAGATGCAAGATGAAACAGCATTAATGACGCCGCTTCTTTTGCGATTGCTCATTCGTGTACTTTTTCTTAAAAAGGCACAAACGTTTTATCGTGTCCACTCCGCGGTAACCGCATGAGACGAGAATCCTTGGCGATGCATCGTGGGACGACGACGCCAAATCCTTGTTGCAGCTGGCGCACAGTGCACGGAGCGACGGGACTCGGCCACAGAGAGGCGCGTTTTCAGCGCCTCTCTGTTGCCGAGCGTCGCCTCGTCGTTCGGTCGAGTAGTACAGTTACGCTATATACCGCTAATAACACTAAATAGCATGAAGTACGATAAAAATACACTGACCGAATTTCTTGAAACGCATCCTGTTTTAAAGAAACACAGCGCAGCGGTGCGCTACTACACTGCGATGCAGACTTGCATTGCAAGTAGTGACTTTTTGTCGCTCCTTTCGAAAATTAACAATATCTAGCTACACTAGCCTTTCTTTTTCTTTATTTTCCTACCAAGCGTTTACTGAATTGTCTCCATGCAGTCACATATCCGCGGATCAGACGAAGTGAGCGTCTGCAGGTTTCTCGCTCAAACCGGACCAGGAAAGCAAAATTCACTCACATAAACAAGACAGAATGGAAGTTGAGTACAAAAGCCTTCTGCGATTGGCTCCCATGCAAGCTGCTTTCTTGCGACACGCGAAAATTTCTAAAAGCCCAGAACCTGAGCGACAGCGTGGAACGGCAATGCTTTGGCGGCCCTCAACCACCCGCGCTACACCGTCGCCCGGAATTTTGCCGGGAATTTTCGCCTCATGCGGTTAGTGCTTTAAAACAAAACTTAGACGTCCTCTTGTTGATTTTCTTTTTCTTTCTTCCTTCTTGCCGCAAATGAGTAGTGCATCAAGTTCTGTGCTCAAACTTGTGCGCAGAAGATGTCTACTGTAGTGTCTAGAAGGTGTCACAGTAGGTGTCTACTGTCTCCACCGGGAATCGAACAACTAACGCTCCGATCGCCAGCCGTGCGCGCAAACAACTCCACGCCGGACCCGCGGGAAACATATCGTGATTCTCCTTCTCGCTAGTAAGAATGATAGTAGCAATGTTGATGACGATGCAGTTAGTGATAATAATACCTAACACTAGCGATTAAAATGACAGTGCATTTAGTAGATCATGATGATGATCGCAGTAATGACAATGAAGAGGCAGTTAATGAAAACAGTCCTGTAAAGTGGCATTCGCCATTTCGGCTCACAAGTGCGATTGAACGCAATCGTGTACTTGTTTTTAGCATCCAAAAAAGCTATACCTGCTTGAAAGCTTGAGAAAGCGTGCAGAGAAGGGCGACGAGAGCAGTTCTAAGGTTCTGTATGCAACGTCTGCTTCGAGAACCTGAGGGAAAGCGAAATGCAACGAGTTTGACGACTGGGCAAGTTTGTAATGGTTCAGCCTTGTCCTGTCCTCTTCTTTCCTGTGTCTCGTCCTTTGGCTGGCTAAATATGAAAGCGAAATGCTCGCGCACAGTGGCCTTTCCCGCATTCACGAAATACTGAACTCGCGAAAACAACGCCGTGGATAGAAGTTTACAAATCGATTAGTAATTCAAACAGGTAGCATACAATTTCCGGCCAAACAAGCTTTTATGAAGATTTTCATTCCCTGCGAAACATTTGTGGGTGAGGAGCAGCTTTTTCAGCTACCGCCAATGTTTTCTACGGGCTGCTGTCGCACGCCAGCAGTACTTAAACAGCTGCTAAAACGCTTTGCATCGAACAGGAACAACATATGAAATGTGCCATATGTAGGCCATCGGTAAATAGAACATAGTGATGCCCTCGTTTATATGCGCCTCAACAAAACCGGAGTTGTAAAATTGCCGCATTCAGTCGTTTGAATTCTTTGGCATACTTTTCAGCCATGATTTGGTCCCCTGTCTGCAGAACAACGCATATATCTGATGTTAGGTCCAAGTTCGCAGCAGTCGCTACAGTCCCATCCTAAACGTAGCTTCGACGCTAATCTTGGACGCTGCCTTCCTACATACGCTCAGGTGAAGAAAAACGAAATACTGAAACCTCGAATCATACGGGCAACATGAGGCGCCATAATGGTAAGTCCTTCTATGGTGCTTTATTTGTCATTCTCATGGCAGATAATTACCACTCTTTTCGCAATAAGTAAAACCTGGGCTTCCAAATATCGCTCCGCTTCTTTTCAGCTCTTGATGTCTAATCTCCCAACGTGATTCTGGCTGTGAAAGACGTTTTTGTGCGGGAAATCTGATAATTCAGGTCACCTTGAGCTTTTTAAGTACCTGGATATGCCACAATACCAGGGCTTCTTGCACGTCGCCTTCATCGAAAAGCGTTTGTCGCTTACTGATATCCTGTCGTCCACACCTCCCAATCAAGTTGCGATGTCCCACTTGTGTAGAAGCAAGAATGTATATATTATCTCTAGCAAAATGATTGATTATGTTATTTATAGAAGGCTGCGGTACGTAAGACGTCACAGAGCCTCATTCTCACGACCCATCTACAAAAGGATGTTAAGCTTAGAGTTGAAGAGCCCTTTACAGGCGGCTCAGTTTCCTCGAGACAAAGCGAGTTCGCAGCCTTCAGTCCTGAATACATAGTCCGTCAGCCTCTGGTTATTTCCGAATTTCAGGTAAGTCACCGATGGAATAATTTCCCAGTGTGGCGTAATGTGACAAGTGCGAGCATCATTTAAAAAAGGGCTCCAGCGCTATTTAAAACCCATCTTTGAGATCTCTACGCGGGTATTCCCCTTCATGGATCACTGCCTTGTCGTGGCGGAGGGGCTTGCGAAACTCGATGAAGTCGTGAGCTCTGCTGTGTAGGGCCACCCAAGATAGACAGGTCACGGCAGAGAGTTCTGACAAAATGTGATTCACTGGAGAAGGTAATGGCAACCCACTCCAGTATTTCCTGCCAAGAAAACCGTATGGCCAGTCACAATACCATTAATGATATGGCGCCGGAAGATGAGCCCCCCAGGTTGGAAGGCGTCCCACATGTTACTGGGGATGAACAAAGGGCGATTCCTAGTAGCTCCAGGACGAATGAAGCGGCTGGGCTAAAGCCAAAAGGACGCTCAGTTGCGGATGTGTCGGGAAGCGACCGGAAAGTCCGATGTTGCAAGGAGATATATCACATAGCAACATGGAATGTAAGATCTATGGCGCAAGGTAAACTGGATGTCGTCAAGCGAGAAATGAACCGATTGAACATTGATATCTTGGGTATCAGCGAGCTCAAGTGGACCGGAATGGGAGAATTTAACTCCGGCGACCATTATGTCTTTTACTGTGGGCACGAATCCAAGAGAAGGAATGGGGTCGCTCTCATAGTAAACAGAAGAATAGGTAAAGCAGTGCAAGGGTACAACCCCAAAAACGACCGAATGATTTCACTTCGGATCCAAGGTCACCCTCTCAACATAACAGTTATCCAAGTCTATGCACCGACCACTACTGCTGAAGAAGCTGACGTTGAGAGATTTTATGCCGACCTACAATGCCTTTTACACCGCACCCCATCATCAGACGTCGTTTTTCTCGTAGGAGACTGGAATGCTAAGGTCGGGAGTGAAGAAATATCCGGAATTGTAGGCAAGTTCGGTCTTGGCGAGTCAAATGAAGCTGGACAGAGGCTAGTAGAGTTTTGTCAAGAAAACAACCTGACAATAGCGAATACTCATTTTCAACAGCACAAGAGGCGCCTGTACACATGGACTTCACCGGACGGTCTGTACAGGAATCAGATCAATTATATTCTTTGCCGGCAGAGATGGGGAAGCGCTATACAAGCAGTAAAAACAAGGCCTGGGGCCGATTGTGGCACCGATCATCAGCTTCTTGTTGCCAAAATTAAGCTTCGATTGAGGAATACTCAGAAAACTAGAAGGCCTTTCAGGTATGATCTGGATCAAATTCTATTAGAATATGCTGTGGAAGTGAGCAATCGATTTCAAGAATTAGATCTAGAAGACAGAGAGCCCGAAGAGATGTGGACTGATGTTCGTGATATAATACAAGAAGTTGCTACTAAGGTAGTTCCAAAGCAAAAGAAATGCAAGAAAGCAAACTGGTTATCTGAAGAGGCTTTGCAAATAGCTGAGGAAAGGAGGATGGCAAAGGTTATGGGGGAAAGAGAAAGATACAAGGTTCTCAATGCGGATTTTCAGAAAATAGCAAGGAGAGATAAGAATGCCTTCCTGAACATACAGTGCCAAGCAGTTGAGGACAACAGCCAATTAAGGAACACAAGAGCTCTGTACAAGACAATCAAAGATATCAAAGGAAGCTTCTGTGCTAAGGTGGGCGTGATAAAGGACAAACGAGGCAAGGACCTCACTGAAGCCTCAGAGATAAAGAAGAGGTGGCAGGAATACACAATAGAACTGTACAAGAAGGACCCGAATGTGCGAACCCAACATAAGACGGTTGTGATTACTGATCTCGAGCCGGGCATCCTGAAGAGTGAAGTTGAATGTGCCTTAGCCAGTCTTGCTAAGAAGAAAGCCAGCGGAAGTGATGGCATTCCAGCTGAGTTGCTTCAAAACCTCAACCATGACGCTGTTAGCATTCTGCATACATTATGTCAGAAGATTTGGACAACCCTGCAGTGGCCACAGGATTGGAGGAGGTCAGTTTACATCCCCATTCCAAAGAAAGGCAGTGCCAAAGATTGTTCCAACTACCGCACGATCGCACTTATTTCGCATGCTAGCAAGGTGATGTTGAAAATCCTCCAAGGTAGGCTGCAGCAGTATGTGGATCGGGAGCTTCCGGACGTGCAAGCTGGGTTTCGCAAGGGCAGAGGAACTAGAGACCAAATTGCCAACCTCCGCTGGATCATGGAAAAAGCAAGAGAGTTCCAGAAACCCATCTACTTCTGCTTTATTGATTATGCGAAAGCGTTTGACTGCGTAGATCACAGCAGATTGTCGCAAGCTCTCCAAGAGATGGGAGTTCCAATTCACCTCATCTGTCTCCTCAGGAACCTGTATGAAGGACAAGAGGCCACAGTCAGAACTGGGCATGGTCTTACCGATTGGTTTCCGATTGAGAAAGGAGTGAGGCAAGGCTCCATACTGTCGCCCTGCCTATTTAACCTATATGCAGAGTGCATCATGAGGAAGGCCGGTCTGGACGAGTCTTCATATGGAGTGAAGATTGCTGGAAAACGTATCAACAACCTTAGATATGCGGATGATACCACTTTAATGGCAGAAAGTGAAGTGGAACTCAAGAGACTTCTGATGCGCGTACAAGAAGAGAGTGAGAAGTTTGGGCTTAAACTGAACATCAAAAAGACAGATCATGGCGTCTTGCCCTATCAAGTCCTGGAGCATCAATGGACAAGAAGTGGAAGCTGTGACAGATTTTCTCTTCTTGGGCTCCAAGATTACCTCGGAAGGAGACTGCAGCCATGAAATTAGGAGACGCCTGCTTCTGGGAAAGAGAGCAATGGTTAGCCTTGACCGCCTAGTAAAGAGCAGAGACATTAGTTTGCCAACCAAGATCCGTATAACTCGTGCTATGGTCTTTCCAGTTGTGATGTATGGATGCGAGAGTTGGACTGTGAAAAAGGCTGACCGCCGAAGAATTGACGCGTTTGAATTGTGGTGCTGGCGAAGACTCTTGAGAGTTCCTTGGACTGCCAGAAGATCAAATCAGTCGATATTGTCGACCATAAACCCTGACTGCTCATTGGAGGGTCAAATTCTAAAGTTAAAACTCAGCTACTTTGGTCATCTGATGAGAAGAGAGGAGTCGCTGGAGAAAGATTTGATGTTGGGAAAGGTTGTGACGGTCGCCGGAGAAGGGGTAGGCAGCGAACGCGATGGTTAGATGGCATCCTCGAGGCACTACAGATGCAGTTATGTGATGTTAGGAAGATAGTGAGAGACCGGAAAGCGTGGCGTAAAATGGTCCATAGGGTCACGAAGAGTCGGACACGACTGAACGACTGAACTGAACTGAACTGAACGCGGGTATTAAAAAACATGCGGCGCTTTTGGATACTTCCAACTAGAAGAGAAACCTAATTTTTTTAACCACAATGAAGTTCCTGAAAAGAAGCAAAGAAGTACCTACGTTATATGTTTGCCATCTTTTTTTCCCATTACATATTTGGTTTGGAACCGGATTAAGTGGGAAAATATGGGAGAGGCCTTCGCCCTGCAGTGGGTATAATCAGGCTGATGATGATGATGATGATGATGATGATGATGATGATGATGATGATTTGGTTTTTCTTTCTACAGGTAGTAGTTGTTTTGGATATTATTATCAGAAGCCAGCGTTCCTATCGTTATATTCACTATTAGCGAGCTAACCTGCTCTTCATTAGCGAGCTAACATGACCGCTGACTCCGAGCGACGCCACGGGCCATTTCTTCCTCTTCAACCAGCGCACGAGACTCGCGATGAGCAGCCGCTGGGCGGCTGCGGTTGCACACGCTACAATATTGTCAATATTTTCCTGATTCGCATGAGTCATTGCAAAACGACTGCAATCGGTCTAAAATTGTCATGTCAGTGCCTAAATTATTGAAGTGTTCTTTTGATGCGCCACATATTGTAGTCAACAAAGTCATGCTTGAATCAGATATCTGAACCACTTTTGCCGGCTACTAGAATAACCTAATTACCTAAATAATATACTTTTCATACTTCTGCTTGTGAAATTTAATGATGGTCTTATTTATGTTTCTTTTTTTTACGGAATGGGTTATTGCTCAAACGGGGTTACGAATGTTGTGACTGCTGCCTGCTTGTACGAAACATTTATCCTTCTGATGATATTTTAAGCGCGAAAGAATGTGAGTGTGTTGAGTGGCCATTCCACAATTAAGGAAATGCGCGTAGGGAGCTAGAGCAGTGCACCAGAATTTCCACATGTTTCGTTATGGCAGATGCAACGCCTGGTCAACTTAGAAGAGACATGGGGCTCTTCAGTGCAATAGCAGTGGTAGTGGGAAACTGTGTCGGTAAGCACCTTGAAAATACCATTGTTAACAGCTATCGCTCTCACCTAACACGCAATAGCAATTTGGCATATCCACTTTATTCTACCATTTTCGGTCGCTTGAGTACCGGTACTCCAATCTGAATTATACTGAAATTCAGGCGTAAGTGTGCGAAAAGTCTCAGTAGTTGAGAACTAGCTCTCAACTCGTTGTAAGTCGGGTATTGTTTCTGGTTTTGAATTCTTTGCATTCTTGTTTAAAAGCAATTTCTACCGAACTTCATGTTTGAGAAACACATACGAGTTCCCTAAATTTAAATCGATCTGTTTCCTCGGCGATTTTCTTTTTTTTTTTTTGGCATCTTATAAGAAAATTTTATGCATCATCTTGAGTTGGAAGCTTAAAGTAAGCTACTTTTATATAGTCCAAAACATGTTTCTTTTATTTCGAGGTGTTCTGAAATGAGCGGAACCACATTTTAACCGTAATTCAATAAATTTTTCTTCGTTTTCAAATGCAGGTACTATACACACAAGTGCAAAACTACTGCGACAGCTTAGAAAGCTTATTTAATTAAATCCCAGAGTTCGCAAGTCTGTTAACGCAATTCGGAAAGTGGCGTGCCAAAATGCAAGAGACAACACATGGCCTTGAGCGAAATATGTTGCCGAGCTAGTTGTTTTCTTTTATGTAATGTCACATTGATTCATGCTGAACGACGGCAACCTGCAAAAATACATATCGAGCTAAAAAAGTCAGGTTCGAGGCCAGGTTGCGATAGCAATTCGAACCTACGACATATGCACGTCTGACAAGTGCGGGTGCCCAGTTAAAAGTGAGAGACTGTGCCTTCGTTTCCCCAAAACTCACATAGCCAAACAGTATAAAGGTATTTCCTGAATGAAAAGAGGTCGCTACAGGCGCTTCGCGTATTCTTTTAAGGTCAAGCTTGAGCGTCTCCCGAGTTTTTTCAACGTGATATTCAGGTAAAGAGAGCAACGTTTTTGTTTTTATTTTCTTGAAAGAATAGGTTCACCATATTTAGATATGTCCCAAGGTTTGGATATTATGTGGTGGCATAGTAAATAGAGCACAAGCCTCGATTTCATGAGGTCCGCTTCGATCCCTTGTGCCACATGGCCACTGGTTATGCAGTACCTACACGCTTTTCATTTGGGCACGGCTCGTTGTATTTGGGGAAGACCTGGAAACTGCTATCCAACCCCATATTGCGTAAGACGAAATACCGTATCTGGTGGCGCTGTGTGACAAACGCTAGGCATGGGCCATACCCATTATCAATAAAAATAGCACTCTTCTGCAAACATATTAGAAAGTTTTAGTTTACCGTCATTCGCGATCCGCTACCGTGATCCGCCAACGCGCATTTCACTGCGCATGCCCAGATTCCCTTGATGCCGATAGCTGGCGCCACATACTGGATGTCGCCACATAGACCTGCCGCGTTGGCATCAATCAGCTTCTGCGTCCCGCCCACGCGCGGTAGATTGTCACGGCGGTGAATTGTGGATCACGGTAAGCTAAATCTTTCAGAATGATTTCAGAGAAGGGAATTCGGGAGAGGTAACGAATATGCGCTCTTGGGAATCAACTGCCAAGTAGGGAGATGCTTTATTTTCCCTAGCAATGACTACTGTTTCCATACAGTATCTGTTTCTCCTTTTTAATAATACCAGGAGCAGGAATTTTCATCACTCCAAGCATTGTTTACAAGGATGCCGGTTCCGTCGGCGTGGACATTCTTGTGTGGGTCGCAGCCGGGTTATCTTCTCTAATACGTAAGTGGGCAATTTATATGTGATTTACAATCCTATTCGTTACATATTGTATTTCTTTCTTATTGTTTGCATGTTGTGCACCGTCTTAATGTTAGCGCTTGCTGCTATTACATTTAAGCGACCCTAAATGCCAGTTACTTTTTCCGCTCCTAACTGATACGTCACTGTTTCACAACACTTACCTCCATTTCCATTAAGGCAATGAAGCGTCTAACAACCTGATACAGCATCCAGGTGCTCTGGCGAGCTTGCATACTTAACGCAAGACCAAAGGCCAATCAAAAATAAAAACGTTAGTAATAATTACCACGCATCTGAACAAATGTCATTCCAAAGCTCTGCCGGGAAGCAGAACTAAAAGACATAAAACCTTTTTAAAATTCATACAGGCGTAATAGTGTGTGGCTCCACCACATTTACAGGAGTGCACCGACGACGCTGTTCATATGAAAATGTAATGAAGGTCAACATCAAACTCTCAATTTGCAGACGGGCTATGCATCACCGAACTGGGCACGATGCTTCCATCAGCCGGAGGCCCGTATGAGTATATCAGCGTTGGCGTTAAGTCAATGGGAAGAGTTGGTGACCTGCTGTCGTTCTTGTTCGTCTGGAGCGTGCTTGTTTGCGATCCAGCCACCGTCACCATACATGGGTTCACGTTCACAAGCTACGCTCTCAGTATCGTCTACGGCAGTTGCACACCACCGTATGAGGTGACTGTCTTGGTGACAGTTAGTGTAATCGGTGAGTTTATTTGCCTTGAAAGGGAGCCTCTTTTAAACTCCTCGGGATTAAACAGTGGGTACTTGTTGATTATAGTGCTGACCTACCGACCCTGATATATGTACGATCTCAGATGCGTCCTAAATATACTCAAATCTTGTCCCAAAATGCTACTAAAAATTGTATTTTATTTCCACGAAAGGTTTTATTAAGGCAGCTAAATTCATCATGGCACTTTACGCCGCCATAGTAAGGAAACATCCACTGTCTGAACACAATTTTTAACAACAGCCGTAACGTTGCAGACACAGGTCGTGTAGCCTTGGAGCACACATCCACTTTTAAAGTCGACAGCAGAATTTGAAGACTTGTCACAATAGTATTACTCTATGCCTGTCACCTTCACTCCACCTTTGTCCGCGGGTTCGACGTTTCGTATTGAACTTGCTTTTTTTTTGTGTCCCAACAAGCAGCCTCCGACGCAATGCGAATCCCGCGCTTCCTGAGCGGCTTCGCGCTACGATAGTGCATTGGAAACATTGGAAACACATTTTTCGATGCGACCGCGACGGCCGCTTTTCGCAGGAGGTAAAAACAAGGCGCCCGTGTATTGTGCGATGCAATTGCAAGTTTATTAACCTCAGGTGGTCAAAATTTCTGAAGCCCTCAACTACGGTGCCTCTCATAGCCTGAGTTGCTTTGCGACGTGAAACCCAATGAACCAAACTAAGCCAAGCATTCTTAGTTTATCACGCCGTTGAATAAGGGATGCAAGTTCTGGTTTCGCATAACTTGTATCTCTGGTATTAACATTTACATGATGAGAAGGATGTGATGGAGACCTACATCGCGTTGCCGTGCGAAAGGTTTCCAAGAATACAATTCAACAGTGAATTTGAAAAGCGAAAGTAGGTGTGTGTGTGTGTGTGTGTGTGTGTGTGTGTGTGTGTGTGTGTGTGTGTGTGTGTGTGTGTGTGTGTGTGTGTGTGTGTGTGTGTGTGTGTGTGTGTGTGTGTGTGTGTGTGTGTGTGTGTGTGTGTGTGTGTGTGTGTGTGTGTGTGTGTGTGTGTGTGTGTGTGTGTGTGTGTGTGTGTGTGTGTGTGTGTGTGTGTGTGTGTGTGTGTGTGTGTGTGTGTGTGTGTGTGTGTGTGTGTGTGTGTGTGTGTGTGTGTGTGTGTGTGTGTGTGTGTGTGTGTGTGTGTGTGTGTGTGTGTGTGTGTGTGTGTGTGTGTGTGTGTGTGTGTGTGTGTGTGTGTGTGTGTGTGTGTGTGTGTGTGTGTGTGTGTGTGTGTGTGTGTGTGTGTGTGTGTGTGTGTGTGTGTGTGTGTGTGTGTGTGTGTGTGTGTGTGTGTGTGTGTGTGTGTGTGTGTGTGTGTGTGTGTGTGTGTGTGTGTGTGTGTGTGTGTGTGTGTGTGTGTGTGTGTGTGTGTGTGTGTGTGTGTGTGTGTGTGTGTGTGTGTGTGTGTGTGTGTGTGTGTGTGTGTGTCCTCGCAACAACAAGAGACAACTAAGCGAAACACTACTGGAAAACGTCGAGTTGATATCAAAACTTTGGTATCGTGCAGTTTTCTTTTAATAACCTTAACTGCAAAACTCTCATATTTGGCTTACAAGACAAACAATTTGCTTTTTAGTGCAAAATATTTTTGTGCTTCAAAATCTGGTATTTTACGGGTGAGCAATACATTTTTCAATGGGCAGAGAGGACAATACGATATCCTCTAACAACTCGACGCACGGTACCGTCCGCTCATTTGCTCCATTAGTTAACACCGCCATCATGGTATCTCACTCTTACTGAGACAAACGTTCCTATAAGATTATTGTTTGGTACCTTCCCCGTGCACAACTAGCAAGATGAGGTCCCTCATTCTCTATTACTTCGGATGCTTTTGCTTGTTTATGTTTTCAGCACTGACAGCTGTCGTAAACACTTTTTCGTTGAAAACATCGATGAATATCCAGAACGTGCTCTTTGTGGTAAAGCTCGGAGTGCTTCTTGCGATCATTGGAACCGGCACAGTGTGGTGCGTTCGAGGTAAGGACTTCGTTATACATGTGTCGATCATTGTTATGATGAGATGCGGCCGTCACTTCTTTAAGTGCCAAATGCCGCACGTTCCTTGGGCTTATTGACGTAGCCATGGTATGCAAATAGGATTACATGCGAATAATGCACCATAGGCTGCATAGGCATTCCCACGTTTTGTGTACATGTTTCCCATTACTCTTTGCTGAATACGCTTGTGCTCCACGCCTCTGAAATTATCGAATTATTTCTAACCAACGAATAACACAGTACTCTTCTAACCATGTGCTAGGTAAATGTATTACAGCAAAACAATAATTTTTGTTGCCGGCCTGCACGCATCACACACTAAGGTGCCAAATTTTGACTATGAATGATGCTTACTCGGGGCTGCTTATGCCGCAGATATTAGACGTTAAGACAAATTTGTTTTGAAGTTTGATCAGCTCATAATGGTTTGAGGTTTTGTCTGCTGATCGGTGATCTATAGTGACATTTCTAGCCTCTCTTATGGACTCCTGTTAACAAACATATATATATATATATATATATATATATATATATATATATATATATATATATATATATATATATATATATATATATATATATATATTGTAGTGAACTCTGCGAAAATATTATGAAGACTAAGATGAACCAGGCGAGGATATCACGATGACAAGGAGAAGAACGACGAAGTGCCGCTGCGCTGCTCGAGCTCGCTTGTGGAGGCCTAGACTGGCTGTGCTCTTGTGTGGTTCTCTGTGAAACTTGGAGAGGGCTATTACCCCTTTTAAAGGACAGTAAACACCCCCTTTCACTTGGTGGAGGTCAGGATTTCCTGCCGCCCTGGAGCTTCGCAGCCGCACACTACCGACAACAGCCATGACCGATGCTACCACTCCTAGTCCAACCGCCTCCTCGTCCCCCGTCTTCTGCGCTGGAGCTTTGCGCCAACGGGACCCTCCAATCTTCAGCGGAACCGACGACCACGACGTGGAAGATTGGCTATCATCATATGAGCGGGTCAGTACACACAACAAATGGGACGACGGTCTCAAATTAAATAACGTGATATTCTACCTAACGGACGTTGCTAACCTGTGGTTCCGCAACCACGAGGCCGATATCTCCTCGTGGTCTGCTTTCAAGACCACTTTTTCCGATATCTTCGGCAGACCTGCAGTGCGCAAGCTGCGCGCTGAGCAACGCTTGCGCCGCCGTGCACAGCTACCCGGCGAAAATTTTACGAGTTATATTGAAGATGTTGTAGACCTGTGCAAGCGCGTGGACCCTTCAATGACAGAACATGCCAAGATTGGTCATATTTTACAAGGAATCGACGATGACGCGTGCCAGATGCTTCTGGCCAGAAACCCAGCAACCGTGGTCGACGTCATCAGTGCATGCCAAAACTTTGAGGAATTACGCAAGCGCCGTCAAATCACTCGTTCTTCGCTTTCACACCAGGAGCCTCTTGCAGCTTTAACAGCTGACGCAGAACAGTCCCCCTTGATGCAGCAAATCAAGCAGTTCGTTCGAGAAGAAGTTGCCCGTCAACTGTCCCTCGTTCCCCATCGTACTGACGCTTCCTCTCCTTTGGCGCCAAAGTTGCAGCAAGTCATCCGCGACCAAGTCGCAGAAGCACTTCCCACGCTCCCGGAAGCTCCTGCCGTTGCTCCCTTGACATACGTCGGAGCACCACTACAATATAGCCAACCATCTGTCCCAGCCCCTTTGACCTACGCGGCAGTGGCTGCGCGGCCTCCGCCTGAGCCGTTACCACCCGTGCAGCCTGTCCTACGCCATGCACCGCTTCCTCAAACGGCTCCGCTTCATCCTGCGACTCCGCGCTATTACAACCCGTGGCGCACTTCTGACAATCGCCCAATTTGTTACTACTGTGGTTGCCCTGGACACGTGGCTCGTCGGTGCCGTCGCCGCATGGCTGCGCGTCCCGAGCCTGCGTCTTCGGAGTACTCCCCACAGCTGCTTCGTTCTGCACCGTCTTCGCCTGCATACGCCGCCGAACAGCGTTCGTACACGACCCAACGTTCTCCTTCTCCACGTCGCAGGTCACTGTCACCAATGCGCCGGCGACCACCCCCTGCTGATGAGGGAAACTAAGTTCCGCGGTTCATGAGGCGAGAACTGCGTGCTCTGCGAAAAGCTCAAGGCCTCATATTTTGCCCAAAAACGTTATAGCAATCTCTATCGATGGTCTGTCTGTACATGCGCTGGTCGATACAGGTGCTGCAGTGTCTGTGATTCATGAGCGACTTTGCCGACGATTACGAAAAGTTACAACGCCATTTAACGGTTTGTCGCTCCGGACTGCCAGTGAAGAGAAGATTGCACCTTTAGCAGCATGTACAGCGCGCGTCGTCATTGAAGGTCTTTTGTACAGTGTAGAGTTTGTAGTTTTGTCGTCTTGTTCTCACGATGTGATCCTTGGATGGGACTTCTTGTCCAAAAATAACGCCGTGATCGATTGCGCCCGAGCTGAAGTGGAATTTTCTGCACTGTGCGACGTACTGCACGACGACAACCGTTCAGTGTGTCCTCAAAAGCTCGCCATCGCTGAAGATGTCGACGTAGCTCCAGAAGCTTGTGCCCTTGTGCCTCTTTCGTGTCCTGCCGTGTCAGCCGTTAGTGTTCTATTTACGCCGTCTGCATCCTTCATCTACCGCAAGCACCTGCCGCTGCCGTCTGCTGTTCTCGATGTTCACGGTGGCTTCACGAAGCTACTCATCTACAATCCGTCTCCGCGCCCGATTACTTTACTACGTGGGGAATCTCCCGGTTCTATTGAACCAGCCCACCTTCTCTCTGACCTGGAGGCCTCCGAGACCAACCGTGGTAACTACATCGATGCTCTGCAGTCCGCTCCGACGCCTGATTCGTTGCCAGAAGACTTCTTCCGAACCGCCATCGATGACGCCCTTCCTTCCACTTACCGGACGCAGCTTGTGGCCCTTTTACAGACGTTTCGCTCCGCGTTCGACGCCGCCCACACTCCTCTCGGCCGCACTTCCACAGTCGCGCATAACATTCAGACCGGCTCTAACACGCCTTTTCGACAGCGCCCATATCGTGTGTCAGCGGCAGAGCGTCGCGTGATCAATGAGCAAGTTGAGGACATGCTAAAACGTGGTGTGATCCGTCCATCTCAAAGCCCCTGGTCTTCACCAGTGGTGCTAGTAAAGAAGAAAGATGGCTCAGTTCGCTTTTGTGTTGACTACCGGCGCCTGAACAAAATTACCCAGAAGGACAATTACCCCCTGCCGCGTATAGACGACGCTCTTGATTGCCTCCAAGGTGCCGAGTACTTTTCCTCTCTTGACTTACGTTCCGGTTACTGGCAAGTACCAATGGCCGCCTGTGACAGAGAGAAGACCGCATTTGTGACCCCGGATGGCCTCTATGAATTTAATGTAATGCCCTTCGGTTTGTGCAACGCGCCCGCCACATTCGAGAGGATGATGGATAACATCTTGCGGAAGTTCAAGTGGCACATCTGCCTCTGCTACCTGGACGACATTGTTGTCTTTTCCACCGACTTCGCCACGCACCTAGAGCGCTTGCGGCAAGTTTTGGTTTGTCTTACTGACGCCGGCCTACAACTAAATCTTAAGAAGTGTCACTTCGGTGCCCGGGAGTTGACCATTTTGGGGCACCTCGTCTCTAAGGAAGGTGTTCGCCCTGATCCGGCCAAGCTGCGCGCAGTGGCGGAGTTTCCTAAGCCGGTCTCGCTCAAGCAACTTCGAAGCTTCATTGGTCTATGCTCCTATTTTCGGCGCTTCGTGCGGAATTTCGCTTCTATAATTGCACCCCTTACGAAGCTACTCGGGGGAAACAGTGACTTAACTGCGTGGTCGGTCGAGTGCGACGAAGCGTTCACCGTATTACGCCGTCTTTTGACTTCGCCACCAATCCTTCGCCACTACGACCCCGCAGCACCTACCGAGGTCCATACTGATGCGAGTGGCGTTGGCCTCGGAGCGGTATTGGCTCAACGGAAAAATGGCTTTCAAGAATACGTCGTCGCGTACGCGAGTCGCGTCCTCTCCAAAGCTGAATGCAACTACTCAGTTACGGAGAAGGAGTGTTTGGCCATTGTGTGGGCACTAACCAAATTCCGACCCTACCTGTATGGTCGCCAGTTTGACGTCGTCACGGACCACCACGCGTTATGTTGGCTGTCCTCTCTTAAAGACCCGTCCGGCCGCCTCGCACGATGGGCTCTCCGCCTTCAGGAATTTGACATCCGCGTTATATATCGATCTGGCCGTAAACACATGGACGCCGACGCTCTGTCTCGTTCTCCCCTAACCATCGCACCTGTTTGCTCCTCGGCGGCTGATCCCGTCCTCTCGTCTCTAACAATCGCTGATATGCCTGCGGAGCAGCGAAAAGACCCGTGGCTCGCATCTCTTATCGACACCGTGTCCGCTTCTCCAAACGCTGCGCCTTCTCGGACTTTACGCCGTCAAGCACCACACTTTGCCCTACGAGACGGTCTTCTCTACCGCCGCAATTATATGCCTGATGGTCGACGGTGGCTTCTCGTCATTCCCCGCCATTTACGACAAGAAATTTGCGCCTCTTTCCATGCCGACCCTCAGTGTGCCCATCCTGGTGTAGTGAAGACGTTTCAGAGAATTTCTCAACGCTACTATTGGCGCGGCATGTTCGGTTATATTCGCAAATACGTCCGCTCCTGCATCGCCTGTCAGCGCCGCAAGTCACCAACACCTCGTGCTTCTGGCCCCTTACAACCACTTCCATGCCCGGCCCGCCCTTTTGACCGCGTTGGCGTTGACCTTTACGGGCCACTTCCCTGCACGGTCTCTGGGAACCGGTGGATAATCGTCGGCATCGACCACCTCACCCGGTATGCCGAGACCGCCGCTTTACCCGCCGCTACTGCCCGTGAAGTTGCCCTATTCTTACTACATCATTTTGTTCTTCGCCACGGCGCGCCGCGAGAGCTGCTGAGTGACCGAGGACGCGTCTTCCTTTCCAACGTCGTTGAAGCTCTGCTGGCCGAATGTCGCATCATACATCGGACCACAACAGCCTACCACCCTCAAACTAACGGGCTGACTGAGCGCTTCAATCGTACTCTTGGAGATATGCTCACAATGTACGTTACCGCTGATCAGACCAACTGGGACGCTGTTCTTCCTTTCGTGACGTACGCATACAATACCGCCACGCAGTCAACCACTGGATTTAGCCCTTTCTTCCTGCTTTATGGGCATGAGGCATCGTCCACGATGGACACTATTTTACCATATCGTCCTGACTCCTCCGAGTGGACACTCCTTTCAGACGTTGCCAAACATGCGGAAGAATGCCGCCAGTTAGCCCGCAGTTTAACATCGGAATCGCAAGGCCGCCAAAAGTATCGTCACGACAAAGATCAGACGCCACACGTTTTCCCTACAGGATCCCTTGTTTGGCTCTGGGTTCCTGCCACCCCTCCGGGATTGTCATCAAAATTTCGAACCGAGTACCACGGCCCCTACCGCATTGTTCGCCAAACCTCCCCTGTGAATTACATCGTGGAGCCACTCACTCCCTCTTCAGACATGCGTCATCGCGGCCGCGAAACTGTGCACGTGAGCCGCCTCAAAACATACTACGATCCGCTCCTCTTGCCCTCACCCTAAGTCGCCAGGATGGCTCCTCTTCGCTCCGGGGGAAATTGTAGTGAACTCTGCGAAAATATTATGAAGACTAAGATGAACCAGGCGAGGATATCACGATGACAAGGAGAAGAACGACGAAGTGCCGCTGCGCTGCTCGAGCTCGCTTGTGGAGGCCTAGACTGGCTGTGCTCTTGTGTGGTTCTCTGTGAAACTTGGAGAGGGCTATTACCCCTTTTAAAGGACAGTAAACACCCCCTTTCAATATATATATATATATATATATATATATATATATATATATATATATATATATATATATATATATATATATAGCTTTATAAAGCAACCAGTGTTTATTTGCGGGAAGTCCCACCTTCCTGTGTGTGGCAGAAACAAAGAAATGTTTTATGGGCGCCGTTTAACATGCATCATTACTAACTGGTCCAGCTTTCCAATTTACAGAACCAACAGGTGCTGAACCCCTCCGCTTCCCTTCAGAAATCGTTTATTGCCAATGCCATGACCCTCCCAAAAGTTTACGTTATGTTTAGAGGGTATCATAAAACAGAAGTGAAGCCAGTAGAAATGTTTGTGTGTATTTTTGGCAGTGACTGAACGTGTCCGATGGGCATAAATAAAAACTTTAATTGCTTTTTCCTCAAGACTAGGCTGTAGAAATTAGCGAGGATTAAGAAAATTAAATTATGTACTTGTAGCTCAGTACACACGCACCCTCAGCAATAAAGAATGAACTATTTTTAATAGCAAAAAACGACATAACAAGCGTCCCCGAAAATAAATAAACGAAAAGATTGTGTAACGATGTAGTGCAAATGCAAAATTGCCTTGCAGCAATCTTCTGCCACTTGCGACATTGGCCCAGTCTGGCGATCATTGCTATGCCTCTGCCCCTTGGCACTACTTAAGCACAATAGACAAACAAACAATCTTGCATTAGAGCAAAGCCTCGGCATTACAAGCCTTTTAGACATGTGACATACTGCCATAAAATGTTGCTCTAAATGTTGCCGGTACTATCATATCAGCTGGTCAATTCTATCTTTAATACTAATTCTCGAAACACTGAGAGAAAAGGTGTCATTAAGAATTGAAAGGTGGATTATTTTATGCGAAAGCTTTACATTTCTCATGCAGCGCGGAACATGTGGAAGTGGCGGTACAAAAACTGAAAAATTAATCCTCGGGATTAGGTGCAAACTGAATAAGGGTGTACTAAGTCGTGAGAAGAGCTAAAAGGCCTGATATCTCATCGTGCCTCTCTGATTGTTTCACACACATCATGGCTCGCTCGCGTCATAGATGTGGCATAGTTTTTGTCGAGCCAGCAATGCGGCGAATGGGACAACGGCATACACAGTAGATTGAACTATGTGGCAGTGCTCTTCAAGCCCTTGTCGCTTCTGGCACGCCATTTGCTCGTAAGGCATCTCTAACTGTGTTCTATACGGCGGAAGATTTGGTCTCTTTCATATAAAAATCGATACGCAACCGTTATTCGTACAGCTCTTCGAGCGATGTCATACAATTTCACTGCCTAATTTTCATGCATGTGGTGGTCTGGTTAGCGATGGCAATTTTAACCGACGTATGTGCCTCCAACTGCATACATTATTCAACTCAATACAACAGATGACTTAGCGCGGAGGCCAATTCTAGAAGAGGAAAGGGGGCTGTCATAAAAACAGAAACATCATAAGGTCCAAGAACCTACCGGTGATTTTGTGGATCGCTCTACACGAAAAACATGGAGTTCTGTCGTCTTTGAGCTAGCGAGAGTTGGCCTTCATACACGCATGCATTGTCCTAAGTATATGTCTAAACTTTCTGGACGAAAGCATTTATGCGATCACCACCATCGACCAAAAATCTTGTCCTGTTCGTGCCGTTGTTCAGACTGGCCTAAGCTGTTGCGTGAGGTCACAACCACGTGGCCACGCGCTGGTAATTCAAACGACATTCGGTATAGCGGCTTCAATACGCGAGTCTTCCCGATAGGCTGTTTAGCCAACAGATAGAGTAATGAAGCCTATAACTGAACAAGGACTGACCATGACCTCTTGTGCTTTCAAGCTAAATGAAAACCCATCAAAGTGGATTAGAACTCGCCGGGCTCGAATCTGGATATTAAACTTCTGTAGCCATGCAGTTTCAGCACTGAGTCACCGCGGTGCGTGCTTTTTTTCCTTATTAGCCATATAAACTGCCGTTGGGAATCAGGACCCGAACCAGTCAATAGTAGACTGAACCAAAGGTTTTATTCTCTACCTTTGAGTTCTAACCCGCTGCAAAAGCAAGGCGCCCGTGTGCTGTGCGATGTCAGTGCACGTTAAAGAACCCCAGGTGGTCGAAATTTCCGGAGTCCTCCACTACGGCGTCTCAGAGCCTGAGTCGCTTTGGGACGTTAAACCCCACAAACCAAACAAAACCATAAGGGTTCGCGGTACGCAGATTCTCTACTTTCTCATTTTTTTTATCGCTCTCAACGTTCCACCCCACTCCCCCTTCCCCCACCAGACGAGGGACACCAATGAGCCAGTGAGCGTGGGAAAGTGCTAAGCTAGTGGTGGAGAGAAGAGCAGGGGTGGTAGGAAAATGCCTTGTGTAACTACAGCACAGTAGTTACAGGATATAGGCTACAGTATATATATATATATATATAGTTGAAAGAAGCTGACAGTCGACGAGTGCAAAACAAACGTTGGGGACTTCTTTTATTTTGTTTGGTTGTTGCTATTTGACAAGAACTAATTCTTGTCAAAGGGCAACAACCAAACAAAAAGGAAGAAAAAAGTCCCCAACGTTTGCTTTAGACTTGTAGACTGGCAGCTCCTTTAAACTGTGTAATAACGAGCCGCTCATTTCCCTTTCAATTACCTGCATATATATTATATATACATATAAGCCGTATAGTCGATATGTATGATTACTAAGGTGGGATGGCGTTCCAAAACACGTAGTGGGGCTGTTGAAGAGAGCACCGGTGGGAGTCATGACCCACGATAACTTGGACAGCAGTCCTGAGGTCTGAGGAAACAAGTGTGGCCAATTGGTTTAAAGTATGGCGGTTGTGGCTGACGGATACGAAAGCCTGACGGAGAAGCTGTACCTAGACACTCTGATGGGGAGGGAAGGGCGGATGGTCGGAGAAGTCAGCAGAAAGTGCGAGGCATTTCATAAATAAGTTCGGCCGGGGAATATCAGAGGTCTTTTTGAAGGCGCAGCATATGCCAGGTAAGGACAGAGGCAATCACAGAATCCATTCCGTGGGTGACTTCTAAGCCGGTGAGCACCTCTTTGAGGTGGACATCGAGCCGTTCGGCCTGTTCATTGGTCAGGTCGTGGTAACTGGTCCAGAGAGGGCACTGCTAAGTCAGGCTTAAGTTCATTCATTCATTCATAAATCTTAATTCATGAGGATGACCTGAGGGCTAGAGGAGAAGGGGGTTGGCTTTGGTGAGGTTGAGGGCGCCAGACGCCGACATGAAGTCTAGCACGGCACTATAAGCATGTGCTTGGCGTCCGTATTGCGGCGGTGTCCATTTTTCGTAAGTCTGAATGAGGTGAGCAGATGTGTAGCGGGCGCTGAGGCTCGCCGTGCCACGAAAGGTCAAAATCAAGGGCTGCGGGTCAGCGGAATCAGCAGGGTAGTTGGGGCAGCCGATCCTGGTTCGGCGCCATTGACTAAGGATGTCCGGTGTGTACGCTGCAGCGGCTCGCTCCTTATGAGTGAGAACTTGGCAGGGTGGGAAAGGCCGGAAGGGATCGGAGAAGTAATATCGGAGACAAGGTCCCGCAATAATCCCGTCCGTTCATGTTTAAGCCGCGCGATGAGAGTCCGGTATGTTGAGGGAGATTGGAGAACAGTAAGGATAGTCATAGTTGGACGAGCCCACATCAAGGCTATGCCGGCGGTCTTCCTCTAGCTGCTCGCTAGCGGGCTCCTGGGCAGTCCTGTTCCCGGCTCCTTGAGCGTGATGTCCAAATGTCCAATGAATTCGTACCGAGACTTGTGAGGTCTCTTGCAGGTAACGGCAGGGCTGTTTGATGCAATGTTGCACTGAGGTCTTGTAAGAACGGGCTTTGTTTCCAGATGGCGCCACAAACATTTGGCCTCCGCAATCACGCTTGCTTTTGCATCGCAGTTGATCTCGGGTGTCATGGTTAATTTAACGCCAATTGACTCGGCCGCTTTTAAGTGGCTTTCGCTTCGGCACAATAATTTGCTTCGAAAAGCGAATCCTTGTCAGTTTTTTTTTTTACTATAGGATCACTTTGCAGGGAGCAGGAGCCAAAACAACTGACAGTGCCAACGCTGTCAACCGAAGCTTCTACTGAAGTTGGATGTTTCACATAGATTAACAATGTTCTGAATATATATTTGAAGAGTTTGAAAAGGGAAACTGCAACAAATGAGCAGAAGGAAGACCGGGATGTAAGGAGTGCGCTCCCTCTGTCCATACCTACACATTTATTCCTCGATAAAACGGTATACTGATGATCATCGTTGCCCATTCCGAAGAAAAAAAAACCCGCCGCTTACTTGTAGCCCACAAGCAGTGCAGCTTTGATTTCGCAGAATTAACACCCTTCCAAACTTTATTACAGAACCTGGACTATTCGACAAGGTATCCTTCACTGGTCACACGACACCTGGTAAACTAATAGAAGCGTTTTCTGTCGCTCTGTTCACCGTAAGTGGAAGGTACGCATTTCTTTTCACTGTCAAAAACACTTACCTAAAACCTGTCAATCATTTTCAGTTCTATGATAGCCTGCATGGCTGAAGAGATGCGCAATCCCTCTCGAATAATCCCACGGTCTCTCATTGGTGGTCTTCTTCTGGTGACTGGTCTGCTAGTTCTAACGAACGTGGCCTACTTCATTGTCCTAGACCATGACAGCGTGACCTCTTCTGAAGCGACTGCCGCCACCTTCGCCCGCATAAGCTGGGGTGTAGTCGGAGAATTTCTGATGCCAATTATTGTCTGCGTTTCTACTTTCGGCACCATGAGTGCCAGCTTCCTAAGCAACTCCCGCCTCCTGATGGCTGCCGCCCGCAAGAAACATCTACCCGCCATCTTCTCACTTCTAACAGTCCAGTCTTCGCTTCCGGTTGTTGCGATTGCTAACAGACTGTTATTTGCCATACTTTTTACCATCACTGGATCTGTGGGGTTACTAGCCAAAGGTTTCACGACCATATTTTGCGTTATGAACATTCTGTTGATGATCGCGATGTTAAGACTGCGTGTGACGATGAAATATGCTGATAGACCTTTTAGGGTGCCGATGGTTCTCATCCTTCTAAACGTAGCAGTCTCGCTGATCATTATTATGGTCCCAGTCTTGACCACGGGCGATGTCATCCAATACATTGTGGCGATAGCATGCGTCCTGCTGGGCTTCCCTGCTTATGTCGGCTTGAAGATCTTGCAGCGGTCTAATGCAGGGGTAAAGCCGCACAATTTTCTCCAGAAACTTCTTATGAGTGTACCAAGTGTTCACTACGAAGTAATAAGCAGAGGCGAAAGTTGAGTCTCCAATTATTCTGAACTGTTATTTTGGTCACTTTGTTAAGATACCTTTATAATTTCATTGCCCTAATAACACACAATAGTGGTTCTTCTAAATAGCTTCGAAATTTGAATAAACAACCAGACATTCCCGTGATGTAACAGATGTGAGCACTGACTGCTATGCGGAATGAAGTACCGTATTCCACGGCGTCTCGTAGGTGTTGTGGCATGCGCTCATGTTTTAGTATTTCGTCAGGCACTCCACGTAGCTTTTCCTCGGTGTACTTAAACCAACTTCTGTCTCAGGATAGTGCAAACCCAGAACGAGATAGATAACAAGACAGGATTTGGGAAGTTCAATTTCTTTATATGTAATTGATTACTGTAAATAAATTATTTTTAGGCACAAAAACGAGCAAAAGTGAGAGCACCCAGAACAATAGAGCAGCTGTTCAATTGTTAGAGGGGTTTAGTGATACGGTGATCACACAGAAAAAAAAGCTTTTCTTGAGCTTAAACGGAGGCCACAGCGGCGAAGGGCGAAAGACTGTGTCATTGAAGTATGCGGTCGCCAGAATAAAACGCCCTGTTTTCAAGAAAGCGCTTTTGTGTCGATTCCTATAGCTATGTGGAGTGAGAAATATTCTAAAAGTGATATTGTGGAAATCGCTTACTAAATTTTCGTTACTTTGGTTTGTATTTTGCATTCTTTACGTCATGGCGCACAGAGCGCATTAAAATTCTAGAACATACCGATAAGAACAAGAACTTTAAGAGCACTGCAGATATCTTTATAGAAGAAATGCGAAAGCATGTGCGTTGGCTGCTCTTCAGTAGCTCCTAGAGCGTCATGACTCAGTGTTTTTCGGCATCATGATTACATACTGGTCATGGTCATGACTTTGACTTACACAAGTCATGGACTCCATAGTAATGTAAATCGATCTGACTGACTAATGTTGGGTGACAATATAGCTAATTACTAAATTATGACTCGAATAACATGAGAAGGCACGCATGACTCAGTGCTTTTCTGTATCATGACTACATATTAGTAATGGTCATGACTTTGACTTACACAAGTCATGGACTCCATGGTAATGTAAATCGATCTGACTGACTAATGTCGAGTGACAATATAGCTTATGACTAAATTATGACTCGAATAACATGAAAAGGCACGACATAACATTTATATGTCACTTGTCATTATATACACATTCATGACTACCAGTCTCAACTTAATGTTACTTCATATTGCACGTTGCATTTTGCTGCCATATTTTGCTTCTACGTTTTGCATACACGTTTTCGCAAACATCGAAGTGAGGCTTTCGCCTTAATAACACTGATACGCCTGGTGATCTTGGCTGGTTTCGTCTTCCGGTTAATTCCCCTGCCTTTCCTCCTCCTCCACCTCCTTGGCTAGTAAAGTTACGGGTTTGTCGCCTGAACGAGGCAAGCTCAAAAGTTATGTTCAATTTCTTGTTTATGTCGCAAAATGGCACACTGTCTCGACACACACGGCTAAATATCAACTTCAAACATAAGCAGCATTTCTAGTGTCTTTGATTGTCTGTTGGACATTGCTTGCGAGTGCAAGCACTGCAATTTTTGGACACGATATAGCATTAGCCACGCAAAGTGTTCTGGATTTTTAATATTGTCACGCGAGCGTCGATTTCCAGGTGACCCAAAGCTGAGGTGAAGTATAGAGCCGAAATCGGGAGTGCGGAATCAAGCATCTGCTTCAGTCATTATGCGGGAGAGTGCGTCGCGTACCTGAATGTTCTGCCTAGCGAGAACAAATTCCGCTGTCCTCATCCCCAAAGGGTGCTTTATTGCACAATCTCTGTACTCTGTATGTACCCTCTATACTATGTATAAAACGTTTCTTCTGTTTTCTGTTTTCTCGATGTTTAAAGTTCTGAACAAGTGCCAACGTGTAATCCTGCAAGCTCAATAATGGGCTCGAGTTACGTTTGCGGTAGTGTCTCCGCAGCCTTTGTTTGATAGATGCTAAGTAATTAGAGTGGCGTAAAATCTGACTACATCAAGCTTAGAGTCAATTGAAATATCCGACAGCGATTTTGTCATTTCTTTTTGGACAGTTCTCTCTCTATCGTGCGATTGCTTCATTCCTTGTTTACTCAGTCGGTGTATGGCTACTTCAGACCAGTGTTTCTAAGTTCGGATGTCACGCCACAAGAATTGTTTTCCTAAACTAATAGGAAGAAGGTCGTAGCTTTATGGGTTCGCTTACGTTGACCGTACTGAATAAATTGCAACTAAATAATACCCGATACAGATAGCCGTCGACAATTAGGTTTCCATAAATAACTACTGCGACTGATTAACTTAGCATATTTCAAAGCAAATATCGGTGTTCCAGTGTCACCCGTCCTATATGGACAGAGGATAGACACAGTTAGGCGCCTATTGTCGGGGCTATAGTGCACGACATCTGGTGCAGCTTTCACTGCACAAATCATTGCTGTCTATCATACGACCTTCACAACAGCTGCAAAAATCGCAGGCATGCCCTTGCATCCGCATGCTTCACTCTCCGGTGAAACATGTGCCGGGCAGTCGACGCTCGTTCTAAATTACGCGATAGCGTATACAACTCATCCCACCGAAAATTCGCCGCTGCCGTAGATGAGCATCGGAAAGAGAATAGGTGACATTAAGCTCCGCCTTTTCGTGTAAGATGAGAAAACATTGATGACTCCCGTTTGCCGAGTCTCTTCGCGATTCCTCATTTGCGTGCTTGACATAAAAATTGGGAGAACGCTCAAATCCCGCTGTTGCATCTGCTCTTAAAACGAAGCTTATCTGATTCTGGGAACAGAAAGTGTGGGCAGAAAGTTTCTATGGTAGTGCAGTGGCACAGCCCGGTACATTTAGTGGCAGAGGCAGTGCCATATATTTTTTTATTATTTTGGGCAGCCTCATCTTACTATATGTCCCAATCTGGCATCAAACCACTAACCTTCGGATGCCCAGTCGAACACGCAAACCACTACTCCACGCTGGACTCGAGAGAAACGGAACGTAATTCTCCTTGTCGCTTGTAAGAATAATAGTAACGGTGTAAATGACGATGCAATTAGGGATAATGATAATAGCAGTGATAACAATGACGGTGCATTAAGTTCATAAATATGATGATGATGATGACGATGACGACGACGACGACGACGATGATGATGATGATGATGATGATGGTAGCGGTAGCTGCGATGATGGTAGTAGCGATGACAATAACGATGCAGTTCATGGAAAGAGCCCTGTAAAGTAGATTTCGCCATTCCTGCTAATACAAAGACTTAAGAGCAGTTGCATAATGTTTTAAACATCAAAATAGCTGTACATGCTTGAAAGCTTGAAAAAGTGTGCAGACAAGGGCGATGAGAACTGATAAGGGTCTGCATGTGACGTCTGCTTAGAGAAAGCGAAATGCTCACGCACAGCGACTTCACCCGCATTCACGGAATACTGAACTCGCAAAAGTGGTGTCGTAGGTAGAATTTCATTAAGAGATCGGTAATTAGAACAAATAGCAAGCAAATTCAGGTCAAGCAAGCTTTAATGAAAATGTGCATTCCCCTGCGAAACACTTGCTGGTCGAGGTGCAGCTTTTTCAGCGACTGCCGCTGCTTTAGTACGAGCCGCTTTCGTGCGCAGCAGTGCATTAACAGCTGTTAAAACGCTTTGCAGCGAACAGGTGCGACATATAAAATGTGCCCTTTGTAGGCCTTGAATCTGTAGAACCTAGCGATGCCCTCGTTTATGTGCGCTTCAACAAAACCGTATACTGAGTTGTAAAAATCCCGCATTCAGTCGTATCAAGTCTTTGATACAAGTTTCAGCCATGGTTTGTTTAGCTGTGTGGAGTACAACGCACATATTTGATGTTTTGTCGAAGTTCACCGCCGTCGCTAAACCCACAGTCTAAACGTAACTTCGAGGCTAATCTCGGACGCTGCCCAACTACATACACTCAGGTGAAAAAAGATCAAATACTGAAAACAGGAATCACATGTGCAACATGAGGCGCCATGATGGTAAGTCCTTCTATCGTCTTTTACTTGTCATTCTCATAATCGATACTAAACTCTTTTTTTCCCAATAAGTAAAGCCTGTACTTCCAAATATCATTCCGCTTCTTTCCGCTTTTGGTGTCTAAGGTCTCAACGCGACTCTAGCTGTGAAAGACGTTTTTATGGGGTACATCTGGTAATTCAGATCTCCAGGAGTTTTTTTTAAGTGCCCGATATCCCTGAGTACACGGGCTCCTTGCTCTTGGCTGCTTACTGATATCCTGTCCTCCGCATCTCCCAATTGAGTTGCGGCGTCCTACTTCTGTGTAAGCATTAATGTATATTTTATCTCTGAACAAAATGATTGAATAAACCATTAATTGAAGGCAGCGGTACGTAGGGGGTCGGAGAAGCTCACTCTAACGACTAAGCTATGTGATGATATGTTTTGAGGGGAAGAAGCCTTTAAAGGTGACTCAGTTTCCTCGAGACGCAACGAGTTCGCAGCCTTCAGTCTTGGATCCGTAGTCCGCCCGCCTCTGGTTATTTGTGAACTTCAGACAAGTAGTCGAGGAAAGAGTTTCCCAGTGTGGCGTAACGAGACCAGTGCGATTATCATTCCAAGAAGGTGGCCAGCGCTATTTGAAATCCATCCTTCAGATTAAAAAAATCGAGCTTAGATTTATTGTGATTAGATTAGTGGTCGCAGGTATTAGAAAACGCGTTGCGCTTTCGCGTATTCCCAACTAGAAGAGAAACTTCATTTCTTTAAATGTACTGAAATTCTTCAAACGAAGTAATCCAAAAGTACCTAAATTTTATACTCGCCATCTTTTGTTTCGTTCAGTATTTGTTTTATTATTCTACCAGTGGTACTTGTGTTCGGGAATATTTTCAGATGCCAACGTTCTGACCCTTAATTTAACCCGAGATTAGTGAGCTAACCTGCTCTTCATATCATTACTATATTTCCCTGACTCGCAAGAGTTGTTCACAAAGGCTTCGATTGGTTTTAAATTTTCATGTCTGCATATAAATTATTGAAGGGTTTTTTTGATGCGCCACATAATGTAGTCAAGATTGTCATGTATGAATCAAATATTGGCGCTATTTTGGGCGCTATTAAAATAACCTAAATAATATATTTCTTTTCTCACTTCTGCTTGTGAAAATTTAAACTGATCCACCAATTTTGTTTCTTTCAACGGAACGGCTTGTTGTTCAAAATTCGCTACAAATGTTTGCACTGCAGCGCACTTGTTGAAATCATCCATGCATCTCATGTTGATGTTTTAAGTGCGCTATGTGTAAGTATAACTGGTAAAGTACACTAGCATTTCCAAATGTTTAATTGTGACAGATACAACGCTTGGTCAACTCAGAAGAGACATGGGACTCTTCAGTGCAATAGCAGTGGTCGTGGGAAACTGCATTGGTAAGAAAACTGCAAATATCATTCCTAACATCTGTCGCTCCCAACTACTGCGAGAAATTTGGAATGTCCCCTTTAACCTACAATGTTTGCTTCCTTGAGGGTCGGTGCTCACCTTGAATTTATACTGGAATTCAGGAGGAAGTGCGCAAAACGTCCATGGAGTGGAGAGCCTCCTTACTACTCCATATAATTCAGGGTTATTTCTCTGTTTAACTTCGTTTCGTTCTGGTTTAAAAAAAGTTTTTGCAGAAATGTATGCTTAAGAAATATCACAATTCCCAATTAAAATGTGTTTATTTATTATCACAGCGATCGATTGGTATGTTATAAGGGACGGCATTATGTGTATTATCTTGAGTTAAGGGTTTAAAATATGCTCTTTTTATATAACCTAAACCAGGTTTTTCATTTAAAGTTGTTTTCCTGAAAAGAAGGGAGCCACATTCTAGTCATGAGTCTAAACATTTTTCTTTTGTTCTGAACTGCGTGTCAGTAAACATAGGTGCAAAAATGGGCAGCGATACCTTAAGAAGCTGATCTAATAAAATGCACAGTGTACGAATCATTTACATCATAGTTTGGACAATGATATGCCAAAGTGCACGAGACAGCACAACGATCTTCAGCCAAACATTCTGCTGTCTTGTTGATTTCTGTTTCTGCAATGTCATATCTATTTATGCGAAACGACCATAGCTTGTAAGAATGCAGAGCGAAGCTAAAAATATTTCATTGTGTATTATGCTTCTGATGCTTCCAAGAATCCCAACATTTTCTCGAGCAGAATACTTTGAAGACTGTTGACAACGCTCGAAACTGCAATACCCTTGAGAAACTGAATATTTCTAAATAATACGACAAATGAATAAGCTCGTTCGACGTTGCCGTGATCAAAACTGAGAACATTGATGTTGTAGAAAATACGCACGAGATTTTTCTATCAAAATTGCCGCGTAACTGTCCTTTGTGTGGTGGTGTAACTCCATTTCGTATCTCATTTAGCATCAACCTTGTAATGATGGTGGAGGCTAGTTAGCAATAAGTATTCAAACCGACGACGTAAGCCCCTCTGAAAAGTGTAAAGGTGAGCTGCGCAGTGAAATACCGGCTCCTTCTTTTATTAAAGAACAACCTAAACAAATTATAATATTGCTACGAAGATGACGAAGCGGGCAGTGGCGCGGGGCGGAGCGCTCGCGCCAGGCCCGCTGCCCATTAAAGCATATTTCATCGTCATGTCATCACGTCGTTCTGTTTCTGTTGTGTCGCCGTGTTCCATCGCTTGTCATGCCACCAAGTAACAGTATTATTTGCGGAATGCAATAGCGCTTATGTAGGTGCTCCGCGCGTGCTCTTAAGGACAAGCTTGAGCTCCTGCTGTCCGCAATTTTTCCTATCTGATTTTCAGAGCAAAGAAGCAACTTCTTTATGTTTTCATTTTCTTGGCAGAATAAATGTGAAAAATAGGGCTTGTTTTGCAAGCTTTGTTTCTTTAAGGGGTGGCACAATAGAGCACACGCTTCGCCCGCGACAGGGGCGCTTCATTCCCTTCTGCCTTACGGCTCCTGCCGGTGACACAGTACGTACACGCTTTTCCTTGTGCTCGGCTATCCATTGGGGAAATAACATAAAAAATAGTCTTTCATTCCACCTATTGTAAAGAGAAATAGCATGTCTCACGGCGCTCTTTGACCAGAGCTACGCCTGGGCTATAAGGACCCATCATCAGCATGATCAAGAGAGTACTCTTGGGCAAAGATATTGTCACTGCCTGCAGCACCATCTCAGGACCTGCACTCGTTATTCCTCTGTAGCTTTTAAAAAGAACAAGGAACTTGGCACTAACCTCTCTTTCCAGATGACAAGCGACGATGAAGGAGCGTGTGCATGATTTCGTTGATTACCGCAGGCAATAAAAGTTCGGAACCGCGACTACGGGAACGCTTACTCACCGAATATTGTTTTTGCATTACCGTTCCTGTCCACCTCATGAGGTCAGTTTCGATACTGTTAAAAAAAAAAGAGATTATTTCCTAAAACTACAAGGCTTAAGAGATTGAATTTTCCCTCAGTTTAAAAACTGAAATGAAATCGACTACTCCATGGTTCAAAATTTCCATTTTCGTTGCTATCTTAAAAGGAAGCCTATTCCTGAAAAACATTCGATTTCTAATTCGAAATGGCTATTCTTGGAGACTCTGGTATTGCTCCAATTAATAGCCAGGACAATGCTTAATAGACGATTTCTTTTCGTTACACTCCCGCCGTCTTAAAAGGAGCAGAGCCCTTTGCTCTCTTGCAACACCAAACCTAAAAAGCAAATATTGGACGTCGTGCAAATGTTCATAAACCGACAGCTCTAAGCTGAACTTCACTTAAATTTTACTCGAAACCAGCATGAGAAAATGCAATCTAAGGCGTATAATTCGCATAAACGATGTTCCCAGGTTTGTAATAAAACTGATAGTAGTACCTTGATGTACGCATGATGTTATCAATGAGTACCTGCGAAGTACAACTGCACACAGTACAGCGCGGGAACGTTCCGATACAAACTTCTGCCTTCAAGCTGTTTTGCATTATAACGCCAGAAAATGCAGAAACGCTCGACAGTAAGCATCTAATTACCATTTAAGTTCTTGTTTTTAGGTAGGCTTTTGTACCAGTTTATCACCGCAAGCAACAGCGAACAGATTTTTACTGCAAATGAAGGAACAGGAGAAGGAGGAGGAAAGGAGGGGAGGTTAATCGGCAAAAGAAGCAGGTCGGTTACTCTGGAATGTGTGGGAAATTGGGTAAATGGATATACGGCATATGAAGGAAAGGGAATAGTTGAACAAAATAAGTGACGAGGCGAGACACGTGCTGTAAAGTCCGAGCCTGTCGTGCAGGCCTGACGCTCTTAGGAAACAGATTGAGGAGTTCCTGGCAGGCCTTCCCTGCAGATGACCGCCACTGCCAGTGTACGAGGAGCTCTTCCTCCGTCAGCGAGCACAGATCTATATTCACTTGTACACGACTTAAAGATGTTTCTTCCCTGTATTCGGGGCACTTAGAAATAATATGTGAAATGGTTTTCTCGTATACATATGTAGCCCTCAGGGTTATCAGACATGCCAATAACAAAAGAATCATAGATTGTGAAGGCAACCGAGCCGCAAGCGCCACATCAAATTTTTTTTCATGTCGTGGCAAGTCGGGTGGAAGTCAGAACCTTAGGTCAGCACTCAGGCGTTCTACAATAGGAAACGTCGTACCAAAAAGTTGCCGGAATTAAACGTAGAATTCAGGGTCTCTCGCGCCAGTGTTAGAAGCCTACTTGCCGCCTCTGCTCTTGAAAAAGGGATGGAAACACAAATGCCTTCGTGGTGGGCTATTTGCGCTGCATCGTCCGCACTGTGATTGTCGCTGATGCCGCAGTGCGCAGGTAGCCATGGATAAATAATGCCATTTTTTTATTGGTTGCGAAATTATGTAACTCATCGATTTCAGTTACCAGTTGCTCGTGACTGTTACGACGAAGAATATTTTGTAAGCGCTGGAGCGCCCCTATTTGAGTCAATTAAAATATAGCATAGCTGGTGACTCTAACGATGGATATAATCAGTGGCGATATGCAGTACGGTTATGTCTGCAGCAGTCGATGAACTCTCGTGCAAAGTCTTAACTCTAAGTACAGTGTCCCTTACGAGGATGACCACGGAGCCGGAATAACTCGAAGTTAACTGAGCCATCGGTGTAGACCTGTCGGTGTCCATGCTTCTGATACATGCATTCCAGAGTGTTCTAGCCTAATTCAGACAGCGGGCAGTCGGCATTGGTCTTGACACCTGGTATGGGAAGGTTCACAAGAGCATGGAGAAGACTCCGCATTACGGCCAGGAGGTGCGTGTAAACTGGAATGACGGAATATCACGATGGGAATCACTCAATGGTCTTTGCAAATGATGTACACAGTACACTTTAGGCTGGCAAAAAGGTGAGAGGGAATCCTAGAGATGGGTGACGAATATGCGTTCTTAAGGAGCCAACTGTCAAATGGTAGTCATTGGACTCCGCTCAGCAATGAATACTGCAGCGGCTGTAGGCGCACATTTTGATAATCCTAGGGAAATTCGGAGAGCATGAGCTTGAATACTTTTTAGATATATGTTCGTTTTCTTCACGTTTTCAATTGCAGGGAGACTGTACCGAAGAAATTCCATAAATAATGCGTTGTAGAGATGAATCGTCGACCGCACAGATGCTCCCCATGACATCCTTATAACAATACTTACTCATAGGGTATCCGTTTTTTTTTCTTTGTAATAATACTAGGAGCAGGAATTTTCATCACCCCGAGTATTGTTTACAAGGATGCCGGTTCGGTCGGCGTGGATATTCTTATGTGGATCGCAGCTGGATTATCTGCTCTAATTCGTAAGTGCAAGACCTATATGTGTTTTATATTATTATTCGCTACTTATTGTACTTCATCCCTACATACTGTATGTTGTGGGTCTTTTTTCTTTTTAATTATTCCCTCAATCTTTTTTCATACACACGCATTCAATGTTTTCTTTGTCATTTACTTACTTTTATTTCCCTATATATGTATATACTTCCAACGCCATCGTACTTCCAACAGCAGCAACGCTGGGGGGGGGGGGGGGGGGGTGCGATAGTTCTAGTTGTATTTTTGCTTTTTATCTTCATTGCGTTGGCTGCTATTATTATGCTAAATGTCATTTAATTTTGGCACTCCGAATTGACGCCTCAGTGTTTCATTTATACACTTACCTCTATTTCAATTAAGTGAACGCTTACGGAAATGTGGCATCTTGAAACTACATCCTGGCGCCGTGACGAGCAGGACGAGCATACTTAACGCAAGACCTCGCGCTAAACATCATGCGAGAAAAAAAAAATACATGAGTAGATAATTATCAGGCGTCTCGACATTAGTCATTTTGAAACTGCCGGAAAAGAGAAAAGATAAATATAAAATGCTGTTCAAATGCATTAGGCGTCATGTCACGTTGACTTGGACGAACAGAACTAATGGTAAAGATATCCATATTACACTTAATTTGCAGACGGGCTATGCATCACAGAGCTGGGCACGATGCTTCCATCAGCCGGAGGCCCGTACGAGTATGTCAGCGTTGGCGTCAAGACCATGGGAAGAGTTGGTGACCTAGTATCCTTCTTGTTCGCCTGGAGCTTCCTTGTTTGCGATCCAGCCATCGTTACCATACATGGGTTCACGTTCACAAGCTACGCTCTCAGTATCGTTTACGGTAGTTGTCCACCGCCGTATGAGGTCACTGTCCTTGTGACAGTTATAGTAATTGGTGAGTTTGCCTGCAAAGAAGCCTATTTTCCTTCCATTTTGATAAAACTGTGTGTACCTATCGACTATAGTACAGGCCAGCTAACCCTGGAATTTCGCGTAATAAGTAGCATTTCTTATTCGCTCTAAGTATTTTAATGTTATCCCAAGTTTTACGTAATATAAATTTGATTTGCTAGAAAAGTTTTCAATTGAATTAAAGCCACGCCTTTCCTGATCGTACCTTGCATCCGCACAACAGGAAAACAGGCAACCGTAATGTTGTAGTCACACATCCAAGGATACTTGGTTGTGGCTACCCATTTATGAAAAAGACAGCCGCTTTTGAAAATTTGTCACAGCATTGGTATCAATCTATTCCGGTCACGTTCGCTAGATATTTGTTCGCGGGTTCAGCGTTTCGTACTAAACTTCTTTTTTTTTTTGCCTGACCACAAGCCACTTCAAACACTATGCTAATCTTGTAACCACAGAGGCCTCGCGGAGCGTTGGAAGTCTCGAAACCTCTGCAGTACATTTTTCTGTTCCGATTGCGGTGGCCGTTTTTGAATGGGTGAGAAAAGCTTGGCGCCCGTTGTGCTGTGAGATATTAGTGCACGTGAAAGAACCCCAGATGATTGAAATTTCCGGAGCCGTACACTGCGGTGCCGCTCGTAGCCTGAGGCGTTGTAGGATGATAAACCCCAAAAACTAAGCCAAACATTTTTCCTTTCATCTCGCTATTGATGACCGGGTACAATTTCCACTTTTGCATAACTTGCATCTGTCATATGACTATTTCACATGATGAAATTAATGCCACAGTGGCCCCCACCTCGCTCTCATCAATGCGAGAGCTTTGCTGTAATGTAACTCAACAGTAAATTTGAAAAAAGAAATTACCTGTGGTATAGCTTCGCTTACAGCTACTGAGAAGCGGTAGCATCACGTGGCTACGCCTGGCATAGCTTTGTTTATCTGCTTGTTTAACTATTGTTGTGTTTTGGACTTTGCCAGCTGTAGCCGCGTGAAACTATCCTTCTCACAAGGTTTCCCTTCCCACCAACTTCGTGCGGTAGCCGCAACTGTCTCCAATACTCGGCTCCGCTCCCCCGTTTCACACATGGCTGAGGGCGTGACGACACGGCTACAGCGCCTCCGCTGCGAGTCGCGCTCAATGGCTGTTCACGTGACCTTTTACCTTTTCCTGGTCGCCCTGTAGTCTAACCTGAAATGACGGAACATAGCCGGCGGGTAGGGCCAAACCAAAAAAATAATGTTTATTGCTATTTGCTATGGGCTTTTATCACAAAACAGGACAGGTCACATGATATGCCAGGATGCATGATATGCCAGCGGGATATGCCAGGTCCTGGCATGACAACGTGTGACACGTGTAACTTGTCATACTCGTGCTACACATCCTGCCGCACGCTTGATAACACTACATCCCTTTCTCCTATCCGGTGGCTTCCGGAGGCGACTCGAACGACCTAGTGCTTGTTGGCCTCCAGCTTGAGGGCTGACTTCCCGTGCCTCCGTACCTTGCGAACCTACGCTGAGCTGAGTCGTCGGTCGGGACTTGGCTCAGCTTGCTAGGTGACGACACTGTGACGAGCCGTGGCTGGAATTGGTCTACGTGACGTCATTGATGTTCTTCCTGTACGTGTTTCCACTGTAACCATGCCTGCTCCGCTCGTGGGCACCGGTGGCATCTACATCCAAGTAGACAAACTTTCGCGACCATACAGGCCTTCGAGATTTAAACCGTGTTGGTACTTTTGCCGCTCCCAGTACTGGTTCGCAGAACTATCATTTCCTACACATTGTTGTCAGTGAATGAAGCTGTCAGCCTGGTTCGGGGACGGAAGCCCAACAGCCATTCCGCTCACGATCTCCCTCCTTCCAGTGGCGTCGTTTTATAACTGAATAAAAACTTGATTAGTAGTTCTTGCAACGTACCTACCCCATTCATTCGAAGCCCTTCCTTGATGATCCGCACGTCATCATCTTCATTATAATCATCTTTATTTTCATTGTGTGATAAATGTGCATGATTATCAGTATTACAAAAGGAGGTCCCGAAGTATCAACTATCCGGGGGACATCATATGACAAAATGAACAAAATTCGCGGGTGCAGTTATTATGAAAAGAATATACAGGCGTGCAGAGACCAACTTATAATGCTGACAACAATATAATACAATACTTGGAATTCATCTGTATTATATCTTTATATTCGCCATCGCGTGACCCCATTCACTCAACGGTAGGGTTCTCTGAGCAGCCTTACCTGGCGACAAACAGCGGAAATAGTATCAAACGAATAGGAGCGCATTTAAAGCCCTCTTTTCTCAACGCATAAGTGACGCAACCCTGTTGGGACCACGCCACGGAAGTGACGGAAAAGGGGGGCTTTAAATGCTCACTTATTTGTGTTCACAATATTTCTCCTTGGTTGCGTTTAAGAAGTTTAGAGTGTCAAAACCATACTCATAGGAGCAGTGAGGGTTTTTTTTTTTGGGGGGGGGGGTGTATTTTGATGTATGTCTGTATGTATCTTGAGGTCTGTTAAAGCCTGGCAATAACAATAAATTCAGAGGAAAAATGAATTAATACTACTTATTCCAGCACTGAATCATTTTTTCGAATCCACTGAGAATTTTTTTTTCTGATTTTTTTACTATTCCCAATTCAAATAAATTACTAAAATCTTTCTGGGGTGTGTTCCCATTTAGGTTGCATTATGTGAGGTTTTTGATCCTTAATAGCCGCAAAGCCAGCAGTGAACAGAGCCAGGAGGAGACGGTGTGACAACGGTTACAAAGCAATTCAGTTCAGTTCAGTCGTTCAGTCGTGTCCGACTCTTCGTGACCCTATGGACCATGTCACGCCACGCTTTCCGGTCTTTCACCATCTTCCTAACATCACATAACTTCATCTGCAGTGCCTCGAGGATGCCATCTAACCATCGCGCTCGCTGCCTACCCCTTCTCCGGCGACCCTCAACCTTTCCCAACATCAAATCTTTCTCCAGCGACTCCTCTCTTCCCATCAGATGACCAAAGTAGCTGAGCTTTAACTTTAGAATTTGACCCTCCAATGAGCCGTCAGGGTTTATGGTCGACAATATCGACTGATTTGATCTTCTGGCAGTCCAAGGAACTCTCAAGAGTCTTCGCCAGCACCACAATTCAAATGCGTCAATTCTTCGGCGGTCAGCCTTTTTCACAGTCCAACTCTCGCATCCATACATCAAAACTGGAAAGACCATAGCACGAGTTATACGGATCTTGGTTGGCAGACTAATGTCTCTGCTCTTTACTAGGCGGTCAAGGCTAACCATTGCTCTCTTTCCCAGAAGCAGGCGTCTCCTAATTTCATGGCTGCAGTCTCCTTCCGAGGTAATCTTGGAGCCCAAGAAGAGAAAATCTGTCACAGCTTCCACTTCTTGTCCATTGATTCTCCAGGACTTGATAGGGCAAGATGCCATAATCTTTGTCTTTTTAATGTTCAAAGCAATTACCTTCACCTTAATTATTTGCTGTCTTCAGTGAGTGTACGTTACCTCCAGGTTACGTTCAGAGACACCTCTCGGTAGCAATCGCCGTTTAACTCACTGAGAGACAACCAGTGAGGAGAAAGCAGATGCGAGACCCTACCATTGTGAGAATGAAATTTCGCATCGCCATCATCGCATTCCACATTTACTGCGAAAGACGTTCCCATAAAGGTACTGCTTATTATCTTGTCGCATTGATAACTAGTAAAATGAGGTCTCTCATCTTTTATTGTGTTTCTTGCTTGTGATTTCGCAGCACTTGCAGCTGTCGTAAATACTTTTTCGTTGAAGACATCCATGAATATCCAGAACGTGCTCTTTGTGGTAAAGCTGGGAGTACTTCTTGCGATCATTGGAACCGGCGCCGTGTGGTGCGTTCGAGGTAAAGAATCCGTTATGTGAGTGCATGAGTGCCGATCATTGCAATTATTGTGGTGAGGTACACGTTTTTAAGATAGAGCGGCTACTTTTTCTTTCCCCATTTCTTTACATTCCAACTGCCGCGAGTGGCAAGGACATATACACGCAATATTGATATAGGACTGCATGCGAGTAATCCTCAACATGCTAGTGTTTTAAGGAAAACAAACCGAACTCTTGCAGCATACGCTGCATTACTCTGCTGAACATGCCTGTGCTCAGCGCCCCGGAAAATATATGAGCAATTTTACCTAACTGATAAGATATAACACGTTACTCTTGTAACCACGTGCTAGGTAAGCATTTTAAAGCATAATAAAATTTTTTTTGCCGACCTACACATATCCCCTGATGAGGCTTGAAATTTTGTGAAAGATACGTACCCAGGACTCTTCTTACAGCAAATGAAAACTTTTTACGACGGATTCGTTTTCAATTTTAAACGTCCTTTTTGTGCATTGTGGTTTTATGCTCTAATCCGTTACCTATTGAGTCATTGCGAGCCTTTCGTATGAACTCCTTTATGAGGCTCCAACTTCTTTAAAACCTCGTAGGGACTAGGGAAACGAGAGTTCTTGGCTCCTCGCTGTTATTATTAATAGTTTTATAGAGCAATCCGTATTTATTGCTAGAAATGCACCTTCCTGCTAGTGGCACAGACAAAAGGCATGACTACCTTACTTCATCTCTATCATCGAACTTTTATAAGTGCTAGAATAACATTTCGATAATCCTGCTATTGCGAACCCATGAATCTGATGTCACTGAGCTAGAAAGATTTTGCCTTCATACACGCACGTTGCCCTACGCAAGTGTCTCAAAATTTGAGGGCGAAGCCACTCATATGCTTAACATCATCGAGGAACGATCTTGTCCGATTTTATTTGTACCGTTGATTTGATTATCTATATTGTTTCGTTAGGTCGCAACCACGTCCGCTGGTAATTCAAACTAAGTCCGGTATAACATGCGAGTATCCCCGACGGGTCTCTGCACAGCTGCACATGCACAGCTACAGCTGTAGCTCCCGCTGCTTCGTATTGTAAGCGGTTTCGAACAGTGAACCGCTGCCAATTTTTGAAGAATAGCTTAACTACGATAAGTAAAGCTAAAATCCCCGTGTGCTTCACATGAGCTTCAAACAATTTTCAGGTCAAGATGAAACGTAAGCCACAACCACATTGAATAGCTATCTTCCCAGCAAAACTCTAACGTCAAGGTCAAAGTTAAGGCCAACATCAAGGTGAAAGATCAAATGACGTGGGAAGTAGTTAATGAGTGAGCTGCTACGGGGCGAGACATAATCGCTGACGTCAATATCAAGTATATATAGAATCACGGCGCGCGCCTCAGCTAGAATTGTTGCTTCTCACTAGGTTTAACTGAAGAAACCATAGCCACTTTTTTGGCATAGGATCACTCTTCAGGGTGTAGGAGGAGACCAAACAGCTGGCAGGGCCAATGCTCGACCGAACTCTAATGAACAAAAAAATGTTTAAAAGAGGAATCTGTAAAAGCAAATAGAAGACCGGGATACAAGGAGTGCACTCTCGCTTTCCACCTCCCCAATGTCATTTAATCAATATGGTGCTGTTTATTCAGACCTGCCCTATCAATGCGTTTCTTCCTCGATAAAAGAGTATAAAGCTAATCATTGTCGTTCCGGTTAATTCATAGATGATCCCACTATGCAACCCTACGGCCACTACAAAATTCACGACAAACAATAACCACGCCGCTCAGAGGTATTGCAGCTTTCAGTTTCCGTGAAATTAACGCCCTTCCCAACTTTATTGCAGAACCTGGCTTATTCGACAAGGTATCCTTCACTGGTCACACGACGCCTGGTAAAATAGTGGAAGCGTTTTCTATCGCTGTGTTCACCGTAAGTGGAAGGTACGCATTTCTTTTCACTGTCAAAACACTTTCCTAAAGCCTGTCAATCATTTTCAGTTCTATGATAGCCTGCATGGCTGAAGAGATGCGGAATCCCTCTTGGATAATCCCACGGTCTCTCATTGGTGGTCTTCTTCTGGTGACTGGTCTGCTAGTTTTAACGAACGTGGCCTACTTCATTGTCCTAGACCATGACAGCGCGACCTCCTCTGAAGCGACTGCCGCCACCTTCGCCCGCATAAGCTGGGGTGTAGTCGGCGAATTTCTAATGCCAATTATTGTCTGTGTTTCTACTTTCGGCACCATGAGTGCGAGCTTCCTAAGCAACTCCCGACTTCTGATGGCTGCCTCCCGCAAGAAACACCTACCCGCCATCTTCTCCCTTCTAACAGTCCAGTCGTCGCTCCCGGTAGTGGCGATTGCTAGCAGACTGTTTTTAGCCATACTTTTTACCGTCACTGGATCTGTGGGGTTACTAGCCAAAGGTTGCACTACCATATTTTGTGTTATGACTTCTCTGATGATGTTCGCTATGTTAAGACTGCGTGTGACGATGAAAGATGCTAATAGGCCTTTCAAGGTGCCGATGGTTCTCATACTTCTAAACTTGTCAGTCTCGTTGATCATTATTATGGTCCCGGTCTTGACCACGGGCGATTTCATCCAATACATTGTGGCGATAGCATGCGTTCTGCTGGGCTTCCCTGCCTATGTCGGCTTGAAGATCTTGCAGCGGTCTAACACAGGAGTAAAGTCGCACAATTTTCTGCAAAAAGTTCTTATGAGTGTACCAAGTGTTCAGTTCGAAGTTATAAACAGAGGCGAAAGATGATTCTAGTTTATTCTCAACTGTTATTTAGATCACCCAGTTAAATTGCATTTATATATTCGTTGCCCTGACCGCACAAAATGGAGCTACTACCAAATGATTGAGCAATATTGACTAAACAAACTACAGATTCTTTCGCCGTCTAGAGCAGGTGTGAGAACGGGATACAGCGGGGAAAGGAGCACCGTAATCTACGGCGGCTCATAGGTGGTGATACCTGCTCTCATGCTTTAGTCTTCTGTCACCCGTGCTTTACAGCGCGTTCGGTATATATATATATATATATATATATATATACACATATATCAAGATAGTCTCTTGGGGCAACGTAGATGTCATATTAGTACGTCGTATGTATCTAATCATTTAGTTCTAACCTATTACCTTTCAAAAATGGCTATGCTTTGATATGATCAAATTATTTATATGGTTTATTTCACATGATTTTGTGTGCGGTAATTTTGTTCTCTTATTATTCGCCATTCCTGGTTTTTCTTCCTTGCTGGTCTTATAAGAAGTTGGTGAAGGTAAAAATGAATATTTTCCTGTGAATGCTTTTGTAGTCATATGTGCAAACGCACACAGGTATACATCGCTCAGCTCCTCGTACAGGATTTCTAGTTGAAGGTTGGCTAATGAGGATTGTGCAATACACTGCGTTAGGATTTTATTGTCTTTGGCTTTGGGTGGAAGCTTTTGGTATTATAGATATGTGTCCATGTGGTCATATAATATCTCAGTACGCAATTCCTTTCTACACAGATGAAGAATAAAAGTTTTTATGAAGATATGCAATAATGTTTCAGATGTTACGGTGTCATCCTCTTGGTGCTTTAATAACATGAATAAATCTCAAGAATATTATTATTGTATCAGAATTTTGTTTTCTTATATTTCCGGAACCTGGAGGCCAGTTGGCCCCGGCAAGAACCATGACACGACAACGAACGCCCCATATCGACGTAGAAATCGCCACCTGTTATAACACTATACTCATGAGAGGTGGTTGATTTAGTTAATTTTAGTGGCCGGCACATTGATGCTTGCCCTTAGGCTTGCGCACTTCCAGAAAGTATTGCACCTTTACGTACGTGTCTCATACAGGATTGCCTTTTGAACACGAACTAAAACATAGACAAGAGTTGTCAAGAGGAGCATAGCTCGCTTTTGCTGAAAGGAGCGCACGGCACAGATAGAAGAAACTTTTGCGCAAAGATAAAAGCACGGACGGCAGGCTTCGTCTTTCCCAGGGCCCGGAAAACGCCGTACGCAGGGACACCTAGCGAGCAGAAGCCTAATGTTACTAAATACGCAGTCACATCTCTTCCACCAAAGAGGGGCGTGACAGTAAGCAAACACAATATCGCAGCATTAAGAATAATGATAAACGTAGGCACTCTGAATGTCCTGGACGTGTCCTGCAGGCTAGGGCGAACTTTGAGCATGGCGACCATAGTCATAGCGTTCATGAAGGAAATGACCGCGACAAAACCCTTGGACAGAAATGCGACTGATCCTGTGGCTGTAAACAATGTGGCAAGACACGTCCTGCATATGATGGCGACCACGGGTAGAGAGGTGGTGATCGAGATGAGAGACATCACTTGTGGCAGATGCCTGTTGCGTGCTGTAGCCAGGATCAGCCGACTGCAGGTGAGACAGGCAGCGCTCATGGTACCGAAGGTACAAATGCAGACAATGAGCGGCACGAGGACTTCACCGGCACTTCCCCACGTTGGACGAACAAATGTGAAAGCCGTGGCCTCTGAAGATGTCAGGCTACGTGGGTCCAAGACAACAAAGTACGCCATGTTTGTTAAGACATGCAGAAGGGTGACGAGGAAAAGGCCGCCTAGGAGTGACCTCGGGATTATCCGACTTGGATCAGACATCTCTTCAGCCATGCAGCAAATCGGAGTACTGTAAGAGGCAAGGATGTATAAATCGATTATCACTTGAAATTTTTATATACCAGGAAAATGCAGTGCGTAGTTTGCTACTTCGCGAGTCTGGCAAGGCATTTTCAGACAGGTTTTCAAACAATACTCACGTTTAAGGATTTGCCCAATTCCATTTAAAGCTATATGTTACTTGCAGTTGCTGAATGCTTTATAGTTTCTTCGACCCTATTGCTCTTGTAGATGATCAGGTCTTGCCGCTCGCCACCCTCGTAATTGTTATGTTATAAATGCTAAAAACTCGCTGTTGACTGCAATTTGTAGCATTTATATCGCATACTAGAGGGGCGAGCAGCATAACCCATAGAGTTTCTTACTCTTACCTAGAGGGAACGATGTGCCGCCATCTAGAGAAGTTTACGTGCAGCTTCCTGATGACCATTAGCCACCAAGGGCGCCCAAAGCATTAGGGCGGAGAGCTACTGTGTGGCAAACTAATACTTTTGATCACAAAAAATGCAAAAATAAACCTGAGAAATGTCCCATCATTCAATATTGTGAATATAAATGGCAAAAAGCGAGCGAAACGGCATGTAAAAGTAAAATTTGTGCAAAATAAGCAATGGCTCTCTCTTATTGGCTGACTATTGAGCCGCACGGAAACTAATATTTAGCACGTAATAAGCACACTTTAAAATAAGAAATGTGTTAAAAATATACTTGGCTGCTCAATTACTTCAAGAAGTTTTTTTAGTGGCATTTCGGAAAACAGAAACCTTTTGTTGACGTCTGCTTTTGCGCCTTCGGTACTATGGTTTTTGCCCTCTACGTTCGCGCCTCGAGATGAGGGTGAGGAGGAGGAGGAGACGTCATAGTAACTCCACTCTGTGTTCCGGAAAAAATGCGATTGTTTCACACCAGGTGGTACACCGGCCAATGATATTAAGCGCGCCCATGGTGACTGGAGTGCAGCGCCCACAGTTCTCCCTCTAGGTAACAGTAACAAACTCTATGGCATGACTTGAGTACACGGTCCACGCTGACACACTGATTGCTCAGATATATGTCACCGATTGTCAAACAGGCAAGAAGGGAACTTGTATGCGCTGCATGAAATGGCCAGAATAGAGCCAATAGAGGACTCGTCAGGGTGATCAGCTGGCTTAAGTCTGTCTGCAATGTTTAAAAAATAGCTGCATATTTATGTATTCCCCTAAATACGCGTATTCGGTTGCCATGTTCATCGAGGCCCGTGACAGTTACTTAGCCTCGTATGCGCATTATTCGCTGTGCACCAGCAGCTGTTATATGTTGCATTGTCATATGACGTGATGCCTTTCTTTCTTTTCTGATAATATATGCGCACTTTGTAACTGTTCATTTTATGTCCACAGAATCCGATATGTAGACAGCTTTGTTTTTCTTTTGCTCACTTAATGCTAAAAAGAATTCTTCTACTATATTCATCCACTTCTGTTTTATCGCACTCTGTGCAATAATGGCAAGTGTGGATGAATAAAATTAGCATTACCGAGGGGTCAACTCACGCAAAGTATGCGATGTTCATTTGAGTACTCTGACAATCCAGTCTTTACTCTGCTTTGTGACTCGATCGTCTCGTGATGCCTTTTTTTTTTTTCGTTTCTCGTACAACCTGTGTTTTGCTTCTGGAATTTATTTATTTCTTATTTATTTAGTTTCATTTATCACATACTGCGGACCAAATCTGATGAAAGCAGGAGAGGCACGTTATAAAACAAAGTGCTAACAACTGGGACCCTAGGCAGCATTGGTACTGACAAAGCACACACGCAAAGAAATAGAACGAACAATGAATATTTATACGAAACTAAATGGGGCGAAATCACACCAGACGCGTGGAACTCGTACACTTTAATACAACGCGTAATGCCAGGTTTATATTGTGCTTGGTTGGCTCCCTGAAATTCCCGCGAAAGACCTACTGCTGTGAAATCAGTGGGTTTCTAAACGACATCGGGTTTCAATGCCGATGAGGTGCATAACGCTTTCGGGTAATTCGAATAAAGAAGCACGCATGTTCAACTGCCCGAATAACAACAAGCTGAAGAGTGAGCGAGGCAACGGAGAAAGCTTGCTTTTTTTTTTTTTTCAGCTAGCTTTCACCAGGACTGTACATGCGGACAAACCAACAAATTATTGCATATTCTCAAACATTAGAAAAGAGGAGAGGAGCATATGGATAGACACTCTCTTCAACAAAATAGTAAAAAAACAAGTGACTAGTACAAAGATTAACACTCTATTTTAGTCGGTCGATACCTGCGACAACTAGAAAATCGCTGCGATACTTCGTGGTCAACTCATTAGTTTCGCCATAAACGAGGGTAGCGCGCCTGATGGAAGGCCTATTCTAGATGTGCCAGCATATTTGCGGATATTTTATTTCATCACAAAAGGAGGCAAATTTTTTAAAGTGATCGGTTTAACAGACGTTTCAGGTATAACTCGCATTCTTTCTTTTCTTTTTGTCATGATAACAACTGGACATTTTATTTACACCTCCTAACTCGGAAAGCAAGTTGTTCATCACGTCTACGCCCTTTAAGCAATAGAAAGTTTGAATAAAGGAATGAAGCCCTGTACATTGGCATTTAGATTCATTTTGTTTTCTGACAGCGCACATAAACGAAAATAACTTATTTCTGCACTATTGGCTGTCGTTTATCAGTATTGTTTTCAGTTAGGTTCAAAGTTCATGGAGCAGTGCCCTTACCTTCCAGCACCAGTGAACATGGCCACAGAGAAGGCTTGGAGTATTCCTTCAGGCGTCGTGCCACCCTTGAAGGAGAATCTCTCGAACGGAAATGGCTCTGAAAGATAATTACATCGATCTAGCCTTGCAATTGGTAGAAATAGGCTACGCTTGCAACAGCTGTGGCTCTGCATGGTATTTTCAAGAGGGAGCGAGGGAAGGAGGAATGAAGAAAAGAAGGTAGCGAGGAATGGAGGAAGGAAGAGGGAGGGGGGAAATCGGGAAGGAAGAGCATAAGTTAACCTTTTACCATCTTTTTTTTTTATTACCACCATCCATCTACTTAGTAATTCTCCTTGTCTAGCATAAGCATGCCGTAGGGCGCTGAGGAAAACGACAACAGCGGCAGTATTAAAAAATATTAGAATCAACAAAATTTTAAAAAAGCTGCTTCTGAGCATAGGTTGATGACAGCTATTTGAGGACGTCACTGGGACATGGTCATAACTAATGGGTCATTTTATGTATATGA